>NC_069503.1:1053245829-1053585829 GCF_027579735.1 Bombina bombina
AGTAATTTCTAGGGAATGGAATAATCTGGGTACTTCATTTACTCCTTCTCAAAGGTTTAAGAAACTGTACCCTGTGCCATCTGATAGATTAGAGGTTTGGGACAAAATCCCTAAGGTTGATGGGGCTATCTCTACTCTTGCTAAACGTACTACTATTCCTGCGGCAGATAGTACTTCATTTAAGGGTCCTTTAGATAGGAAACTTGAATCCTTTCTAAGGAGAGCTTATTTATGTTCAGGTAATCTTCTTAGACCTGCTATTTCTTTTGCTGATGTTGCTGCTGCCTCCACTTTCTGGTTGGAGGCTTTAGCGCAACAAATGTCAGACCATAATACTCATAGCATTGTTAAACTTCTTCAACATGCTAATAACTTTTATTTGTGATGCCATCTTTGATATCATTAGAATTGATGTCAGGTATATGTCTTTAGCTATTTTAGCTAGAAGAGCTTTATGGCTTAAAAATTGGAATGCAGATATGACTTCTAAGTCAACTTTGCTTTCTCTTTCTTTCCAAGGTAATAAATTGTTTGGTTCTCAGTTGGATTCTATTATTTCAACTGTTACTGGGGGGAAAGGATCCTTTTTGCCTCAGGACAAAAAATCTAAAGGTAAATACAGGGCTGCTAATCGTTTTCGTTCCTTTCGTCAAAATAAGGAACAAAAGCCTGACCCTTCCCCTAAGGGAACGGTTTCCGTTTGGAAGCCTTCTCCAGTCTGGAATAAATCCAAGCCTTTTAGAAAGTCAACGCCAGCTCCCAAGTCCACATGAAGGTGCGGCCCTCATTCCAGCACAGCTAGTAGGGGGCAGGTTACGATTTTTCAAAGATATTTGGATCAATTCGATTCACAGTCTTTGGATTCAGAACATTGTTTCACAAGGGTACAGAATAGGTTTCAAGGTAAGGCCACCTGCGAGAAGATTTTTTCTCTCTCGCATTCCAATAAACCCAGTGAAGGCTCAGGCGTTTCTGAAATGTGTTTCAGATCTAGAGTTGGCTGGGGTAATTGTGCCAGTTCCAGTTCTGGAACGGGGTCTGGGGTTTTACTCAAATCTATTGTACCAAAGAAGGAGAATTCCTTCAGACCAGTTCTGGATCTAAAAATATTGAATCGTTATGTAAGGATACCAACATTCAAAATGGTGACTATAAGGACTATTCTGCCTTTTGTTCAGCAAGGGCATTATATGTCCACAATGGATTTACAGGATGCATACCTTCATATTCCAATTCATCCAGCTCATTATCAGTTTCTGAGATTCTCTTTTCTAGACAAGCATTACCAGTTTGTGGCCCTTCCGTTTGGCCTAGCAACAGCTCCAAGGATCTTTTCAAAGGTTCTCGGTGCCCTTCTCTCTGTAATCAGAGAACAGGGTATTGCGGTATTTCCTTATTTGGACGATATCTTGGTACTTGCTCAGTCTTCACATTCTGCAGAATCTCATACGAATCAACTTGTGTCGTTTCTTCAAAGACATGGTTGGAGGATCAATTTACCAAAGAGTTCCTTGATTCCTCAGACAACGGTAACCTTTTTGGGTTTTCAAATAGATTCAGTGTCCATGACCTTGTCTCTAACAGAAAAGAGACGTCTGAAATTGGCCTGTCGAAACCTTCAGTCTAAATCATTCCCTTCGGTAGCTTTGTGCATGGAAATTCTAGGTCTTATGACTGCTGCATCGGACGCGATCCCTTTTGCTCGTTTTCACATGCGACCTCTTCAGCTTTGTATGCTGAACCAGTGGTGCAGGGATTATACAAAGATATCACAATTAATATCCTTAAATCCCAATTTACAACACTCTCCGACGTGGTGGATAGATCACCATCGTTTAGTTCAAGGGGCTTCTTTTGTTTGTCCAACCTGGACTGTGATCTCAACAGATGCGAGTCTGACAGGTTGGGGAGCTGTATGGGGATCTCTGACAGCGCAGGGGGTTTAGGAATCTCAGGAGGCGAGATTACCAATCAACATTTTGGAACTCCGTGCGATTTTCAGAACTCTTCAGTTCTGGCCTCTTCTGAAGAGAGAATCGTTTATTTGTTTTCAGACAGACAATGTCACAACCGTGGCATATGTCAATCATCAAGTTGGGACTCACAGTCCTCAGGCTATGAAAGAAGTATCTCAGATACTTGTATGGGCGGAATCCATCTCCTGTCAAATCTCTGCGGTTCACATCCCAGGTGTAGACAATTGGGAAGCGGATTATCTCAGTCGCCAGACGTTACATCCGGGCGAATGGTCTCTTCACCCAGAGGTATTTCTTCAGATTGTTCAAATTTGGGGACTTCCAGAAATAGATCTGATGGCCTCTCATCTAAACAAGAAACTTCCCAGGTATCTGTCCAGATCCAGGGATCCTCAGGCGGAGGCAGTGGACGCGTTGTCGCTTCCTTGGAATTATCATCCTGCCTATATCTTTCCGCCTCTAGTTCTTCTTCCAAGAGTGATTTCCAAAATTCTAATGGAACATTCGTTTGTACTGCTGGTGGCTCCAGCATGGCCTCACAGGTTTTGGTATGCAGATCTCATTCGGATGGCCAGTTGCCAACCTTGGTCTCTTCTGTTAAGACCAGACCTTCTATCTCAAGGCCCATTTTTCCATCTCAAATCATTAAATTTGAAGGTATGGAAATTGAACGCTTGATTCTTAGTCATAGAGGTTTCTCTGACTCAGTAATTAATACTATTTTACAGGCTCGTAAATCTGTGTCTAGGAAGATTTATTATCGAGTCTGGAAGACTTACATTTCTTGGTGTTCTTCTCTTAAATTCTGCTGGCATTCTTTTAGAATTCCTAGAATTTTGCAGTTTCTTCAGGATGGTTTGGATAAAGGTTTGTCTGCAAGTTCCTTGAAAGGACAAATCTCTGCTCTTTCTGTTCTTTTTCACAGAAAGATTGCTAATCTTCCTGATATTCATTGTTTTGTACAGGCTTTGGTTCGTATCAAACCTGTTATTAAGTCAATCTCTCCTCCTTGGAGTCTTAATTTGTTTCTGAGGGCTTTACAAGCTCCTCCGTTTGAACCTATGCATTCTCTGGATATTAAATTACTTTCTTGGAAAGTGTTGTTCCTTTTGGCCATCTCTTCTGCTAGAAGAGTTTCTGAGTTATCTGCTCTTTCTTGTGAATCTCCTTTTCTGATTTTTCATCAGGATAAGGCGGTGTTGCGGACTTCATTTAAATTTTTACCTAAGGTTGTGAATTCTAACAACATTAGTAGAGAAATTGTTGTTCCTTCATTGTGTCCTAATCCTAAGAATTCTCTGGAGAGATCTTTACATTCTTTGGATGTAGTAAGAGCTTTAAAATATTATGTTGAAGCTACTAAGGATTTTAGAAAGACTTCTAGTCTATTTGTTATCTTTTCTGGTTCCAGGAAAGGTCAGAAGGCCTCCGCCATTTCTTTGGCGTCTTGGTTAAAGTCTTTGATTCATCATGCTTATGTGGAGTCGGGTAAATCCCCGCCTCAAAGGATTACAGCTCATTCTACTAGGTCAGTTTCTACTTCCTGGGCGTTTAGGAATGAAGCTTCTGTTGATCAGATTTGCAAAGCAGCAACTTGGTCTTCTTTGCATACTTTTACTAAATTCTACCATTTTGATGTCTTTTCTTCTTCTGAAGCAGTTTTTGGTAGAAAAGTACTTCAGGCAGCTGTTTCAGTTTGATTCTTCTGCTTATATTTTCAGTTTTTTTCATTATTAAGATTAAAACTTTTGTTTTGGGTTGTGGATTATTTTTCAGCGGAATTGGCTGTCTTTATTTTATCCCTCCCTCTCTAGTGACTCTTGCATGGAAGTTCCACATCTTGGATATTTATTATCCCATACGTCACTAGTTCATGGACTCTTGCTAATTACATGAAAGAAAACATAATTTATGTAAGAACTTACCTGATAAATTCATTTCTTTCATATTAGCAAGAGTCCATGAGGCCCACCCTTTTTGTGGTGGTTATGATTTTTTTGTATAAAGCACAATTATTCCAATTCCTTATTTTTTGATGCTTTCGCTCCTTTTTTTATCACCCCACTTCTTGGCTATTCGTTAAACTGAATTGTGGGTGTGGTGAGGGGTGTATTTATAGGCATTATGAGGTTTGGGAAACTTTGCCCCTCCTGGTAGGAATGTATATCCCATACGTCACTAGCTCATGGACTCTTGCTAATATGAAAGAAATGAATTTATCAGGTAAGTTCTTACATAAATTATGTTTTTTTTTTATTTTCTTATGTTTGAATTCTGCATACTAATTGTGATTATGACATACTACCATAAATGTATCTTTTAATATATATCTTTTTATTCTGCAAAGTAGAGCCTCTATTCTTTCAAGCTCAGCTGAACAGCTGCTTGGTCGAAAAGATGGTCAGAAGGAAGGAATGACCTTACTAGATGCTAAAGAGCTACTGAAATACTTTACTCCCCAGGGATTAGCAATTGGAGATCTACAGCCACTGCAGGTTCAACGAGGGTAAGTACAATTATAAAACAGAGAATTCTGTAGTCACCATTTCTATTGTAGTAATCATTTTATTTTATTTTTTCCTCCAACAAACAGGTAAAACATTGTGTGATTTCCTAAAACAAGCAAGAAATCTTGCTTCAAGCTCTTTTTACTAACTTAACGTGATAGAAAGGTCAAAATTGAAATGTGTACGGTGCATTGCAATTTGAAGTATTTTGCAAATATGCTTATAATTTCAAATAGCAAAAATGCTTCTAGTAAATGTTTTACTTTTTTCTCTGCAGCATACACACATATCCTGTGAAGGCCTGTGCACCAATATTCAAACACTACACCTTCTCAGAGATCTCTAGCAGTGGTGTGTATTGCTTCTGAGAAGGTGTAGTGTCTGAATATGGGTGCACAGGCCCGCTCACAAGATATGTGCGTATGCTGCAGAAATACTGTAATAACGTTTACATAGAAGTATATTGCAAAATGCTTATTGGAAATTGAAGTACACCCATGGACATTTCATTTTTGACCTTTTCTAACCCTTTAAGCAGTAGTGGGGAGAATATACCAGTGATGATATGCAGTCTGTTCATGCTTAAAGGGACACTCAAGTCAAAATTATAAACCTTCATGATTTAGATAGAGCATGCAATTTTAAACAACTTTTTTAAATTTACTTCCATTAACAAAATGTGCACAAATTTCAAAGTTATGTATTTATCCACTCTTCCTGTATCATGTGACATACATCATCCAATCATAAATGCATATATGTATATTCTGTGAGTTTTTGCACTCAAAAAGTGTAAATATAAAAAGACGTATGTTAATAGAAATAAATTGAAAATTGCATGCTCTATCCGAATCATTAAAGTTTTCATTTTGACTTTAATGTCCCTTTAACCCTTTAAATGCTAACGACGGCTCTGAGCTGTCGCTAGCACTCACCCATCTTGAGGGCAATCTGGGGCTCCCACTGACTTCCACCCCTGCGATCTGGCCTTTATAGTGACAGGCATTCCCGGGGCTTCACGTTTGGTGTTGTGACGTCACGCACAATGATGTGATGATGTCACCGCACAACTTTATTTAAAGTTGACAATGGACAAGTATAGGGAGATGGGGGCATGCTGCTTAGAAGCCTGTATCTCAGGCATGGAAGCAGCTACAAACCCCCAAGACCCACAGTTAGAAAGGCAATCGCCTAACCTTTCCAATGGTATAAGTCTTGGGTATAAATAAAAGTTAAAAAGTTCAAAATAAATATATTTAAATAAAGTAAAAATAAAAAAAGAAATCTCAAACACCAGCTTAGCACCCAGGTGGGAAATGGCATAGCAGCCAAAGGGTTAAAGTGTGGGATGGAGCATGCTTATATCATATTATTAGTTCCATGTTTTGTTTTAGCTGTAAAGTGTTTTGCCTGAGTGAAGCATAGATCCTGAAGGGGAGTAACCCACTTGCACTGATACTGAACTCTGATAACAAAAGTAATGGTGAAAACTAGCTATTGGGATACACCAGCTGTTAACTGTTTTATGAAAGGCAGCAATGCATGCTGCTAGCCGTAACCTTAATTGAAATACTGATACATACGATTACTGCATTGTTGTTGTTTTTAAAGTAATCTTAGTACTGGAGTACATTTGTTCTCTGGTGTTTCTTGACATTCTACTTTTTCTTGTGTGTTTTTATATGTATATCTTTTAAGAGACCACTGCAAAATCAGTTTCTCTGGTTTTACCATTTATAGTTATGTGTTAGAATAAAATTATCATTTTTCTTTTATTCTATAAACTTCTGCCAACATTTCTCCCAAATTCCAAATAAAAATATTGTCAGAGTATTTATTTACAGAAAATAACTGGTCAAAATTAAAAAAAAAAAAGATGCAGTGTTTTCAGACCTCGAATAATGCTAAGAAAACAAGTTCATATTCATTTTTTAACACAATACTTATGTTTTCACTTAACAAGAGTTCAAAAATCAATATTTGGTGATTATATAACCCTGATTTTCAATCACCGCTTTCATGCGTCTTGGCATGCTCTCCACCAGTCTTTCACATTGCTGTTGGGTGACTTTTATTCCAATCTTGGCGCAAAAATTAAATCACCTTGGCTTTGTTTGATGGCTTGTGACCATCTATCTCCCTCTTGATCACATTCCAGAGGTTTTCAATGAGGTTCAAATCTGTAGATGGGCTGGCCTTGACGGCCTGATTCCAGGTCATCTTCTCTCATGAGTCCAATTTTCAGTTTTGTCCAACACCTGGTCGTCTAATGGTCAGACAGAGACCTGGAGAAGCCAGTGTCCCGCACCTACTGTGAAATTTGGTTGAGGATTGGTTATGATCTGGGGATGCTTCAGCAAGGCTGAAATTCGGCGAATTTATTTTTGTGAAGGGCTCATTTATCAAGCCACGTACAATGTTATCCTAAAAGAAAACTTGCTTCCTTCTCTGACAATATTCCCCCACTCTGAGGATTATTTTTCCAGCAGGACAATCCTCCATGCAACACAGCCAGTTCAATCAAGGTGTGGATGGAGGACCACCAGTTCAAGACCCTGTCATGGTCAACCCAATCTACAGACCTGAACACTATTGAAAACCTGATTTATGCAAAATCAAATAACTTTCAATCTACCGTAGAATCACTATTTTAGAGGCGTAATATTTTAAAGCACCTTAATCTTTTCTCTAAATGCCTTAATTTTAGCTCAACAGCTAAACTGTTGGATGAAAACACAAGTCTAGGATAATATAAGTTTACATAGGCATTTAGAATAACACAGGTCAATAGCTAGTTATTAGTGACTACACATGTATGGCTTTTCTCATTGGATCCAAAGATGTTTTCAACTAGCTCACTGTAGTGCATTGCTGCTCTGAAATTGACTTCACCTATGTTTTTAACTCTGTTGTTGGGGCCTTTTTGAGCATTATATTGTATTGTTTTGATCTTTCCTTTGTGTCCAGAACCCTGCATATTGATATAAACTCCACTCAAGCTAAAATTGCTTTTCTGAAATTCTTTGAGGGATCTCACATTACTAACAAGACATCTTAGATAATCTTTCTAGAGCAGAGAGCTTTAGATTATCGTTTCCATGGTTAGATCATTTTAAGATTCACCTGTTGCTTGCATATAACAAATGAGAGCATTTTCTTTTTTTCATTTGCCTCTTTAATACAGTATGGAATATACAAAACCTCAGTAGTATCGCTGCTGTAGGGCATACTTTAACTTTGTGTTTAACCTCTCTGCAGGAGTTAAACACTTAGTGAAGCAATCCTGCAATAATAGATCTAAAATAATAGAGCATTTTCTTCTTCTATATACCTTTAAGTAAAATTATACTGTAGGAATGATCATATTGGAGGCAGAGTTTATGTTCATTTTCAGGTAGAACTGTGTCTGTCTGAGAACTTGCCTTACTTTCATTTACCACTAGATGTCATCTTGTCCCTTTATGAATATTTTTGTAAGTTGCTAAATTGTTTTGAAATGTTTCTACATCAAATTTAAAATGATTATATTAAATGTATATAACTTTCAGAAAAGTTTCAAAATGTGTAAAGAATAAAGGAGAATATTTAATTTTCAGTGTTCTCCTCCGGACCATTGGCATACCCACCCAACTGATTTTTACTGGCTAAAATTTAAAACAATACTAAGGTAAAATTAGCCGCCATTATTTTCTTTTTTAGTGTTTAATACATTATTTAATGACAATTTGTGGCTCACACTGCCACGTTTCTACATCTTAATGCTTATCCGCCTGTCAAAATTATTTGCGGAGAATATTTAAAGGGACACTCAAGTCAAAATTAAACCTTCGTGATTCAGAGCAGCAATTTTAAACAACTTTCAAATTGGCTTCTATTAACAATATGTTCAGTGTCTTTTTTTTATATTTACACTTTTTAAATCACCAGCTCCTACTGAGCATGTGCAAGAATTCACAGAATATAAGTATATGCATTTGTGATTGGCTGATGGCTGTCACATGATGGAGTGGAAACAGACAGAACTTTGAAATATAGAACAAAAAAATCTACTACTCATTTGAAGTTCAGACTAAGTGCTATTGCATTGTCTTATTATCATGCATTTGTTGATTATGCAAATCTACTGTATTTACAGGTCCTTTAAAAAGGTTTATACAGTAATATTTCTAATTTCACAATTTATTAATGTTCCACATTTTTATGGTTGTGATCAAACTTACCTGTGTGCTTTCCTTTTTACTATCCAACATTTTTTTTTTTTAATTTAAATTCAGTTTACTGCAGTATATGTTAAAACAGGAGAGGGCAAAAAAAATTCCAGAAACTCAGTCGCCCATGAGTTTTACATTCTTGCCTTAGACGCAGATTAAACTGTTGGGCATTAGCAGGGTTACTAAACACCATGTTCTCCCCTGTGCCTGCATCTCTCTTTAAAGCTATTCTCCTATTTTAACCCTTAGTAAAGTTCTGCGTCTTCACACTGGGCCGCCACCATTTTGAAATTTGCGTTTCCTTGTACCCTGTGACAGAAGTGGTGCACATTCACAGATCAGGGACATTGCTGATTTGTTGAGAGCTTTGTGCACTTTGTATTAGTGTGCATACGTTTTTATGTTTTGCAGTGGATGCATTGTTCTTTAGTATTTATGTGACTTTTTTTTATATGTTATGTAACTTTTTAAATTGTGTATTTATACTTTCGCGCTTACTGAAAGCGCACAATACAGGAGTGAAAAAGCATTCTCCCTGATCTGTGCAACAATACGTGAGCTTCTTATGGTGATACCCAGTATAAAAATGCAATGGGTTTAAAAAAAAAAAAGACTGACTCTGAAAAAGCTCCAGGTACAGAAAGAAAAAATAATAGAATAGTGAGGGTTTTTTCTTGACGTTGTGCCCAGCAGTTTAACCATTTTTACATTTAAAGGACATCAATCTAAATGCATCAGTAATTATTTATTAGGTAAGTAGGCACCCCATACCTCCCAGGAGATCCTCACAATCATTTTCATTCAGGGCCTTCAGGTCACCTAACTAAGATTTATGGTGCTAGATAGGGATAACAAAAAAGTTAGAGGAGGAGATAGACAAAAGGAACTCCTCTACAGAGAAGCAAAATGGATATGGGGGTTGGATACAATGTATCCAAAAGGAATGAATAAAGAATTTGACCTCAACCCCTTTATTTAGCAATAGTCGTTCTACATCCCTTATGTCAAATTGGTGCTGGTTGTTATTCCCTTGCTATTCTTTTTTTAGGTTGTTTTTAATTATGTTATGTTATGTTGAGACTCCTTTGTGAGATTCTCCTGGGAGCTATGGGGTTAATATATGATGTATGCTAAACATGTTTTGTCGTCGTTCCCCCTCTTTGTGATTGGCTCATTGTTTTATTGGTTGGGGTATATGTTTATGGTTTTTACATTGTTTTAGCTTGAGAAAGAGCCAGGAGCCCCGAAACGTTGCTCTTCAATTAACTTTTCATTACCTTTTGAGAGTGCAGCCTTTGCCTTTTTTCTTTTTAAAGACACGATGAGTCCACGGATCATCTTCATTACTTATGGTATATTCACCTCCTGGTCAGTAGGAGGAGGCAAAGAGCACGGTGTAGCCGTAGTCCATATCAGTCTCTTCAGTAGAGCTTTTGGTGGCTTTAGAGCAATAGTAACTGGTGGGACATAATTCTTACTGCGCCTCCTATACATTTATGCTGTCCTTCTCTTGATAGTCTAAGCACACTTAACTCAGGCTTTATCATTTTCCACAGGGCTATGGGAGGGAGAGGACCTCCTAAACCTACTGAGCTGCCCTGTTGTCGGGCAGAATACAAAGGTAAGTGCTAACTTTGTTTTTTATTCTGCGAACATTAATCTCTGAGGAAAAGTGGGCACTTTATCTTATTTCATATCACATAAGGCTCAGTCACAGAGATCCTTGTGTTGGGACATAAATCTCTCTTGTTAGAGGGTACTGGAAGGACAGCCATAAGTACAGGCACTGGGGCTGGGGAGCTCATGTTTCATTGCTGGTGGTTATTTTCCTATCGGTTTACTATAGGCTTTTTATCCGATCGGGTTATGTTGTTTAACTGTGACGACCACGATGGGCGGGGCTATCGGTTTGCGCGCATTTTTAGATTATCTGCGCAACTCTCAGTCGTTCGGTAGCTGCCATATCCTGCAAGGTGGAAGGCGTCGGCACATTCTGGCTCTAAAACCGCATGGTTTACTTACTAATTAAGCAAGCGGTTATAGCGCTATTGGGCTCTTGCAATCCGGATGCTTCCAGCTCTACAAGAGTTGAGACCAGGGAGTGAGTCCGTTTGACAGGTAGGCACCTCAGTAGAGTTGCTGAGGTGTAGGAGTGTCTGAATTTAGTTCTGTTTAGCTGCTGGGATACGTTTTTCGCTATTACAGTAAAAAAAAAAGTTATCTTTTAAAATTTAAAGAAACAGTAATGTCTTTTTTTCTGTCATCAAATGTTTTTGATATTGAGTAATTTTGATTATATTTTGACCCTTCTTTTGAGCACATATTTCCCATATAGTAGAAAAAGTTTTTCCTTGTTAAATTTTAAAGAGACAGTAACGTTTTTATTTTTTTAAAAAAAACAAAACTTTTTATTACATTGTTTTTTCTGATTGTGCTTCAGTATGGACATAGGAGCCTTGGAAAATGTTACTTGCTCCATGTATTTGGATGCGAATGTGGAACCACCAATCCCTTTCTGTCCCCCATGTATTGAGAGGGCTTTAAGTTATAGGGAAAAGATTTTTCATGAGCAAAATTTCTCAAAGGCGCGGATGCTTCTCAGGAGTCTGATGAGTCGGATTATTCCGCAGCTTTCTCCCCAACCGTCCCAAACTTTAACGCCCGCACAAGCAGTGCCCTGTACGTCTGCTCTAGCACCTGCTGGGGTTACTTTAAAAGACATAGCTGCGCTTCTGTCTTCCACAATTTCTGATGCGTTGTCAGCTTTTTCTATGCTACAAGGCAAACGTAAGAGGAAAGACAACCATGTTGTCAGTGAGGTTTCTGATGCAATGGTGGCAATCTCGGATGTACCCTCCCAGGGAACTGAGATGGAGGGTATTGAGGTTCTATCAGAAGGCGAAATTTCAGACTCAGAAACTTCATTACCTTTGACTGATTCAGAGGTTGTATCTTTCAGGTTTAAACTAGAACACCTCCGCCTGTTACTCAGGGAGGTTTTGGTTACTTTAGACGACTGTGATTCTACAGTAATGGTCGCTCCTGTGAAGTAGAGTAAATTGGATAGATATTTTGAAGTTCCCTCTTACTCAGACGTTTTTCCAGTGCCAAAGCGAGCTTCAGAGATTGTTTCCAAGGAATGGGAGAGACCAGGTATTCCTTTTTCTCCATCTCCTATTTTCAAAAAGATGTTTCCTATAGGTGACGCTGTCAGGAAAGCTTGGCAAACGGTTCCTAAGGTAGGAGGGGCTATTTCCACCTTAGCCAAGCGAACTACTATTCCCATTGAGGATAGTTGTGCTTTTAAATATCCCATGGACCAGAAGTTGGAGGGTCTACTTAAAAAGATTTATGTTCACCAGGTTCTGCTATTGCAGCCTGCTGCGTGCATTGCTACTGTCACTAGTGCAGCAGCTTATTGGTTTGATGCTCTGTCCGAGTCTCTCAAGACGGAGACTTCCTTAGAGGAGATCCAAGATAGGATTAAAGCTCTGAAGTTAGCCAATGCTTTTATTACGGATGCGTCTCTGCAAATTACTAAATTGGCAGCTAGGAGTTCAGGGTTCTCTATCCTAGCCCGCAGAGCCTTATGGTTAAAACCTTGGTCTGCGGACGTGTCATCTCATTCTAAGCTTCTAGCAATTCCTTACAAGGGAAGGACCTTGTTTGGACCTGGTCTGACAGAAATTATCTCTGAAATCAGGGGAGGTAAAGGTCATTTTCTTCCTTGGATAAGAGAAACAAACGGAAAAGACAACAGAGTAATTTTCGTTCCTTTCGAAATTTCAAGGCAAATTCTTTCTCTTCCTCCTCTAAACCAGAACAATCTAAGCCTACTTGGAGACCAAACCAGTGTTGGAACAAGGGTAAACAATCCAAGAAACCTGCTGCTGAAGCCAAAACAGCATGAAGGACATGCCCCCGATCCGGGACCGGATCTGGTAGGGGGCAGACTTTTCTTCTTCGTTCAGGCTTGGGTTCGGGACGTTCAGGATCCCTGGGCAATAGAAAGTGTCTCAGGGATACAAACTGGAGTTCAAAAATTTTCCTCCATGAGGAAGATTTCTTCTTTCAAGATTATCTGCAAACCAGTTAAAAAAAAGAGGCGTTCTTACAATTGTGTAAGAGACCTCTCCTCCCTGGGAGGGATTATTCCCGTTCCAGTACAGGGGCAGGGTTTTTATTCAAATCTGTTTGTAGTTCCCAAAAAGGTGGGAACCTTCAGACCTATTTTAGACCTCAAGGGCTCCATAATAATCCAGTGGCGGATTATTGATAAATTTGACGTCTCGCTCGCCGCGACTAAGCTGATGTACTTTTAACTTTCAGTTGAATTGTCTGGCCAATTATTAACACGTGACATGCAAGGTGTCACGAACATCATAGTAGTCGCGGGAATAGAATTTTGCTCCTATAAAAGTTCAACTTATCTAAACAACTTTATTATTGTTCTAAATTTTTTGAAGAGTGATAACAGAGCGTTATTTTTGTAATATTTATTTACAATTTGGATATGGCTTCATCTGGATCTGATAATATATAAATATTAATATAAAAATAATTATAAAGATTGACAACTATACAATACAAATTTAAAATATAGATTACTCTTTAATTACAGTCGACAAATTTGGCGCAATTTATGTACATGGAAATGAGAGACAAATTAGACGCCAGTTATGCTGTACAATGCTGATATTACTGCCTTTTATATATGTCTAGACTGGCGTCTAGATTGACTTTCCTATTGTTTTGTACCTTGCCCGCCACCTAAAAGGTGGCGAGGCAAAAATAACGAGGTGGGAGCGGAAATTGTAGCGAGCGGACAAATAGATTTTTTAGTACATTCGTTTTTGGCGAGTTGGTGGTCAAATGTGTCTAATTACAGTGAAAAATGGAGAGGTAGCGAGGTTTGGCGGATAAGTACGCTCGCAATTTTAAAGATGCGAGTTTGAACATAGTTGACGACTTTGTACATATCAGTTTGCGAGTTTTGACGCGAGATTTGTTGCGGGTAGCTCGCTGACTGCTTAGTACATGGAGCCCCAAGAGTCTAAACAAGTTTCTCAGAGTTCCATCATTCAAGATGGAAACTATTCGTACCATTCTTCCATTGATCCAGGAGGGTCAATTTATGACGGCAGTGGATTTAAAGGATGCATATCTACATGTTCCTATCCACAGAGATCATCACAAGTTCCTGAGGTTTGCCTTTCTGGACAAACACTTTCATTTTGTGGCTCTTCCTTTCGGTCTGGCCATGGCACCCAGAATTTTCACAAAGGTTCTGGGGTCTCTGCTGGCGGTTCTAAGACTGCGGGGCATTGCGGTGGCGCCTTATCTAGACAATATTCTAATCCAGGCGCCATCTTGTCAACAAGCAAGATTTCATACCGACGTTGTGCTATCCTTCATTGAGAACTCATGGGTGGAAGGTAAATCTGGAAAAGAGTTCCTTAATCCCGAAGACAAGGGTGACTTTCTTGGGAACTCTAATCAATTCTATATCTATGAGGATTTTTCTGACAGAGGTCAGGAAATCAAAGATTCTAGATACTTGTCAAGCCCTTTAGTCCACTCCTCGGCCGTCAGTGGTTCAGTGCATGGAAGTAATCGGACTGATAGTGGCGGCAATGGACATCATCCCGTTTGCTCGGTTTCACCTCAGGCCTCTGCAGTTAAACATGCTCAGGCAGTGGAATGGAGATTATGCAGATTTGTCTCCTCGAATAACCCTGGAACAGGAGACGAGGGACTCTCTTCAATGGTGGTTGTCTCTGGATCATCTATCCCAGGGAACCTGCTTTCACAGACCTTCCTGGGTGATTGTGACAAGACGCCAGCCTTTTAGGGTGGGGAGCTGTCTGGGGTTCCCTAAAAGCTCAGGGAGTCTGGACTCGGGCTTACATCAATCATCAGGGTGGAACGAGGAGTTCCTTAGTGATGACCGAGGTGGCCAAGATAATCCGGTGGACGGAGGCCCACTCTTGCCATCTGTCAGCGATCCACATCCCAGGGGTGGACAACTGGAAGGCGCACTTTCTGAGCAGGCAGACATTTCATCCGGGAGAGTGGGAACTCCATCCGGAAGTGTTCTCCAACCTGATTCTCAAATGGGGTCGGCCAGAGTTGGATCTCATGGCATCTCGTCAGAATGCCAAGCTCCCGAGATACGGGTCGAAGTCCAGGGATCTCCAACGGAACTGATAGATGCTCTGGCGGTTCCTTGGTCCTTCAACCTTGCATACCTATTTCCCCTGTTTGCGCTTCTTCCTCTGGTCATTGCTCGAATCAAGCAAGAGAGGGCACCGGTGATCCTCATTGCACCTGCTTGGCCTCGCAGGATTTGGTATGCAGATCTGGTGGACATGTCATCCCTGCCACCTTGGAGACTTCTGCTGAGGAAGGACCTTCTCATTCAGGGGCCCTTCCTTCACCCAAATCTAGTTTCTCTGAAGCTGACTGCTTGGAGATTGAACGCTTAATTCTATCCAATCTGTGTTTTTCTGATTCGGTCATAGAGACCATGATTCAGGCGCGTAAGCCTGTAACTAGAAAGATTTACCATAAGATATGGTGTAAATATTTCTATTGGTGTGACTCCAAGGGCTACTCATGGAGTAGAGTTAGGATTCCCAGAATTTTGTCTTTTCTCCAAGATGGTTTGGAGAAGGGGTTATTGACAAGTTCCCTAAAGGGTCAAATCTCTGCCTTATCTGTTTTGTTACACAAACGTCTGGCAGAGGTCCCAGATGTACAATAATTTTGTCAGGCCTTGGTTAGGATAAGGCCAAACCAGTTACTCCTCCATGGAGTCTGAATTTAGTTCTCAAAGTTCTTCAAGGGGCTCCGTTTGAGCCTATGCATTCCTTAGATTTTAAGTTATCTTGGAAAGTTGTATTTCTTGTTGCTATTTCTTCAGCTTGTAGAGTGTCTGAGCTCTTGGCGTTGCAATACACTTCGCCTTATCTTATTTTCCATTCAGATAAGGTAGTTTTACGTACTAAACTAGGTTTTCTTCCTAAGGTTGTTTCAGACAGGAACATTAATCAGGAGATTGTTGTTCCTTCCTTGTGTCCTAATCCTTCTTCTCAGAAAGAACGTCTTCTGCACAATTTAGACGTGGTCCGTGCTTTGAAATTTTACTTACAAGCGACTAAGGACTTTTGTCAGTCCTCTTCTTTGTTTGTAATTTTCTCTGGAAAACGTAAGGGTCAGAAAGCTACTGCTACCTCTCTTTCTTTTTGGCTGAAGAGTATCATCCGTTTTGCATATGAGACTGCTAGACAGCAGCCTCCTGAGAGAGTTACAGCTCATTCCACTAGGGCTGTTGCTTCCTCATGGGCATTCAAAAATGAAGCTGGAGTGGGAGGGAAGGGAGGAGCTATTAAACAGCTCTGCTGTGGTGCTCTTTGCCTCCTCCTGCTGACCAGGAGGTAAATATCCCATAAGTAATGAAGATGATCCGTGGACTCATTGTGTCTAAAAAGAAACAAATTTATCAGGTAAGCATAAATTTTCTTCTTTTGCTCAGTGCCCCAGTAATGTGGCCAGAGCAGCTTAGCCAGATGTAAAATACCTTGTCATTAGTTATTAAGGAAGGCAATGCTTTCCTTTATGTTTCTGCTTTAAATAGCAGCCAATAGGCACTTATCAGTCAGGGAGGTTTAGTACACATGATAAACACAGTATATCCTTCTTTTTTTTTTTTTTTTTATATTGTATATAATTTGAATTTCATTATAGCGGCGGAGCACAGGGTATTTGAATTTTATATCTACATTAAAACATTAGTTATAGCGGATCTTCATTACAACTGATGAATTAAACTTCATCTAAAATATCACTAATGTTCCAGATCTGATTTTTAAAAGGGGAGACTTTACCAGCACTTTACTATTTTGTATTGTATCAGCTCCTATATGCGCAGTAATAGTGTGAGGAAGTTGCTGTATTTTGTTTGCTTCTGTACTGGTGTAATGATGGCTACACTGAACTTCCTGCAACCTTTTCTTACACAGAAAGTGCCCATGCTGATTGGGCACTTTCTGTACTGTTGAGCATCTCTTGCTTCACTATGTGTTTTTTAAATTACACATCATTAAGCTTGTCTAACAACCAAACGATTCTATGGAATGTTTATTTAAACACTGCTCTTTTGTATGAAACATTTTCCACCAAATTTCCTTTTCTTTTTTAAGAATTAATAAATCAACTCCGACACCATTACAAAAATTAGTCAAACATTTTTTTTTAACATGTGTGGCAAATATTTTTAGCATGAAATATCCACACATGGCATCTCAAGCATAGTATTGCTGCATTATAGTTGCACTAGAGACTAAGTTTTGCTGAATTCCTCAATGGCCAAATATCAATATGCCTAACTTTTTTATGTGAAGAATCTAAATATACCTATTTAAATGCTTCCTATTTCTTTGTGGAACAAGGAAATCTACCTTTTAAATGTGGTTGTTGTGTGTGTTGTTTTTTTGAGAGAAAGTAGGTATGGAAGCCGAGAATGTATGAAGATAAAACATCAGACTTATCTGCAGTATATGTCATAAATTTTGCTTTAGACCTTGTATGTCCAAGAGATGATCACAATATTTTGTGACATTTGTTTTCCTGTACTATAGTATTATATAGCCATAGAATATAACAATAGTAATGCACAAGTATATTCTGCACCACGTTGTGATCTCAAATAGAAAGCAAGTGCTTTGTACTGATCAGGTCATGCGCGCACTGTACACAATTATATCACACTGACAGATCTTCTAAACAAGTATATCCCACTTGACTGCTCTTTTCACTTTCTCTTGTTACCTCCATTTTATAGTTCAAATAAGATTTTTGCTGTAACTTTTTTTTTATATAACTCATTTTCATTTTTTGAATTGGCTTAAACGATCACAATGTTAAAATATACATATCTAATGTTTCATTATTGAAAGTATAGCATTGTAATATACATTCATTTTCTTTCATAAGGTGGTGAGAGTCCACCACATCCACATTTGGGATTAAACTCCACTCCTCCAGGAGGCAGGCAAAATTTGCCCAACATACCAAGAGCTTTAATCCCGCCCACTTCCTGATTCCCCTCAGTCTGTTTGCCTTCACAGGGGAAATGGTGTGATGCTGTTAACTTATAGAAAGGGGAGCTCAAACTGCTGTCAGGTCTGTTATTCCCCTCAGAGAACCGTGAATAGGGCAAAGGTGTGAAGAGGAGGTACCATAGGCAGTGAGAGTAATTTTCCTGAGGGAGTTTTGTCACTTGCTTGCCACGGGCGTCGCTGGGACTGCTCCTGCAGCCTCCTGTTGGAATTTGTCTGGGTACATTCTTTGTCAGATCCTGAGCTGATGCTATTTAACTAAGATGGGCTGTGCTACTGGACGCAAGATATATGCTAAAGGGTAAGTGAAGGTAAATACATGCCCTAGAGTCACTCACACTGCCCCCAGGCTTCTTAGCAGGTACAATAGTTTTTGTGCAACAGAGCCAGGGGACACACTTCATACGGAGCACGCAATAACTGACATAACTTCATAGTATGGGGAGTCTCTCTCATGATGTAATGAGAGACAGCACAGATTACATTTTCATTCTTTTATGCCTGTCAGGACAACTTGATAAGTCTGAAAAGCGGCATTGTATGCATTAATTTCTTACATAGGGTTTAGCATGTTTTATTTTATTAAATATATTTCTATTGAAGGGGACATTTTTATCTCTGTTCTGGCATGCCCCCTATTTACCCAGCTTTGTTTGTTCTTCCTGCTTTTTCTGTTTTTGTCTTTTCCTCCTTTTTTGGCTATACAGTATACTGGGGAATCAGGAAGTAGGAGGGATTAAAACACTTTGTATGTTGGGTGATTTTTACCTTCCTCCTGGTGGAATGGAGTTTAATCCCAAATGTCAAAGCTTGCGGACTCTCAACACCACAAAATAAATTAATTTATCAGGTAAGCTTATTTCTTTTGCTGCCTTTTGCTGTAAAATGCATATTAAAATTGCGCTGGTTCCACTTTCTCCTGGTGAGGCTTGTGATAATACTGTTATCTTTATTTTCTGGGAAATTTTATTTACCTACACCCCCTCCCACACCTTGTTTTTGTAGTCATTTGACCTTTTTAACCCTTTAATCACAGGGTTAACTTGTCTACATCGGAACAACGTTCCGATTTAGACAAATTGAAATCACATGATCTCAAGATTTTAATGATGGGATCGGGTCAGGGGGGGGTCCCTATGAAGCTAGGCACGCCCTCCAGACCACGATCCAATCCAGGAAGCGCCGTTGGCTTCAGGACAGCCAAATGGCTCGGACGTTCTATTCCGTCCTAACGTCGCGATAAAGCCCGGCACGGTTAGGACGGAATAGAACGATGCAACAGCGTTAAAAGGTTAAGGTGGATTATCTGTTTTTTGCCTCAAGAATCATGATAAGGTATTCTTTGTAATGGCAGTATGGTACAAGGTAGTTTAGGAATGCATATTATTGTGTATATGTGTTTATATTTAGCTATTCAATGGAAGTTGGAAAATATATATATATATATATATATATATATATTAAGTTCAAATATATTTATATAAGTAAATATATATTGCACACAGCAGAGCTATACGAGATGCTGTATTTAAAGTAGGGGATTGCAGCACTCAGTGATAACTACTCAAATCTAATATGTAGAAACAAGCTGAAACAAAGTATCAAAACAGAGGCTCACACACAGATGGTCCAATTAACGTGTAACGCATTTATTCATACATGTTTAACCTAAACCTAAATATGCCACTGCAGTGGAAACTTGTTTCAATACCTAGACTCATGTGTACAAGGTACATGAATGACAATCTCAAATGTTTGCAAGAATACACATTCAATAAAATAAAACATAACATCAGGAAACCAATTGAAATTGAAACAAATGTCCCAAATAAAGCAAAAGTTCCACAAATCTTGTGTTAGTATAGTAAAATTTCTTATTGACAAAGAAGCAACATCTGAGTTCATCCAGAAAAGGTACTATAATTGGAGAAGCAGCTGACAGATTCGAGGTAAAAGCGTCGTCCTGTGTCAGCACTTATGAACCATGAGTGTTAGAAAATAGTATCAGGATATTTCCAAATTGCGGCAATAAAGGATAAAGAAAAACGTATACAACCTCTTCCAAGTTAGGATAGGTCCCAGGCAGCACAGACCGGGTTCCGGTTTCTTTAGGCACCGACTTGAAGCATACCATGTGAAGTGAGCCAGGACCTGGCATCCGGCTTATGTCTCACCCAGATCACTCATCCCGTTCATAACACTTTCGTTTGTGCAATCTGAATTTTAAGACTTTATACTGGGTAGATCCACTTTCATTCGCCTCTGTCGACCTTTTTCCAGAAACAAAGTGCTATTGATCAACACCAATCCGGGTACTTGCTTGCTGCCGCTAAAACATTCAAATGACTGTGTCGACGCGCGTTTCGCCCCACAATGCTTTGCGTCAAGCCCTGACGCAAAGCATTGTGGGGCGAAACGCGCGTCGACACAGTCATTTGAAAGTTTTAGCGGCAGCAAGCAAGTACCCGGATTGGTGTTGATCAATAACACTTTGTTTCTGGAAAAAGGTCGACAGAGGCGAATGAAAGTGGATCTACCCAGTATAAAGTCTTAAAATTCAGATTGCACAAACGAAAGTGTTATGAAACGGGACGAGTGATCTGGGTGAGACATAAGCCGGATGCCAGGTCCTGGCTCACTTCACATGGTATGCTTCAAGTCGGTGCCTAAAGAAACCGGAACCCGGTCTGTGCTGCCTGGGACCTATCCTAACTTGGAAGAGGTTGTATACGTTTTTCTTTATCCTTTATTGCCGCAATTTGGAAATATCCTGATACTATTTTCTAACACTCATGGTTCATAAGTGCTGACACAGGAGGACGCTTTTACCTCGAATCTGTCAGCTGCTTCTCCAATTATAGTAACTTTTCTGGATGAACTCAGATGTTGCTTCTTTGTCAATAAGAAATTTTACTATACTAACACAAGATTTGTGGAACTTTTGCTTTATTTGGGACATTTGTTTCAATTTCAATTGGTTTCCTGATGTTATGTTTTATTTTATTGAATGTGTATTCTTGCAAACATTTGAGATTGTCATTCATGTACCTTGTACACATGAGTCTAGGTATTGAAACAAGTTTCCACTGCAGTGGCATATTTAGGTTTAGGTTAAACATGTATGAATAAATGCGTTACACGTTAATTGGACCATCTGTGTGTGAGCCTCTGTTTTGATACTTTGTTTCAGCTTGTTTCTACATATTAGATTTGAGTAGTTATCACTGAGTGCTGCAATCCCCTACTTTAAATACAGCATCTCGTATAGCTCTGCTGTGTGCAATATATATTTACTTATATAAATATATTTGAACTTAATAAAATATTTGGGGTCTGCACCAGGACCTGGTTTAACTAGCGCTATCCAGGTTTATATTTGTATCAGGCAATTTACCCAAAAGTTGTAATATGGGAGCCTGACTGCTATATTTCTCTCCCTAAACTTCCAATTAATTAATATATATATATATATATAATTTTTTTTTTTTTTTTTACTCACTTAATAAATTAACTAACTGAATCAGTGCTTAACAATTTTAAGGGATTGACTACCACAATCTGTAAAAGGGTTATTAAATACTGCTTTTTTAGTAAAAAAAAAAAAAGTAGACCTACCTAAAAAATAAACAGATTGTGTTAAATAACAGCAAACAACTTACTTGTTTTCTTGCTGAATGAGCACTTAGAAATTATCAGTGTAGCCATTGCCCTCAGCTAGATAAGAGAGCTACCATTTCAGAACTTAGGTTTCATGGTCACATTTTGTTTTGCAGCAAAAGTCCTATACTGAACATGAGCAATAAACTAATTGTAGCTAGTAGATAGTGGTCTCCTATAGCAACACTTCAAATGAAAAACTGCTAATTTGTCTTCCTGTAGAGAGCATAACCGCCTTGTGTGGCTGATACAAGAAGTATTGGGCCCTGTACAAATTAAGTAAAAAAAAAAGAAAGAAATAAAAGGTAAAATCTTTTCCATCTAAAAGGGAGGAGAGTCCATGGCTTCATTAATTACTATTGGGAATTAAGAACCTGGCCACCAGGAGGAGGCAAAGACACCCCAGCCAAAGGCTTAAATACCTCCGTCATTCTTTGCCTTTCGTCACAGGAGCATGGCAGAGGAGTGCCGGAGTTTCGGAGTAGTCTCGTATGGAGGGTAATTCTCTTTGCAGTGAGCCTGGAGTTTTAAGTAGTCCTGTCAGTCTCTCAGTGAGGGCCTGGGCAAAAGTTAGAGTCCGGAGATGCAGGGAGAGTCTTTCTGCGAAACCATCCTGACTCATGTTAACAGCTCCATAAGCAATCAGCGTTGACTAGTTTCACTGCCTGCTTTCTTCACTCAAGTCCATGTAAGGAGCGACGCTACTAACCTGTCACACTTGAAGGGCCGTGTTCCTGTTCGACGGCGTAGATTCTGGCAAGATTGTTTCATTTTTATTATTGATAATGAAAACATAGAAGACAGGGTCACAGTGTGGTCCCTTTTTATCTTTACAGAATCAAGGGTTAATATTCCTGGAAGGGGGATTATTGAACAGGGGGGTGTTAATACATTATTTAGTTTGTGTCATTGCAGTGTTATGTGCGAGTTGAAGCTCTGGCAATGTGTGGAACTTTCAGGTGACTTGCGGGAATCTTGTACAACCATTTTTGGTGCGCTTTTTCCCTAGTGCAGGAGCGTTCCTGCCAGGCATTCCACGTGACAGGGTGTGTCTATCCTTCTCTGTTGATCTTTGGCGCAGGAGACGTAGCGGTTTCTGTAGTCCGGGTCCTATGAGGTGGTGAGTGCCCCAGCCTCTGGTGGTATAAAGGTGCCTTTTTGTAAATTAAACTAGTCTTCCCATAAACGCAAGCAATGGAGGACTCTGACATGTTAGAGGGCTCTCCCTCCTTAACAAAGTCTCATTCCTGTGTTTATTGTGAGGAGGTTCTGGTAGATCAGCCTGCTCAACTATGTTCCACATGCCTTGATAACGTTACAACATCTAAATGTAAACGGTTGTCTAGTGTTACTGAGCCGTCCACCTCTGAGGATTCTTCGTCCCGTGAGGTGCGTTCCCTACTTTCATCTCCGATTACACATGCAGCGCCCCGGGGTCCAACCATTACTCCTTTGGGAGAGATTAATTGGCCGTCAGACTTTGCAGACCAACTGGAATCTGCAGTTTCTAAAGTGATACATGCCTTACCACGTTCTGCTAAGCGCAAGCGTAGGGTGTATCAGGGTTTGTCCTCACCGATGGCAGATCCAGAGGCTCTATACGAGGACGAGGCCCACTCTTCGGAGGGGGCCCATTCTGGGTCGGAGTCAGTGTCATCTAAGCCTCCTGCTGCGGAGGTCAGAGGAGCCTGATTATAGGTTTAGGATGAAAAATGTATGTTTTCTGCTGCGACAGGTACTTGCTACTCTGGAGGTTACTTTTCCCCTTCTTTTTTTAAAGAACTGTTTCCTGTTCCGGACTCTCAGCTTGACCTGTGGGGTACCATTCCCAAGGTGGATGGGGCTACCTCTATGCTCGCGAAGCGGACAACTATTCCTCTCGAGGATAGTTTGTCGTTTTAGAGCCCATGGATAAAAAGCTGGAAAACATGTTGAGAAAGATGCTTCAGCACACAGGGTTCGTTTTTCAGCCTGCAGCGGCCATTGCGGCAGTCGCCGGAGCTGCAGCATATTGGTGTGAATCCCTGTGTGATATGGTCGAAGGGAAGACTTCCATCGACAAGATACAGGAGAAGATTAGGGCACTGAAGGTCGCCAATTCTTTCATCTGTGATGCCAATATGCAAATTATTTGCCTGAATGCTAAGGTGTCAGGTTTTTCGGTTTTAGCGCACAGGGCTCTGTGGCTAAAATCTTGGTCTGCGGACATGACCTCCAAGTCGAGGCTGTTGTCCCTGCCTTTTCAAGGTAAGATCCTCTTTGGTCCATGATTGGATTCGATCATATCCACGGTTACGGGAGACAAGGGAGCTTTCCTACCGCAGGATAAAAAGGCTAAGCCCAAGGGATCTACTTTTCGTCCCTTTTGTGTGGTCAAGGCCCAGCACCAGCAACCTCCCGCAAAAGCGGACCAGTCCACGGGATCTTGGAAACCGGCTCATTCTTGGAGTAATTGTAAGCAGAGCAAGAAGCCCGCAGAGACTAAATCGGCATGAAAGGGCGGCCCCCGACTGGTCTCCGGATTACGTAGGGGGCAGATTATCTCAATTCTCAGACGCATGGTTGAAGGACGCTCAGGACCCATGGGTTCTAGAAGTTGTCTCTCAGGGCTACAGGATAGGGTTCAGATTCCCAGATCCCATCAAACCTGTCGTCAAGACCAGAAGAGGCCTTTCTAAGGTGTGTGAGAGATCTCGCCTCTCTTGGGGTTATCGTACCAGTACCTCTAGCAGAGAGGGGTCTAGAGTACTATTCCAACTTTTTTGTGGTCCCAAAGAAGGAGGGCACATTGCGCCGGATTCTGGACCTAAAGTGTTTAAACAAGTTTCTGGGTGTTCCAGCGTTCAAAATGGAAACCATCAGATCTATCCTGCCCCTAGTTCAAGAGGGGCATTTTATGAAAACTGTAGATTTGAAGGACGCTTACCTTCATGTGCCAATTCACAGGTATCACTTCAGGTTCCTAAGATTTGCGTTTCTGGACCAACACTTCCAGTTTGTGGCCTTTCCCTTTGGTCTGGCAACGGCCCCAATAGTCTTCACGAAGGTTCTGGGGGAGCTGCTTGCAGTAGCCAGATCCAGGGGCATTGTGGTGGCGCCTTACCTGGACGACATCCTAGTTCAGGCGCCATCATTCAGCCTCACAGGGGATCATTCAAAGGCTATTCTTCTTCTGCTCCAATCTCACGGTTGGAAGATTAACTCAGGAAAGAGTTCCCTGGTTCCCAGCAACAGGGTAGAGTTCCTGGGTATGATAATCGACTCTATGTCCATGAAGATATTTCTCACAGATCAGCGACGCAGGAAGCTTGCGTCAACCTGACGTCCATCTGACAGGATGGGGAGCTGTTTGGGGTGCCAGAATGGCACAAGGAAAGTGGTCCATTGAGGAGTCTCTCCTTCCGATCAACATCCTAGAAATGCGAGCAATTTACAATGCTCGGAAGGCATGGCCTTCTCTGGAGTCGGTCAATTTCATCAGGTTCCAGACAGACAAAATTACCTCGGTGGCTTCCATCAACCATCAGGGGGTACGAGGAGTTTCCTTCGCGATGAGGGAGGTGTCTCGGATTCTGGAGTGGGCGGAGTCCCTCGACTGCTCCCTTTCAGCGATTTCACATTCCAGGTGTGGACAATTGGGAAGCGGATTTTCTCAGCAGACAATCCTTCCATCTGGGGGAATGGTCTCTTCATCCCGAGGTGTTTGCGGAGATTTGTCACAGATGGGGGATGCCGGAGATAGATCTCCTGGCGTCAAGACTCAATTGCAAACTACCCTGATATGGTCGAGGTCCAGGGATCCCCAGGCAGAGCTGACAGATTCCTTAGTGGTTCCTTGAGGTTTCTGCCTAGCTTGCATTAAACAGGAGCGGGCCTTGGCCATTCTGATTGCTCCTTCGTGGCCGCAGAGGATGTGGTTTGCGGATCTGGTGGGGATGTCGTCCTCTCCGCCGTGGATATTACCCTGTCGCAGGGATCTGCTTTCACAGGGCCCTCTTTTAGCATCAAAATCTAGATTCTCTGAAGCTTACTGTGTGGAGATTGAAAGCCTAGGCTTAGCCAAGAGAGGCTTTTCTGAAAGTGTAATTGATACTCTAATTCAGGCAAGGAAGCCAGTCACTCGTCGCATCTACCATACAGTGCTGAGAACTTACTTGTCCTGGTGTGAGTAGAATGGATATCCTTTGCACAAGGTAAAGGTATCCAGGATTCTGGCTTTTCTCTAAGAAGCTTTGGAGAAAGGTCTTGCCGCTAGTTCCTTAAAGGGACAGATTTCGGCATTAACAGTTTTGTTGCATAGGAGACTTGCTGAGCTCCCAGACATCCAATCTTTTGTTCAGGCTCTGTCTAGAATCAGACCTGTCTTTCGACAGTCGGCTCTGCCTTGGAGCTTAAACTTAGTCCTTAGAGTTTTGCAGAGGGTTCAGTTTGAACCTATGCATTTCATTCACATTAAGATTTTGTCCTGGAAGATTATCTTCCTGTTGGCTATTGCATCGGCGAGCAGAGTATCTGAGCTAGCTGCCTTGCAAAGCGACTATTCTTATCTGGTGTTTCATGCCGATAAGGCTTTCCTTCGCACTGGTTTGGGGTTTCTTCCCAAGGTTGTGTCTAACCGTAACATCAATCAGGAAATAGTGGTTCCTTCCTTGTGTCCTAATCCTTCTTCTAAGGAGAGGTTACTTCATAACTTGGATGTGGTTCATGCCTTGAAATTCTATCTTCAGGCTACAAAGGATTTCTGACAGTCTACATCTCTTGTTGTGGTGTATTCTGGGAAGCGCAAAGGGCCTCTGCTACTTCTTTGTCTTTTTGGTTGAGGAGCTTGATTTGCTTGGCTTATGAGACAGCGGGACATAAGCCTCCTCAGAGGATCACAACTCATTCAACTAGAGCTGGTGCTTCGTCTTGGGCCTTCAAGAATGAGGCCTCTATGGACAAAATTTGTGGTACCCTCAGATTAGGGTCTGCCTTTTACCCTCCCGATTTCAGTCAGTGTCCTCTAGAGCTTGGGTATATGTTCCCAATAGTAATGAATGAAGCTGTGGACTCTCCTCCCCTTTTAGATGGTAAACATAAATTATGCTTACCTGATAATTTAATTTCCATCGAGGGGAGGAGAGTCCACGGCTCCCGCCCTGTATCTCTGTGGGGCGGACCTAAAGTTTCTATTCTTTTGGCACCTTTTATACCCTGATATTTCTCCTACTGTTCCTAGTTCCCTCGGCAGAATGACTGGGGGATGAGGGAAGTGGGGGTGGTATTTAAGCCTTTTCCTGGGGTGTCTTCGCCTCCTCCTGGTGGCCAGGTTCTTAATTCCCAATAGTAATGAATGAAGCCGTGGACTCTCCTCCCCTCGATGGAAATTAAATTATCAGGTAAGCATAATTTTTGTTTTTCATATCATATAATATTTAGTTTATGAAGCTATATTTTCCCTGTTTTCCCCTTCTATAACCCCCATATTACTAACACATGGCACTTTTATGGACCCAAGAGTGGCCCATCCTTTTGTTTATGGGGCTAAGAAAAAAATCCTTTTTTTTTTTTTTTTCTTTCTATTCCCTGCTTAAAAATAAAATGAGGTTTCGGTATCTCTGGTTATAGACACAATTCAGTTTGATACATAATAAGGCTTGTTTTTTTATGTTGAACTCAAGATCTATATGTATATGATGCGGAACATTGCATCTGTCTCATTTCTTTTTTAGCTGTGGAACAACTGTAATTGTGGCTTACACAAAGTTTTGTTTTCATTTGTATTTTTTTTTTTTTTTTTTGATTCCTCAATAAATAAAAAAAAAGGTAAAATCTTTTTTAAGTGATGTTTAATACATATTTCAATTATTTCTATTAAATAAGTCACCGCTTCATGCTTTATATTACAACAAAGAAACATACTGTATCATATCCCTTTAACTGCATATGTGCAAAAAGAGATTTATGTTTATTAATTTGTGTTTGGTTAGCAATGTTTTTTTTGTTATAGGGAACAGGGAAATCGGTGAAATGAAAAAAAAATATGCTCATTGCGCAAAACACAGCTGCATTATTCAATGCAAAACTTATTTTCCATTATTAACATACGATATTATTCAGGTTACAATTTGTGTTTATTGTCCCTTTTAAGCTAAGATATTTGTTATTTCTTTCATGTAAGTGGCAAGAGTCCATGAGCTAGTGACGTATGGGATATACATTCCTACCAGGAGGGGGCAAAGTTTCCCAAACTTTAAAATGCCTATAAATACACCTCCCACCTCACTCACACCTTAGTTTTACAAACTTTGCCTCTCATAGAGGTTGTGAAGTAATTTGTGCTTGATTTTTCTTCTGTGATTGGCGCTTCTAAGCATATTGAAGCCCAGTTTCTCTCAAAGTACAGTGTTTGTCTGAGGGATGTGAAGGGAGTATTGCCTAACGATGTTATGTTTTCACCTATGGGAAATCTATTCTAAGGCTCTCTGTAATCAGTCGCAGAGATTCTTCTCTGCCTCCCTTTGTAGATCGAAATTATACTCCTCTACCATTACCTCTTCTTATATGTTTCAGTACAAGTTTGGCTGTCTGCTATATGTGGATGGGTGTCTTCTGGTAAGTATAAATAATTTTTTTAAGACACTCTCAGCTATGTTTGGCACTTTATCTTATAAAGTTTTAAATGTTTATTGTATATATTTGCTATGAGTCAGGTCTGTGTATTTCCCTCTGCAGTCTAAAAGTTTCAGCTTGGAAATTGTGTATGGGAGTTTTTAGGCTTACCTGGGGTACCAGTTAGTTGTAACTTGGAGTCTGTTTTTTTTTTTTTTTTTTTTTTTTTAATTTTCTCGGGGTTAGGCTCGCGATGGTGCAGAATTTTACTTTTTATTGCGACATTTTTGTCACAAAAAAATTTGGCGCGAAGGCGCGTCTACCATGACACGAGTTACGTCTTTCTCCAACATAGGTGTGTCCGGTCCACGGCGTCATCCTTACTTGTGGGATATTCTCCTCCCCAACAGGAAATGGCAAAGAGCCCAGCAAAGCTGGTCACATGATCCCTCCTAGGCTCCGCCTTCCCCAGTCATTCTCTTTGCCGTTGTACAGGCAACATCTCCACGGAGATGGCTTAGAGTTTTTTAGTGTTTAACTGTAGTTTTTATTATTCAATCAAGAGTTTGTTATTTTAAAATAGTGCTGGTATGTACTATTTACTCTGAAACAGAAAAGAGATGAAGATTTCTGTTTGTAAGAGGAAAATGATTTTAGCAACCGTTACTAAAATCGATGGCTGTTCCACACAGGACTGTTGAGAGGAATTAACTTCAGTTGGGGGAACAGTGAGCAGACTTTTGCTGCTTGAGGTATGACACATTCTAACAAGACGATGTAATGCTGGAAGCTGTCATTTTCCCTATGGGATCCGGTAAGCCATTTTTATTACAGACAGTAAATAAGGGCTTCACAAGGGCTTTTTAAGACTGTAGACATTTTCTGGGCTAAATCGATTTATATATAAACATATTTTATACTCCATAGCCTTGAGGAATTATTTTAATCTTGGGAATTTTGTAAAATAACCGGCAGGCACTGTATTGGACACCTTATTCTCTAGGGGCTTTCCCTAATCATAGGCAGAGTCTCATTTTCGCGCCTGTATTGCGCACTTGTTTTTGAGAAGCATGACATGCAGATGCATGTGTGAGGAGCTCTGATACATAGAAAAGACTTTCTGAAGGCGTCATTTGGTATCGTATTCCCCTTTGGGCTTGGTTGGGTCTCAGCAAAGCAGATACCAGGGACTGTAAAGGGGTTAAATATCAAAACGGCTCCGGTTCCGTTATTTTAAGGGTTAAAGCTTCCAAATTTGGTGTGCAATACTTTTAAGGCTTTAAGACACTGTGGTGAAATTTTGGTGAATTTTGAACAATTCCTTCATACTTTTTCGCAATTGCAGTAATAAAGTGTGTTCAGTTTAAAATTTAAAGTGACAGTAACGGTTTTATTTTAAAACGTTTTTTGTACTTTGTTATCAAGTTTATGCCTGTTTAACATGTCTGAACTGCCAGATAGACTGTGTTCTGAATGTGGGGAAGCCAAGGTTCCTTCTCATTTAAATAGATGTGATTTATGTGACACAAAATTTAGAGAAAATGATGCCCAAGATGATTCCTCAAGTGAGGGGAGTAAGCATGGTACTGCATCATCCCCTCCTTCGTCTACACCAGTCTTGCCCACACAGGAGGCCCCTAGTACATCTAGCGCGCCAATACTCCTTACTATGCAACAATTAACGGCTGTAATGGATAATTCTATCAAAAACATTTTAGCCAAAATGCCCACTTATCAGCGAAAGCGCGACTGCTCTGTTTTAGAAAATACTGAAGAGCATGAGGACGCTGATGATATTGTTTCTGAAGGGCCCCTACACCAGTCTGAGGGGGCCAGGGAGGTTTTGTCTGAGGGAGAAATTTCAGATTCAGGGAAAATTTCTCAACAAGCTGAACCTGATGTGATTACATTTAAATTTAAGTTGGAACATCTCCGCGCTCTGCTTAAGGAGGTGTTATCCACTCTGGATGATTGTGAGAATTTGGTCTTCCCAGAGAAACTATGTAAAATGGACAAGTTCCTAGAGGTCCCGGGGCCCCCCGAAGCTTTTCCTATACCCAAGCGGGTGGCGGACATTGTAAATAAAGAATGGGAAAGGCCCGGTATACCTTTCGTCCCTCCCCCCATATTTAAAAAATTGTTTCCTATGGTCGACCCCAGAAAGGACTTATGGCAGACAGTCCCCAAGGTCGAGGGGGCGGTTTCTACTCTAAACAAACGCACCACTATACCCATAGAAGATAGTTGTGCTTTCAAAGATCCTATGGATAAAAAATTAGAAGGTTTGCTTAAAAAGATGTTTGTTCAGCAAGGTTACCTTCTACAACCAATTTCATGCATTGTCCCTGTCACTACAGCCGCGTGTTTCTGGTTCGATGAGCTAGAAAAGGCGATCACTAGTAATTCTCCTTCTTATGAGGAGATTATGGACAGAATCCGTGCTCTCAAATTGGCTAATTCTTTCACCCTAGACGCCACTTTGCAATTGGCTAGGTTAGCGGCGAAAAATTCTGGGTTTGCTATTGTGGCGCGCAGAGCGCTTTGGTTAAAATCTTGGTCAGCGGATGCGTCTTCCAAGAACAAATTGCTTAACATTCCTTTCAAGGGGAAAACGCTGTTTGGCCCTGACTTGAAAGAGATTATCTCTGATATCACTGGGGGCAAGGGCCACGCCCTTCCTCAGAATAGGTCTTTCAAGGCCAAAAATAAACCTAATTTTCGTCCCTTTCGTAGAAACGGACCAGCCCCAAGTGCTACGTCCTCTAAGCAAGAGGGTAATACTTCTCAAGCCAAGCCAGCCTGGAGACCAATGCAAGGCTGGAACAAGGGAAAGCAGGCCAAGAAACCTGCCACTGCTACCAAGACAGCATGAGATGTTGGCCCCCGATCCGGGACCGGATCTGGTGGGGGGCAGACTCTCTCTCTTCGCTCAGGCTTGGGCAAGAGATGTTCTGGATCCTTGGGCGCTAGAAATAGTCTCCCAAGGTTATCTTCTGGAATTCAAGGGGCTTCCCCCAAGGGGGAGGTTCCACAGGTCTCAATTGTCTTCAGACCACATAAAAAAACAGGCATTCTTACATTGTGTAGAAGACCTGTTAAAAATGGGAGTGATTCATCCTGTTCCATTAGGAGAACAAGGGATGGGGTTCTACTCCAATCTGTTCGTAGTTCCCAAAAAAGAGGGAACGTTCAGACCAATCTTAGATCTCAAGATCCTAAACAAGTTTCTCAAGGTTCCATCGTTCAAAATGGAAACCATTCGAACAATTCTTCCTTCCATCCAGGAAGGTCAATTCATGACCACGGTGGATTTAAAGGATGCGTATCTACATATTCCTATCCACAAGGAACATCATCGGTTCCTAAGGTTCGCATTCCTGGACAAGCATTACCAGTTCGTGGCACTTCCGTTCGGATTAGCCACTGCTCCAAGGATTTTCACAAAGGTACTAGGGTCCCTTCTAGCGGTGCTAAGACCAAGGGGCATTGCAGTAGTACCTTACTTGGACGACATTCTGATTCAAGCATCGTCCCTTCCTCAAGCAAAGGCTCACACGGACATTGTCCTGGCCTTTCTCAGATCTCACGGATGGAAAGTGAACGTAGAAAAGAGTTCTCTATCTCCGTCAACGATAGTTCCCTTCTTGGGAACAATAATAGACTCCTTAGAAATGAGGATTTTTCTGACAGAGGCCAGAAAAACAAAACTTCTAAACTCTTGTCAAATACTTCATTCCGTTCCTCTTCCTTCCATAGCGCAGTGCATGGAAGTAATAGGTTTGATGGTAGCGGCAATGGACATAGTTCCTTTTGCGCGCATTCATCTAAGACCATTACAACTGTGCATGCTCAGTCAGTGGAATGGGGACTATACAGACTTGTCTCCGACGATACAAGTAAATCAGAGGACCAGAGATTCACTCCGTTGGTGGCTGTCCCTGGACAACCTGTCACAGGGGATGAGCTTCCGCAGACCAGAGTGGGTCATTGTCACGACCGACGCCAGTCTGATGGGCTGGGGCGCGGTCTGGGGACCCCTGAAAGCTCAGGGTCTTTGGTCTCGGGAAGAATCTCTTCTACCGATAAATATTCTGGAACTGAGAGCGATACTCAATGCTCTCAAGGCTTGGCCTCAGCTAGCAAAGGCCAAGTTCATACGGTTTCAATCAGACAACATGACGACTGTTGCGTACATCAACCATCAGGGGGGAACAAGGAGTTCCCTGGCGATGGAAGAAGTGACCAAAATCATTCAATGGGCGGAGACTCACTCCTGCCACTTGTCTGCAATCCACATCCCAGGAGTGGAAAATTGGGAAGCGGATTTTCTGAGTCGTCAGACATTACATCCGAGGGAGTGGGAACTCCATCCGGAAATCTTTGCCCAAATTACTCAACTGTGGGGCATTCCAGACATGGATCTGATGGCCTCTCGTCAGAACTTCAAGGTTCCTTGCTACGGGTCCAGATCCAGGGATCCCAAGGCGACTCTAGTAGATGCACTAGTAGCACCTTGGACCTTCAAACTAGCTTATGTATTTCCGCCGTTTCCTCTCATCCCCAGGCTGGTAGCCAGGATCAATCAGGAGAGGGCATCGGTGATCTTGATAGCTCCTGCGTGGCCACGCAGGACTTGGTATGCAGACCTGGTGAATATGTCATCGGCTCCACCATGGAAGCTACCTTTGAGACGAGACCTTCTTGTTCAAGGTCCGTTCGAACATCCGAATCTGGTCTCACTCCAACTGACTGCTTGGAGATTGAACGCTTGATCTTATCAAAGCGAGGGTTCTCAGATTCTGTTATTGATACTCTTGTTCAGGCCAGAAAGCCTGTAACTAGAAAAATTTACCACAAAATATGGAAAAAATATATCTGTTGGTGTGAATCTAAAGGATTCCCTTGGGACAAGGTAAAAATTCCTAAGATTCTATCCTTTCTTCAAGAAGGATTGGAGAAAGGATTATCTGCAAGTTCCTTGAAGGGACAGATTTCTGCCTTGTCTGTGTTACTTCACAAAAGGCTGGCAGCTGTGCCAGATGTTCAAGCCTTTGTTCAGGCTCTGGTTAGAATCAAGCCTGTTTACAAACCTTTGACTCCTCCTTGGAGTCTCAATTTAGTTCTTTCAGTTCTTCAGGGGGTTCCGTTTGAACCCTTACATTCCGTTGATATTAAGTTATTATCTTGGAAAGTTTTGTTTTTGGTTGCAATTTCTTCTGCTAGAAGAGTTTCAGAATTATCTGCTCTGCAGTGTTCTCCTCCTTATCTGGTGTTCCATGCAGATAAGGTGGTTTTACGTACTAAACCTGGTTTTCTTCCGAAAGTTGTTTCTAACAAAAACATTAACCAGGAGATAGTCGTGCCTTCTTTGTGTCCGAATCCAGTTTCAAAGAAGGAACGTTTGTTGCACAATTTGGATGTTGTTCGCGCTCTAAAATTCTATTTAGATGCTACAAAGGATTTTAGACAAACATCTTCCTTGTTTGTTGTTTATTCTGGTAAAAGGAGAGGTCAAAAAGCAACTTCTACCTCTCTCTCCTTTTGGATTAAAAGCATCATCAGATTGGCTTATGAGACTGCCGGACGGCAGCCTCCTGAAAGAATCACAGCTCATTCCACTAGGGCTGTGGCTTCCACATGGGCCTTCAAGAACGAGGCTTCTGTTGATCAGATATGTAAGGCAGCGACTTGGTCTTCACTGCACACTTTTACCAAATTTTACAAGTTTGATACTTTTGCTTCTTCTGAGGCTATTTTTGGGAGAAAGGTTTTGCAAGCCGTGGTGCCTTCCATTTAGGTGACCTGATTTGCTCCCTCCCTTCATCCGTGTCCTAAAGCTTTGGTATTGGTTCCCACAAGTAAGGATGACGCCGTGGACCGGACACACCTATGTTGGAGAAAACAGAATTTATGTTTACCTGATAAATTACTTTCTCCAACGGTGTGTCCGGTCCACGGCCCGCCCTGGTTTTTTAATCAGGTCTGATAATTTATTTTCTTTAACTACAGTCACCACGGTATCATATGGTTTCTCCTATGCAAATATTCCTCCTTTACGTCGGTCGAATGACTGGGGAAGGCGGAGCCTAGGAGGGATCATGTGACCAGCTTTGCTGGGCTCTTTGCCATTTCCTGTTGGGGAGGAGAATATCCCACAAGTAAGGATGACGCCGTGGACCGGACACACCGTTGGAGAAAGTAATTTATCAGGTAAACATAAATTCTGTTTTTCTTGCGACTTTCCTGTCGCAAGGTTTTTTTGCTGCCTGTTACAACGCAAGTTTCGTCATTTTTATTTTTTTAGCGCCAAAAGTCTTTTTCTCTGCATTTGCACCATTTTTGGTGCCTAAATTTGTTATATTAAGTCTCTCCCTCTTTTTGCTCTTTGCTCTCATTTGATTCATAGCGGGCTAGGTTGCTTGCTTTTGTTTTTACTTTTGTATCAATTTTTTTTTATTATAGATTATATTATAGATTGTGGGATATTCTCCTTCCCAACAGGAAGTTGCAAGAGGATCACGCACAGCAGAGCTGCTATATAGCTCCTCCCCTAACTGCCATATCCAGTCATTCTCTTGCAAACTCTCAACATAGCTGGAGGTAGTAAGAGGAAAGTGGTATAATATAGTTAGTTTTTTCTTCAATCAAAAGTTTGTTTTTAAATGGTACAGGAGTTGTACTATTTTATCTCAGGCAGCATTTAGAAGAAGAATCTGCCTGCGTTTTTCTATGATCTTAGCAGAAGTAACTAAGATCCACTGCTGTTCTCACATATGTTTGAGGAATGAGGTAACTTCAGAGGGAGAATGGCGTGCAGTTTATCCTGCAATAAGGTATGTGCAGTTTGTTTTTCTAGGGATGGAATTTGCTAGTAAAAAGCTGCTGATTAATGTAAGTTAAGCCTAAATACAGTGATTTAATAGTGACTAGTATCAGGCTTGCTATCAGAGGTATATACTCTGATTAATGTGCAATATAAAACGTTTGCTGGCATGTTTAATCGTTTTTATATATGCTTTGGTGATAAAACTTATTGGGGCCTAGTTTTTTCCACATGGCTGGCTTGATTTTTGCCTAGAAACAGTTTCCTGAGACTTTCCACTGTTGTAATATGAGTGGGAGGGGCCTATTTTAGCGCTTTTTTGCGCAGTTAAAGTTAGACAGAGACATTCAGCTTCCCTCAGCAGTCCCCTGCATGCTTTAGGACATCTCTGAAGGGCTCAAAAGGCTTCAAAAGTCATATATTAAGGAAGGTAAAGCCACAGTGGAGCTGTGGCAGTTATGACTGTTTAAAAAACTTTTTTTTTCTTCAATTTGTTAATCCGTTTTTTGTATTAAGGGGTTAATCATCCATTTGACTCATGCTAAAATGGCGCCAAGTACATCAAAGACGCCCATAGCGATTACTTTGCAGGACATGGCGGCAATCATGGATAATACCCTGTCAGCGGTATTAGCCAGATTGCCTGAATTCAGAGGAAAGCGCGATAGCTCTGGGGTTAGACGTAGTACAGAGCGCGCAGATGTTTTAAAGCCCATGTCTGATACTGCTTCACAATATGCAGAAGCTGAGGAAGGAGAGCTTCAGTCTGTGGGTGACATTTCTGATTCGGGTAAACCTGATTCAGATATTTCTACTTTTAAATTTAAGCTTGAGAACCTCCGTGTATTGCTTGGGAGGTGTTAGCTGCTCTGAATGACTGTGACACTATTGCAGTACCAGAGAAATTGTGTAGACTAGATAAATACTATGCAGTGCTGTTGTGTACTGATGTTTTTCCAATACCTAAAAGGTTTACAGAAATCATTAATAAGGAGTGGGATAGACCCGGTGTGCCGTTTTTCCCCCCCTTCTATTTTTAGAAAAATGTTTCCAATAGACGCCACCACACGGGACTTATGGCAGACGGTCCCTAAGGTGGAGGGAGCAGTTTCTACTTTAGCAAAGCGTACCACTATCCCTGTCGAGGACAGTTGTGCTTTTTCAGATCCAATGGATAAAAAATTAGAAGGTTACCTTAAGAAAATGTTTATTCCACAAGGTTTTATCCTGCGGCCCCTTGCATGCATTGCACCTGTCACTGCTGCTGCGGCGTTCTGGTTTGAGTCTCTGGAAGAGGCCTTTCAGACAGCTACTCCATTGACTGAAATACTTGACAAGTTTAGAACACTTAAGCTAGCTAATTCTTTTGTTTCTGACGCCATTGTTCATTTGACTAAACTAACGGCTAAGAATTCTGGATGACTTAACATTCCCTTCAAGGGGCAGACCCTATTCGGGCCTGGTTTGAAGGAAATTATTGCTGACATTACTGGAGGTAAGGGTCATACCCTTCCTCAAGACAGGGCCAAATCAAAGGCCAAACAGTCTAATTTTCGTGCCTTTCGAAACTTCAAGGCAGGTGCAGCATCAACTTCCTCTGCTACAAGACAAGAGGGAACTTTTGCTCAATCCAAGCCGGGCTGGAAACCTAACCAGTCCTGGAACAAAGGCAAGCAGGCCAGAAAGCCTGCTGCTGCCTCTAAGACAGCATGAAGGAACGGCCCCCTATCCGTTAACGGATCTAGTAGGGGGCAGACTTTCTCTCTTCGCCCAGGCATGGGCAAGAGATGTTCAGGATCCCTGGGCGTTGGAGATCATATCTCAGGGATATCTTCTGGACTTCAAAGCTTCCCCTCCTCAAGGGAGATTTCACCTTTCGAGATTATCTGTAAACCAGATAAAGAAAGAGGCATTCTTACGCTGTGTGCAAGACCTCCTAGTTATGGGAGTGATCTGTCCAGTTCCACAGTCGGAACAGGGACAGGGTTTTTATTCAAATCTGTTTGTGGTTCCCAAAAAAGAGGGAACCTTCAGACCCATTTTGGATCTAAAGATCTTAAACAAATTCCTCAGAGTTCCATCGTTCAAAATATAAACTATTCGGACCATCCTACCTATGATCCAGGAGGGTCAGTACATGACCACAGTGGATTTGAAGGATGCTTACCTTCACATACCGATTCACAAAGATCATCATCGGTTCCTAAGGTTTGCCTTTCTGGACAGGCATTACCAATTTGTGGCTCTTCCCTTCGGGTTAGCTACAGCTCCAAAAATCTTTACAAAGGTTCTGGGATCGCTTCTGGCGGTCCTAAGACCGCGAGGTATATCAGTGGCCCCTTATCTGGACGACATCCTGATACAGGCGTCAAGCTTTCAGATTGCCAAGTCACATACGGACATAGTTCTGGCATTTCTCAGGTCACATGGGTGGAAGGTGAACGAGGAAAAGAGTTCTCTATCCCCACTCACAAGAGTCTCCTTCCTAGGGACTCTGATAGATTCTGTAAAAATTAAGATTTACCTGACAGAATCGAGGTTATCAAAGCTTCTAGCATCTTGCCGTGTTCTTCATTCTATTCCGCGCCCTTCGGTGGCTCAGTGTATGGAAGTAATCGGCTTGATGGTAGCGGCGATGGACATAGTGCCATTTGCGTGCCTACATCTCAGACCGGTGCAACTATGCATGCTCAGTCAGTGGAATGGGGATTACACAGATTTGTCCCCTCTACTAAATCTGGATCAAGAGACCAGAGATTCTCTTCTCTGGTGGCTATCTCAGGTCCATCTGTCCCAAGGTATGACCTTTCGCAGGCCAGATTGGACAATAGTAACAACAGATGCCAGCCTTCTAGGTTGGGGTGCAGTCTGGAATTTCCTGAAGGCTCAGGGATCGTGGACTCAGGAGGAGAAACTCTTTCCCAATAAATATTCTGGAGTTAAGAGCAATATTCAATGCTCTTCTAGCTTGGCGTCAGTTAGCAACCCTGAGGTTCATCAGATTTCAGTCGGACAACATCACGACTGTGGCTTACATCAACCATCAAGGGGGAACCAGGAGTTCCCTAGCGATGTTAGAAGTCTCCAAGATTATTCTCTGGGCAGAGACTCACTCTTGCCACCTATCAGCAATCCATATCCCAGGTGTAGAGAACTGGGTGGCGGATTTTCTAAGTCGTCAGACTTTTCATCCGGGGGAGTGGGAACTCCATCCGGAGGTGTTTGCTCAATTGGTTCATCGTTGGGGCAAACCAGAACTGGATCTCATGGCGTCTCGCCAGAACGCCAAGCTTCCTTGTTACGGATCCAGGTCCAGGGACCCAGAAGCGGCACTGATAGATGCTCTAGCAGCGCCTTGGTTCTTCAACCTGGCTTATGTGTTTCCACCGTTTCCTCTGCTCCCTCGACTGATTGCCAAAATCAAACAGGAGAGAGCATCTGTGATCTTGATAGCGCCTTCGTGACCACGCAGGACCTGGTATGCAGACCTAGTGGACATGTCATCCTTTCCACCATGGACCCTGCCTCTGAGACAAGACCTTCTACTACAAGGTCCTTTCAATCATCCAAATCTAATTTCTCTGAGACTGACTGCATGGAGATTGAACGCTTGATTTTATCAAAGCGTGGCTTCTCCGAGTCAGTCATTGATACCCTTATACAGGCACGAAAGCCTGTCACCAGGAAAATCTACCATAAGATATGGCGTAAATACCTTTATTGGTGTGAATCCAAGACCATGGAGTAAGGTTAGGATTCCTAGGATATTGTCCTTTCTCCAAGAGTGTTTGGAAAAAGGGACAGATTTCTGCTCTGTCTATTCTTTTGCACAAGCGTCTGGCAGAAGCTTTTTGTCAGGCTTTGGTTAGAATTAAGCCTGTGTTTAAACCTGTTGCTCCCCCATGGAGCTTAAACTTGGATCTTAAAGTTCTTCAAGGGGTTCCGTTTGAACCCCTTCATTCCATTGATATCAAACTTTTATCTTGGAAAGTTCTGTTTTTGATGGCTATTTCCTCGGCTCGGAGAGTCTCTGAGTTATCTGCCTTACAATGTGATTCTCCTTATCTGATTTTCCATTCAGATAAAGTAGTTCTGTGTACAAAACCTGGGTTTTTACCTAAGGTAGTTTCTAACAAGAATATCAATCAAGAGATTGTTGTTCCATCATTGTGTCCTAATCCTTCTTCAAAGAAGGGAAGGCCTTTTACATAATCTGGACGTGGTCCGTGCTTTAAAGTTTTACTTACAAGCTACTAAAGATTTTCGCCAAACATCTACACTGTTTGTTGTTTACTCTGGACAGAGGAGAGGTCAAAAAGCTTCGGCAACCTCTTTCTTTTTGGCTTCGGAGCGTAATACGCTTAGCCTATGAGACTGCTGGACAGCAGCCCCCTGAAAGGATTACAGCTCATTCTACTAGAGCTGTGGCTTCCACCTGGGCCTTTAAAAATGAGGCTTCTGTTGAACAGATTTGCAAGGCGGCGACTTGGTCTTCGCTTCATACCTTTTCAAAATTTTACAAATTTGATACTTTTGCTTCTTCGGAGGCTATTTTTGGGAGAAAGGTTCTACAGGCAGTGGTTCCTTCCATTTAAGCCTGCCTTGTCCCTCCCTTCATCCGTGTACTTTAGCTTTGGTATTGGTATCCCACAAGTAATGGATGATCCGTGGACTGGATACACCTTACAAGAGAAAACATAATTTATGCTTACCTGATAAATTTATTTCTCTTGTGGTGTATCCAGTCCACGGCCCACCCTGTCTTTTTAAGGCAGGTCTAAATTTTAATTTAAACTAGTCACCACTGCACCCTATGGTTTCTCCTTTCTCGGCTTGTTTCGGTCGAATGACTGGATATGGCAGTTAGGGGAGGAGCTATATAGCAGCTCTGCTGTGGGTGATCCTCTTGCAACTTCCTGTTGGGAAGGAGAATATCCCACAAGTAATGGATGATCCGTGGACTGGATACACCACAAGAGAAATAAATTTATCAGGTAAGCATAAATTATGTTTTTCGTTTTTCCTATTTAAGTCTTGATACGTACGTTCGCCTTGATACGTACGTTCGCCTTGATACTGTACTGATTACAGACTATAAGACTATAAGACAGGCATCCACTCAGTGCATCTAGTCGTATGGGTACCTTGTGTATGTATGGTGTCGATTCTTTGGTCTACTGGTCATCACCGGTGATATCAGTGTACTCATGGTTCACTTTCTCTAGTGCAAAGTTGCTTGGGGGGGCTACTACTGCCTATGTAACGGCTATATTATGGAGCGACTCCTGCCAGATAAACTTAGCGTTTAAGAAAGTGTCCATTTTATTACGACAGAGGTAGCCGTATTGTTCTAGAGATAGCTGTTCCTCAACTTCCTCAAACCACATTGTTTTAGAGATAGTCATGGGTTTTTTCCAGTGGCGAGCTATTAATTTCCTCGCACTGTTGAGGCCTATCTGTAGTACTAGTAATTTTAGGCGGCAGGTATATTTGGGTAGGTCGTTTAACAGGGCTATATTTGGGTTTAGTATAAATTCAGTGGAAAGGCTCTGCTTAAAGTGTAGCTCCACTGCGTTCCAAAGTGGACGAATTCTAGGGCATTGCCACCACATATGCATTAGGCTACCATGTCTACCGCAACCCCTCCAGCATCTGTCTGATGTGTTTGGATAGATACTATTTAACCTCGACAGTGTTAAGTACCAGCGAAGGAGAATTTTAACATTTTGTTCTAATATCACCGCTGATGTCGAGGATTTCTTAATTAGTCTAAAAATATTAGCCCAACTATCATGATCTATGCGGGTTACCAGGTCTAAATTCCATTTAGTGGTAAATGGTGGTAGGGAGGCAGTGTGGTTCTTGATGAGTTTACGGGACATGGATAGTGCACCTCTCGGTATATGGCCTCCGTAACATATTTGTTCAAATGCGGTAAGCTTTCTTAGAAGGTCAATTTTAAACGGAAATGTGTGGATAAAATGTTGCAATTGCGCGTATTTTAACCAGTTCGTGAATCTACCATCTGCTAAATCGGTTAGTTTGTCCCTTTCTAAGAGTTTGCCCGCTTCAGTAAAATTAAATAACGGTATAGTGTAATCCCATTCTGTAAGCCTTTGAAATCCTTTGTCTAGTCCTCCCACCATCTCTACGTTTAGCACTATTGGGAATAAGGGAGATCTGATGGTGGAGATGTGTGGTTTAGTGGCTACTATGTGGTCCCAATTTTTAAATAATTGTTTATGTATGTCTAACTGTCGGCACTGTGGGGGCCTAAGCTCACTCTGTACCCAGCATAGGGCGTGCACTAAGGGTGCTTTGAGTATGTGTGAATCCAATGTGAAAACAGTTACAAAGGAAAACTACACAATAGGCATACGGTATTATTACTGTGAGTTTTGTTCAGTCCTTAATCAGCAATCTAGCAATCAAACAGTCCCAGTCCTCAGGGCAGAACACAAGAATAATAATAATAAACAACAAATAGTGTGGTTGGAGTCTGTCTTACCGCGTCCGGTCCACGGATCTATTTTCTCCAAATGTGTGGCACGGCTATGGGGGCCAAATTTGCCCCCTCCTACGCCAACCTATTCATGGGTTGGTGGGAGGAATGCCACATATTTGGAGAGGAAAATCCCTTTAAGGACAATATTGTGTTCTTCAGGAGATTCATTGATGATCTCCTGTTCGTGTGGAGAGGTAACCCAACAGAGGTTGATGCCTTTGTTGACTACTTAAACAGTAATGACAAGGGGATTGAATTTACCTTTGAAAGCAACAGTTGTAAAATCAATTATCTAGATGTTACCCTTATTGGCAACACAGGTGAGAAAGTAACTTCAACCATCTACAGGAAGCCAATAACAGGGAATACCTTACTTCACGCGAAAAGCTGCCATCCCCAACATGTATTTGGTGCAGTAGCTAAAGGCCAATACATAAGGGTCAAAAGGAACTGTAGTAACCAAGTTCATTATGTGAGGGAAAGTAATGATTTAACACGGAGACTTAAAAACAGAGGTTATGAGAAAAAAATAATCAAAAAAGCAAGAAAAATGGCTGATGGATTAGATAGGAAAGATCTTTTATTGCCTAGGGACAAAACCACTGGTCCAATCAAAAAACAGTTTGACAAAGGTTCACTCTTCATCACAGACTATTCCATGGAATATGGTGAAGTTTGTGGAATCATCAAGAAACATTTTAATATGCTTTCTGCTGATGATGATCTGATGGATATTGCTAAAACAGGCTGTCATTTTGCCTATAAAAGGAATATGACAATAGGAAATAGGTTAGCCCCAACCAAACTTAAGACCACACAGCATGGAGGCTCAGCCTGGCTGACAGTGAAGGGAATGCATAGATGCAATTTCAGGGACTGTGTGGCCTGTGAGAAGGTCATTTGTGGAGACACTTTTCAATCCACAACCACAGGCCAGTCGTTTGAAATTAAAACTTGCATCACATGTAGATCAAAATATGTGATTTATTTAATCACTTGTACAATTTGTAAGATTCAATATGTGGGTCTTACAACAAGAGAGATAAGATCACGCATTAGGGAACATCTCTCAACAATTAGGATTGGAAGATCAACCACCCCACTAGTACAACATTTCGCACAAAAACATGATAAGGATACTGATAGTTTCAGCTGGACGGCTATAGAAAGAATTGCAGTTCCATCAAGAGGGGGCGATAGAGAGGTACTTTTAGGTAGGCAGGAGGTGTTCTGGATCTTCAAATTGAGGACCAGAACACCTTCAGGATTAAACTCCTCCTATGATTTGATCAACTATTGGCAATAATGTAAAATTTTAAACCAAAACTCTAATTGTAAAGATCTATACCATAAACTTCCCCACAGCTTGTACCAATGTTTATGTTCTTCCCAACATTATTTTGACTTATGCACAAAACAGTTTGATGTAAGCAAATATGTACCCCTACACTTAGGTAAATATACAATGCGCAGGGGTCACTCCCCGCACTATGTATCTCACTTTGCCACCAAGGAATCCTGTATTGTTAATTTCATTTCAGGAATAATACAGTAAGGGCATTATGTCATAATGTAAATAAGAAAATAATCAGTCGTAATAAAACAGGGGCAGTAATGGTAATAACACTGTTAGCAAACCAAGTTTAGACTGAGTACAAAAAGGATAAAGTTTAGGCTCTTTTGGAATCAAGTGAACGAGTACACTTTTTTATTAATTTATTTGTTTTTTATTTTTTGAGATTAGTTGCAAGCAACAGTGTAATTAAATGTTAAGAGATTTGTGCCTGTAATATGTAAAATGTAATTTGTTTTTTTGACACACCTATGCATTGATTCGTTCATGAGTTGAAATGACATTTTGATAGGTGTACTGTTTGGCCAATTGGAGAAAGGTACGCCCTAGAAAAAGGGCGCTTTGTTTTAAAACTTTTATCAGCTAAGAGTACGGCTGCAAAGCCGAAACATGTCAGCTGTCTTTTCCTTCTCCAACTTACCAACCAGCTGCTGTCAAGCCCACAAATTCTAACATACAGAATTTACCAAAACTAACAAGCAAGCATTGGAACTTTTTATTTTGTAGCTATTTATGAGTGAATAAAAGCTACTGCTTTCATCTACCGGTGCTCCTGACTCTTCATTTGTGCAGCTATTATGAATCCAATGTGACCCAAGCTTTACTCTCCTGCCTTTTGTGCCAGTCCATAATCCTTTGAAGTGTCACTGCCTGGTAGTACTCTTCAATTTTGGGCAGGCCTAGTCCCCCATCTGTAGTTGGTCTGTACATTGTGTCCCTATTAATTCTAGGTTTACATTTTCCACAGACAAATTAATTAAGTCTGTTTTGTAATCGGTTCATGTACCATTGGGGAATATGTAGTGGAAGGGTCTGTAAGATGTAAGTGATTCTGGGGAGTGTGGTCATTTTTATGGCTTGTATTCGCCCCCACCATGATAGGGGTTTATTATTCCATGTCTTAAGATCTCTTTGTGTGTTGACAAGTAACGTGTTGTAATTTCTGTCGAAGAGTGTCGCTTGGCTGGGGGAAAGGTGTATTCCTAAATATTTGATTGTGTCAGTTTTTAATTTTAGTGGGCATATTGTAGATAGGGATTGGAATTGTGTGTCTGAAAGCGTGATGTTTAGGATTTCAGATTTTTGTTTATTGACAAGGAAGTTAGCGTAACGTCCAAATCTATCGAGCTCAGTTAGTATTTCTGGGATAGTCGTGTGAGGGGAGGATACTGAAAACAAGAGGTCATCTGCATAAGCAGCTATTTTATAGTTTTGTTGGCCGAGTGAGATCCCTTCGATTTTGGGGTTCCTACGGATATGGGAGGTTAAGACTTCCATCATTAGGATAAATAGAATTGGGGATAAAGGGCATCCCTGTCGCGTACCGTTACGTATGGGGAGTATGTCTGAAAGAGTGCCATTGACTTTAACTTTTGCATTTGGACGGGAATATAAACTAAAAATCCTGTTAATTTTTGGGCCGAATCCTATATTTTTTAGTGTTTCCAATAGAAATTGCCAATCTGTCCGGTCGAATGCCTTTTCGGCATCTATGGCCATCAACACCGACTCAATATTGTGGTTCTTAGCATATTCCATGAGGGTCAAGGCTCTGAGGGTGTTGTCCCTGGCCTCTTGACCAGGGACAAAGCCCACCTGATCTGTGTGCACGATGTCCCGGAGGACTAGGTTTAAGCGGTTAGCTAGAATTTTTCCCAGTATCTTAATGTCTGTATTGAGTAATGATATGGGCCGGTAGCTGCCCGGATCCTCCTGTGGCTTATTAGGTTTCAGGATTACTGAGATGTGAGCAGCTAGAGAGTTTTTGGAAAATTGTACTCCCTCATCTAGAGAATTGAAGAGTTTAAGTAGATGGAGTGCCAGGATTGGGCTGTAAGTATTGGTTGGGGAGTCCGTCTGGGCCTGGACTTTTGCCTGTAGGTAGTTCCTTAATAGCTTTCAAAATCTCTGGTAGGGTGATAGGTGCCTCTAAGTTTGTCGCTTGTATCTGTGTTAGTTTGTTTAGGGCGGCTGAGTCTATATACGTCACCATGTCTTGCGTGTGGGTTGGGGATACATTTATAGGTAGATTGTATAATTGCTGATAGAAGGTTCTGAAATGGGAGGCTATGTTTTTACTATCTAAGATTTGATCCCCTTGTCTGGTCTCTAGTTTGTGATTGTATGTAAGAGTGTTCTTGTCTCTTAAGGTATTTGCAAGAATTTTGCCTGGTCGGTTCCCCTCGTAGAAATATTTTTTCCTAAGCGTCAGGGCCTTTCTCTGAGCTTCCGAGTAAAGCAGGGTATTAAGCTCTTTTCTGGTGGAAGTCAGGGCTGTTAGCGTGGATCGGTCTGAAGGAGAGTGTTTATGTTGCTCCTCTAGGGTGTGCAATTTGCTAGTCAGCGTACTGAGTAGGGTGTTGTGTTGTTTTTTTAATGTATGCTTTGTGTTTGATACATTCCCCACGGAACACTGCTTTGTGAGCTTCCCAAACATAGCGTGGTTGTGTCTCAGGGATTGCGTTGAGGCTAAAATACTCAGTTTAAGTAGATGTAAGTTTTTGCGCTATAGGCGGGTGGTGTATCAGGTAAGTGTCTAACCTCCACATGAAAGGATGTATTGGGGATTCAGGCCATTTTATTGTCATGGAGATCATTGAGTGGTACGACCAGGCTGTTGGTACAATCTGGGTATCTGCCAGTAAGGAGAGACTGGATTGGTCAAGGTATAGGTAATCAATCCTAGAATACATGGACCAGGGGTGGGAATAGAAGGAGTAACCTCGTTGTGTAGGATGCTGCGCCCTCCAAGTGTCTATCAGTCCTGATCGTTTGATGCAGTTGTATGTTGAGTTAGGGGCACGTGGTGATTTATGTGTGTTAGCGGATGTGGTGTCTAGTGTCGGATCCATTATGACGTTTAGATCCCCTCCCATGATCACTGTGCCTTTTCTGGTATCCCTAATCATCGATGTGAGTTTCTTATAAAATCTGCTCTTATTTGTATTTGGGGCGTACACGTTGACTAAGGTGATTGGTCTATTTTATATAAGGCCCACTAGTATTAGCACCCTACCTTCCTTATCTGATACAGTATGAAGCAATTTAAAGGGCAGGGAGCTATGTAGGAGGATACCCACACCGTTCTTTTTTTTTCTCGTGGGAATTAAAGAAGCCCAGTGGAAAGTGTTTATTAGAAAACTTAGGTTCCTCTGCTCGGGGGAAATGCGTCTCCTGGACAAAACGCTTTTGTTTAACAAACCAGTTCAGGGCCACTGATCTTTTGGTGGGCAAATTCAGTCCTTTGGTGTTTTGCGTGGTCAATTTTAATCATCTAGAAGTCATGTCTATGTTGTGTGGTGGAGTTAGCTAGGGTGTTAGATGTGAACGTCTTACCGTAAACAGATGCCATATGTTGGTAGTAGAGCTTTATGGTGTTATATGTGGTGAGAGATCATAGATGCCATTGTAACGAGTTAGCGTTGATGCCTGTAGTAAATGTACACCGGTGAGCTATTCTATACCTTGCAGAGATACTATAACAAAACATAAAAAAAACATTGAAAAACATGACAAAACATTTTATAAACAAAATCACATAACGGTAACCTAAATTGTACTCAGGATTAGGAAGATATTCCCAAATCCCGATAGTGAACAGTCGGGGGGAAGCAGTAATACTAAAAGAAAACTACCTCTATTCCCCTCTCAGGGCTAGAATAATGTTCTTATAGATATGGAATTCCAGGTTTGTTTGTTTTTTTATTATATTAAGTCCATTTCAAAAGCGGCAATATCTTGTTGTAGGCCTGTCTCAGTCAGGCCAGCCTAAGCATTAGTAAGCAAAGGGTGGGTCTGATGTAGGAGTCAGTGCTCTGTTGGAAGAAGCGTTGGCCATTTTGCGTTTCCTTACTACCGTAGCCCACTTTTGTCTCTGTGGTTTTGAAAGTGGAAGGTCTGTGGTTGAATCATTGTCTTCCTGTTCTGCCAGCTGAGGTATTTGTTTCGGTAAACGGATATGAAGTTGCGAGCAAAAAGGATTTAAGTCCTCTAAACCTTTATAAGTGAATTCTTTATAGTCTTTAGACACTCTGATTGCGAAGGGGAATCCCCAACTATAGGGGATGTTGTGCTCTTGTAGGTGGGCAGTGAGAAATATGACATTTCTTCGTCTGGTGAGGGTGAGTGGACTAAGATCGGCAAAGATTTGTATATTGTCACCATCTTTGTGAATTGGTGCTTTCTTTCTGGCAGCCGTTAGCAATCTTTCTTTGTCTTTATAGTTGTGGCAGGGAAGTATGACATCTCTCTGTGGTGCTTTGGGCGGTGGCTTAGGTTTTAATGCCCTATGTACTCTGTCCAAATAGATGTTGGCTGCCTCTTCGTCGTCTAAGAGAAAATTAAACAGGCCTTGCAGATATTGTGGAAGTGCGGCAGCTTGAATGTTTTCGCATATTCCTGCAATTCTTAGGTTCTGGCGTCTGCCACGGTTATCCAGATCTTCTATTTGCATCTGCATTTGTCTCATTTCCTCGGCTTGATAATGCAGCTGCATGGTGTGTAAATTTATTGGTTCAGATATTTCTTCTGCATGTTCTTCTAGCTGAAGCACTCTGTTTCCTAGGTCTGTGACATCTTTTTTGACATCTGCAAGGCCCTCTTTGATGAGTTGGCTGACTTGACTCATAAAGGACGCAAAGTCCTCTTTTGTCGGTAGGGATTGCAGGTCAGCTTTGGTTATGGGGATATGAGAGTCTGTGAGCATAGAGCCTGTATCATCTTCTTGAAAACTGTCACTTGAGCCAGGGGAATTAGGTGGTATGACGGTGCTTGTATCCACAGTCTTGAAGTATGTGTTTAATTTTCTGGATGTTATTGCTGCTGCTTTGGTGTTCTTGTCCCCTTTGGGGAGGCGTTTGGACGCCATTGTGATGTCTGCTAAGCGGTCTGAGCTGCTATTTATGATTATGGCAGGCTGTTAGTGTCAAAGGTGGTGCAGGCACAGTTGTCTTATAACGTGTCTGTGAGTTGAAAGTAAGTTTTTTTTTTTTTTTTTTGTTTTTGCTTTTTTTTGTTGTTGTTTTTTTAAATACTAGGCTGCCTAGATGGAGCTATATGAGAAGGGCTGCGTGTAAGTTAAGGCCCCAGTATTATTGTATGTGTTCGGTTGGGATTTGAGGAATCTGAAGCCCTGCCACTGCAGTGAATAAACGTTGATTTCAGTAGGGAGATGGGAACCCAACCTCTCAATCCAGCAAAGCTGCTTTTTCTGAGCTCCTTATTTACGGAGCTGGCTAGGCCAAAGTGATGCGATGACCCCGTGGGCGCTCGACAGCGCAACTAAACAGAGCCGTTCCCTGACTGTGTATGCTACGCAGTGTTTTCCGCAGTAATGAGGCGAGGGTTTACTTGCCTCTTGTACAGCTGCGAGGTATGTGTGAGCCCTGCGGTTGTTATCCGCTGTGGTGGTGTGTATTCGGCAAATCAAGATGGCGCTTCACTGCGCTACCTCACCCATCTACTGACGACTGTGGGTCCTTCATCTGAGGTACTTGACAGTTATGTTAGGCATTAGTTTGCCCTCCGGACTTCACTGTGTGTCTTTGCACACCGCTTGCTGCTTCTAAGCCTGGGTTTCTCCGTTAATAAGCCCTTTGAGGGGAAATCCGCACGGAGCTTCACAAATTTGCGGCCATGCTGGTGTCTGGCTCGGCTCCGCCCCCATTTTATGTCATTTTAATTGATATTAAATCTTTGTTTTTAGCCATTCTTACTAGAAAAGTTTTATGACTTAAATCTCTGATAAGGTGTCTAAATTTAGATTACTATCTTTTTAGAATAGTATTTTTTTTTGGTTTTCTATTGGATTTTATTATCTTCACTATTACTGTGCGAAAGGGAGTTTTTTTCTGCCCCAAGATAAGAAATCTAAGGGTAATTTTTAAGCTCCCAATTATTTTTTCCATCCCCTTAGGCCTCTGGCTTTAATTAGAGATCTAATCTGAAATTAAATAAATCCACGCTTTATAAATAAAACCAAATTCAGCCCCTAAGACTTAAACCAGTTCAACTGGTGGGGGTGCAGATTGAATTTATTTCAACACATTTGGACAGTTCTGTTAAAAATCAGTGGATTCAGAATGTTGTTTTCTCAGGGGGTATCGAATAGGTTTCAGAATACAAACTCCCATGGAAAGATTTTTTTCTTTCCCATGTTGCAACAAACCCTTTGTGAAAGCTCAGGTTTTTCAGAAATATGTTTTGATCTACAGGGAGTGCAGAATTATTAGGCAAGTTGTATTTTTGAGGATTAATTTTATTATTGAACAACCACCATGTTCTCAAATAACCCAAAAAACTCATTAATATCAAAGCTGAATAGTTTTGGAAGTAGTTTTTATTTTTTTTTAGTTATAGCTATTTTAGGGGGATATCTGTGTGTGCAGGTGACTATTACTGTGCATAATTATTAGGCAACTTAACAAAAAACAAAAATATACCCATTTCAATTATTTATTTTTACCAGTGAAACCAATATAACATCTCAACATTCACAAATATACATTTCTGACATTCAAAAACAAAACAAAAACAAATCAGTGACCAATATAGCCACCTTTCTTTGCAAGGACACTCAAAAGCCTGCCATCCATGGATTCTGTCAGTGTTTTGATCTGTTCACCATCAACATTGCGTGCAGCAGCAACCACAGCCTCCCAGACACTGTTCAGAGAGGTGTACTGTTTTCCCTCCTTGTAAATCTCACATTTGATGATGGACCACAGGTTCTCAATGGGGTTCAGATCAGGTGAACAAGGAGGCCATGTCATTAGATTTTCTTCTTTTATACCTTTTCTTGCCATCCACACTGTGGAGTACTTGGACGCGTGTGATGGAGCATTGTCCTGCATGAAAATCATGTTTTTCTTGAAGGATGCAGACTTCTTCCTGTACCACTGCTTGAAGAAGGTGTCTTCCAGAAACTAGCAGTAGGACTGGGAGTTGAGCTTGACTCCATCCTCAACCCGAAAAGGCCCCACAAGCTCATCTTTGATGATACCAGCCCAAACCAGTACTCCACCTCCACCTTGCTGGCGTCTGAGTCGGACTGGAGCTCTCTGCCCTTTACCAATCCAGCCACGGGCCCATCCATCTGGCCCATCAAGACTCACTCTCATTTCATCAGTCCATAAAACCTTAGAAAAATCAGTCTTGAGATATTTCTTGGCCCAGTCTTGACGTTTCAGCTTGTGTGTCTTGTTCAGTGGTGGTCGTCTTTCAGCCTTTCTTACCTTGGCCATGTCTCTGAGTATTGCACACCTTGTGCTTTTGGGCACTCCAGTGATGTTGCAGCTCTGAAATATGGCCAAACTGGTGGCAAGTCGCATCTTGGCAGCTGCACGCTTGACTTTTCTCAGTTCATGGGCAGTTATTTTGCGCCTTGGTTTTTCCAAACGCTTCTTGCGACCCTGTTGACTATTTTGAATGAAACGCTTGATTGTTCGATGATCACGCTTCAGAAGCTTTGCAATTTTAAGAGTGCTGCATCCCTCTGCAAGATATCTCACTATTTTTGACTTTTCTGAGCCTGTCAAGTCCTTCTTTTGACCCATTTTGCCAAAGGAAAGGAAGTTGCCTAATAATTATGCACACCTGATATAGGGTGTTGATGTCATTAGACCACACCCCTTCTCATTACAGAGATGCACATCACCTAATATGCTTAATTGGTAGTAGGCTTTCGAGCCTATACAGCTTGGAGTAAGACGACATGCATAAAGAGGATGATGTGGTCAAAATACTCATTTGCCTAATAATTCTGCACTCCCTGTAGAGTTTTCAGGGGTGATTGTTCCAGTTCCTTTGCAGGAACGGAGTTTGGGTTTCTATTTACATCTATTCATTGTATCAAAGAACGAAGATTCGTTCAGACCAATTTTGGATCTGAAATCTTTTAATCGTTTTGTAAGTCACAACTTTCAAGATAGTGACTATAAGGACTATTCTGCCTTTTGTTTGGCAAGGTCACTTCATGTCTATAATAGACTTACAGGATGTTTATACATTAATTCATTCAGACCACTATCGTTTTCGGAGATTCTCTTTTCTAGATAAGCATTACCAATTTGTCGCTCTTCTGTTTGGCCTAGCAACAGCTCAGAGATACTTTTCAAAGGTTTTCGATGCCCTTCTAGCTGTAATTAGAGAGCAGGGTATAGCGGTGTTTCCTTATTTGGACGATATCTTGGTACTAGCTCAAATGTTTTAATTTTTAGCAGAATCACACTCAAAACAATTAGTGTGGTTTCTTCAAAGACATGGTTGGAGGATCAATTTACAAAGGAGTTTTCTCCAACATAGGTGTGTCCGGTCCACGGCGTCATCCTTACTTGTGGGATATTCTCCTCCCCAACAGGAAATGGCAAAGAGCCCAGCAAAGCTGGTCACATGATCCCTCCTAGGCTCCGCCTACCCCAGTCATTCTCTTTGCCGTTGTACAGGCAACATCTCCACGGAGATGGCTTAGAGTTTTTTAGTGTTTAACTGTAGTTTTTCATTATTCAATCAAGAGTTTGTTATTTTCAAATAGTGCTGGTACGTACTATTTACTCAGAAACAGAAAAGAGATGAAGAATTCTGTTTGTATGAGGAAAATGATTTTAGCAACCGTAACTAAAATCCATGGCTGTTCCACACAGGACTGTTGAGAGCATTAACTTCAGTTGGGGGAACAGTTTGCAGTCCTTTGCTGCTTGAGGTATGACACATTCTAACAAGACGATGTAATGCTGGAAGCTGTCATTTTCCCTATGGGATCCGGTAAGCCATGTTTATTACGATTGTAAATAAGGGCTTCACAAGGGCTTATTTAGACTGTAGACATTTTTTGGGCTAAATCGATTGATATTAACACTTATTTAGCCTTGAGGAATCATTTATTCTGGGTATTTTGATATAATTATATCGGCAGGCACTGTTTTAGACACCTTATTCTTTAGGGGCTTTCCCAAAGCATAGGCAGAGTCTCATTTTCGCGCCGGTGTTGCGCACTTGTTTTTGAGAGGCATGGCATGCAGTCGCATGTGAGAGGAGCTCTGATACTGATAAAAGACTTCTGAAGGCATCATTTGGTATCGTATTCCCCTTGGGTTTGGTTGGGTCTCAGCAAAGCAGATACCAGGGACTGTAAAGGGGTTAAAGCTTAAAACGGCTCCGGTTCCGTTATTTTAAGGGTTAAAGCTTCCAAAATTGGTGTGCAATATTTTCAAGGCTTTAAGACACTGTGGTGAAAGTTTGGTGAATTTTGAACAATTCCTTCATGTTTTTTCGCAATTGCAGTAATAAAGTGTGTTCAGTTTAAAATTTAAAGTGACAGTAACGGTTTTATTTCAAAACGTTTTTTGTACTTTCTTATCAAGTTTATGCCTGTTTAACATGTCTGAACTACCAGATAGACTGTGTTCTGAATGTGGGGAAGCCAGAATTCCTATTCATTTAAATAAATGTGATTTATGTGATAATGACAATGATGCCCAAGATGATTCCTCAAGTGAGGGGAGTAAGCATGGTACTGCATCATTCCCTCCTTCGTCTACACGAGTCTTGCCCACTCAGGAGGCCCCTAGTACATCTAGCGCGCCAATACTCCTTACTATGCAACAATTAACGGCTGTAATGGATAATTCTGTCAAAAACATTTTAGCCAAAATGAACCCTTGTCAGCGTAAGCGTGGATGCTCTGTTTTAGTTACTGAAGAGCATGACGACGCTGATATTAATATCTCTGAAGGGCCCCTAACCCAATCTGAGGGAGCCAGGGAGGTTTTGTCTGAGGGAGAAATTACTGATTTAGGGAACATTTCTCAGCAGGCTGAATCTGATGTGATTACTTTTAAATTTAAATTGGAACATCTCCGCATTTTGCTTAAGGAGGTATTATCCACTCTGGATGATTGTGAAAATTTGGTCATCCCAGAGAAACTATGTAAAATGGACAAGTTCCTAGAGGTGCCGGGGCTCCCAGAAGCTTTTCCTATACCCAAGCGGGTGGCGGACATTGTTAATAAAGAATGGGAAAGGCCCGGTATTCCTTTCGTCCCTCCCCCCATATTTAAAAAATTGTTTCCTATGGTCGACCCCAGAAAGGACTTATGGCAGTCAGTCCCCAAGGTCGAGGGAGCGGTTTCTACTTTAAACAAACGCACCACTATTCCCATAGAGGATAGTTGTGCTTTCAAAGATCCTATGGATAAAAAATTAGAAGGTTTGCTTAAAAAGATGTTTGTTCAGCAGGGTTACCTTCTACAACCCATTTCATGCATTGTCCCTGTCACTACAGCCGCATATTTCTGGTTTGATGAACTGATTAAGGTGCTCGATAGTGATTCTCCTCCTTATGAGGAGATTATGGACAGAGTCAATGCTCTCAAATTGGCTAATTCTTTCACTCTAGACGCCTCTTTGCAATTGGCTAAGTTAGCGGCTAAGAATTCTGGGTTTGCTATTGTGGCGCGCAGAGCGCTTTGGTTGAAATCTTGGTCGGCTGATGCGTCTTCCAAGAACAAGCTACTAAACATTCCTTTCAAGGGGAAAACGCTGTTTGGTCCTGACTTGAAAGAGATTATCTCTGATATCACTGGGGGTAAGGGCCATGCCCTTCCTCAGGATCGGCCTTTCAAGGCAAAAAATAGACCTAATTTTCGTCCCTTTCGTAAAAACGGACCAGCCCAAGGTGCTACGTCCTCTAAGCAAGAGGGTAATACTTCTCAGGCCAAGCCAGCTTGGAGACCAATGCAAGGCTGGAACAAGGGAAAGCAGGCAAAGAAACCTGCCACTGCTACCAAGACAGCATGAAATATCGGCCCCCGATCCGGGACCGGATCTGGTGGGGGGCAGACTCTCTCTCTTCGCTCAGGCTTGGGCAAGAGATGTTCTGGATCCTTGGGCGCTAGAAATAGTCTCCCAGGGTTATCTTCTGGAATTCAAGGGACTTCCCCCAAGGGGAAGGTTCCACAGGTCTCAGTTGTCTTCAGACCACATAAAAAGACAGGCGTTCTTACATTGTGTAGAAGACCTGTTAAAAATGGGAGTGATTCATCCTGTTCCATTGAGAGAACAAGGGATGGGGTTCTACTCCAATCTGTTCATAGTTCCCAAAAAAGAGGGAACGTTCAGACCAATCCTAGATCTCAAGATCTTAAACAAATTTCTCAAGGTCCCATCTTTCAAGATGGAAACCATTCGAACTATCCTTCCTTCCATCCAGGAAGGTCAATTCATGACCACGGTGGATTTAAAGGATGCGTATCTACATATTCCTATCCACAAGGAACATCATCGGTTCCTAAGGTTTGCATTCCTGGACAAACATTACCAGTTCGTGGCGCTTCCTTTCGGATTAGCCACTGCTCCAAGGATTTTCACAAAGGTACTAGGGTCCCTTCTAGCTGTGCTAAGACCAAGGGGCATTGCAGTTGTACCTTACCTGGACGACATTCTGATTCAAGCGTCGTCCCTCCCTCGAGCAAAGGCTCACACGGACATCGTCCTGGCCTTTCTCAGATCGCACGGCTGGAAAGTGAACGTGGAAAAGAGTTCTCTATCCCCGTCAACAAGGGTTCCCTTCTTGGGAACAATTATAGACTCCTCAGAAATGAGGATTTTTCTAACAGAGGCCAGAAAGACAAAGCTTCTGGACTCTTGTCGAATACTTCATTCCGTTCCTCTTCCTTCCGTAGCTCAGTGCATGGAAGTGATCGGGTTGATGGTAGCGACAATGGACATAGTTCCTTTTGCGCGCATTCATCTAAGACCATTACAACTGTGCATGCTCAGTCAGTGGAATGGGGACTATACAGACTTGTCTCCAAAGATACAAGTAAATCAGAGGACCAGAGACTCACTCCGTTGGTGGCTGTCCCTGGACAACCTGTCACGAGGGATGACATTCCACAGACCAGAGTGGGTCATTGTCACGACCGACGCCAGTCTGATGGGCTGGGGCGCGGTCTGGGGATCCCTGAAAGCTCAGGGTCTTTGGTCTCGGGAAGAATCTCTTCTACCGATAAATATTCTGGAACTGAGAGCGATATTCAATGCTCTCAAGGCTTGGCCTCAGCTAGCGAGGACCAAGTTCATACGGTTTCAATCAGACAACATGACGACTGTTGCGTACATCAACCATCAGGGGGGAACAAGGAGTTCCCTAGCGATGGAAGAAGTGACCAAGATTATTCTATGGGCGGAGTCTCACTCCTGCCACCTGTCTGCTATCCACATCCCGGGAGTGGAAAATTGGGAAGCGGATTTTCTGAGTCGTCAGACATTGCATCCGGGGGAGTGGGAATTCCATCCGGAAATCTTTGCCCAAGTCACTCAACTTTGGGGCATTCCAGACATGGATCTGATGGCCTCTCGTCAGAACTTCAAAGTTCCTTGCTACGGGTCCAGATCCAGGGATCCCAAGGCGGCTCTAGTGGATGCACTAGTAGCACCTTGGACCTTCAAACTAGCTTATGTGTTCCCGCCGTTTCCTCTCATCCCCAGGCTGGTAGCCAGGATCAATCAGGAGAGGGCGTCGGTGATCTTGATAGCTCCTGCGTGGCCACGCAGGACTTGGTATGCAGATCTGGTGAATATGTCATCGGCTCCACCTTGGAAGCTACCTTTGAGACGAGACCTTCTTGTTCAGGGTCCGTTCGAACATCCGAATCTGGTTTCACTCCAGCTGACTGCTTGGAGATTGAACGCTTGATTTTATCGAAGCGAGGTTTCTCAGATTCTGTTATCGATACTCTTGTTCAGGCCAGAAAGCCTGTAACTAGAAAGATTTACCACAAAATTTGGAAAAAATATATCTGTTGGTGTGAATCTAAAGGATTCCCTTGGGACAAGGTTAAGATTCCTAGGATTCTATCCTTCCTTCAAGAAGGATTGGAAAAAGGATTATCGGCAAGTTCCCTGAAGGGACAGATTTCTGCCTTGTCGGTGTTACTTCACAAAAAACTGGCAGCTGTGCCAGATGTTCAAGCCTTTGTTCAGGCTCTGGTTAGAATCAAGCCTGTTTACAAACCTTTGACTCCTCCTTGGAGTCTCAATCTAGTTCTTTCAGTTCTTCAGGGGGTTCCGTTTGAACCCTTACATTCCGTTGATATTAAGTTATTATCTTGGAAAGTTTTATTTTTAGTTGCAATTTCTTCTGCTAGAAGAGTTTCAGAATTATCTGCTCTGCAGTGTTCTCCTCCTTATCTGGTGTTCCATGCAGATAAGGTGGTTTTACGTACTAAACCTGGTTTTCTTCCAAAAGTTGTTTCTAACAAAAACATTAACCAGGAGATTATCGTACCTTCTCTGTGTCCGAAACCAGTTTCAAAGAAGGAACGCTTGTTGCACAATTTGGATGTTGTTCGCGCTCTAAAATTCTATTTAGATGCTACAAAGGATTTTAGACAAACATCTTCCCTGTTTGTTGTTTATTCAGGTAAAAGGAGAGGTCAAAAAGCAACTTCTACCTCTCTCTCTTTTTGGATTAAAAGCATCATCAGATTGGCTTACGAGACTGCCGGACGGCAGCCTCCCGAAAGAATCACGGCTCATTCCACTAGGGCTGTGGCTTCCACATGGGCCTTCAAGAACGAGGCTTCTGTTGATCAGATATGTAGGGCAGCGACTTGGTCTTCACTGCACACTTTTACCAAATTTTACAAGTTTGATACTTTTGCTTCTTCTGAGGCTATTTTTGGGAGAAAGGTTTTGCAAGCCGTGGTGCCTTCCATTTAGGTGACCTGATTTGCTCCCTCCCTTCATCCGTGTCCTAAAGCTTTGGTATTGGTTCCCACAAGTAAGGATGACGCCGTGGACCGGACACACCTATGTTGGAGAAAACAGAATTTATGTTTACCTGATAAATTTATTTCTCCAACGGTGTGTCCGGTCCACGGCCCGCCCTGGTTTTTTTAATCAGGTCTGATAATTTATTTTCTTTAACTACAGTCACCACGGTACCATATGGTTTCTCCTATGCTATTATTCCTCCTTAACGTCGGTCGAATGACTGGGGTAGGCGGAGCCTAGGAGGGATCATGTGACCAGCTTTGCTGGGCTCTTTGCCATTTCCTGTTGGGGAGGAGAATATCCCACAAGTAAGGATGACGCCGTGGACCGGACACACCGTTGGAGAAAGAAATTTATCAGGTAAACATAAATTCTGTTTTTTGATTCCTTAGACAAGGATCACCTTTTTTAAGTTTCCAGATAGGATTCAGTGTTTATGATTCTTTCTCTGACAGACAAGAGACGAATGAAGTTATTTTAATTTGTCTAGACCTTCAGTCTCTATTATTCCCTTCAGTGCATGGAAGTTTTAGGTCTCATGACTGCAGCATCGGGTGCAATCCCCTTTGCTCACTTTCATATGAAGCTTCTATAGCTTTGCATGTTGCACCAAATGGTGCAGGGATTATTTTCAGATATCACAATTGATGTACTTAAATCCCAAAACTCTATTCTCTCTGATTTGGTGGTTGGACTATCACCTTATAGTTCAGGGGGCCTCTTTTGTTCGTCCTACCTGGACTGTATTCTCAATAGATGCAAGTTTTTCAGGTTGAGGAGCTGTCTCTGACAGCACAAGGGGTTTGGAAACTTCAAGAGGCGAGATTACCAATCAATATTTTAGAACTTTGTGCTATTTTCAAGGCTCTTCAGATATGGCCTCTATTGAATAAAGAACTTTTACATTTGTTTTCAAACGGACAATACCACAATAGTGACATATGTCAATCATCAAGGAGGGAATCGCAGTCCTTCATTTATGAAGGAAGTATCTCAAATACTTTCTTGGGCGGAATCCAACTCTTGTCAAATTTCTGCAATTCATATCCCAGGTGTAGACAATTGGGAAGTGGATTATTTCAGCCATCAGACTTTATTTCCGGGGGAGTGGTCTCTCCATCCAGATGTTTTTTTGTTTTTATCTTGTACAGATGTGGGGTCTTCCAGAAATAGATCTTATGGCCTCTTGTCTAAATAAGATGCTTCCCAGATAACTTTCTAGGTCCAGGGATCCTCAGGAGGAGATTGTGGATAGTTTAGCAGTTCCTTGGTTTTTACCAACCTTTTTTATTGCATTCTTTCAGAATTCCTAGGATTTTAGTTTCTTCCGGATGTTTTGGAGAAGAGTTTATCTGCAAATACTTTGAAGGATACATTTCTGCTCTTTCTGTCTTCTTTCTTAGGAAGATTGCTACATTTCCTGATATTCACTGTTTTGTTCAGGCTTTGATTCATATCCATCCTGTTATTTAATCTGTTTCTTCTCCTTGGAGACTCAATTTAGTTTTAAAGTTCTTTTTTCAGGCTCCTCCTTTTGAGCCTATGCTTTCTCTGATTTATTTATAACTTTCTTGGAATGTGTTATTTCTTTTGGCTATCTCTTCTGCTAGAAGAGTTTCTGAATTGTCTGCTCTCTTTTGTGAGTTTCTTTATCTGATTTTCCGTCAAGATAAAGCTGTTTTGCAGACTTCATTTAAATTTTTGCCTAAAGTTGTGAATTCTAACAAATTCAATAGGGGATGATTTGTTCTTTTTTTTTTGTGTCTCTTAATTCTAAGAATTCTCTTGTAAGGTTTTCTCATTCTTTGGATGTGGTAAGAGCTTTGAAATATTATATAGAGGCTACTTAAGTTTCAGAAAGACTTCTAGTCTATTTATTTCTTCTGGCTCCAGGAAAAGTCAGAAGGCCTCTGTTTTTTCTCTGTTATTTTGATTGAAACTTTTGTTTCACAAAGCTTTTTTGAAGGTGGGGCAGAATTACAGCTTATTTTACTAGATCAGTTGCCTCTTCTTGGGTTGTCAAGAAAGAAGCTTCAGTTGATTAAATTTGCAAAGCAGTAATTTGGTTTTCTTTGCATATTTTTTTCTTACATTTTACTATTTAGTTGTGTTTGCTTTTTCAGAAACAGCCTTTAGTAAAAAAAAAAAAAAAAGTTCTTCAGACACTTATCTTGGTTTGCTTCTAGTGTCTTTGATTTGATTTTTTTTGAAATTTTTTAAGAAAACTTATTTTTATTTTGGATGTAATTTCTCAGCGGATTTAGCTGTTATTTTATCCCTCCCTCTCTAGTGACTCGTGGATTTCCACATCTTGGTTATTAAATCCCATACGTCACTAGCTCATGGACTCTTGCCACTTACATAAAAGAAAACGTAATTTATGTAAGAACTTACCTGATAAATTTCTTTCTTTCATAGCGGCAAGAGTCCATGAGCTAGTGACGTTTGGGATATACAATCCTACATGGAGGGGCAAAGTTTCAATGAGACCCACCCTATTTGTATAAAGCACTTTATTTTTTGCAGTTCCTCTTTTTGTATGCTTTTTACTCCTTTTACACCTCCCTTTTTGGCTACACATTAAACTAAGGTATGAGTGAGGTGGGAGGTGTATTTATAGGCATTTTGAGGTTTGTGAAACTCTGCCCCCTCCTGATAGGAATGTATATCCCATACATCACTAGCTCATGGACTCTTGCCACTATAAAATAAATGAATTTATCAGGTAAGTTCTTACATAAATTGTTATCCCATCCCTAGTAGAGGGGTTGAGGTTCCATGCACGCTCCTTTTAGCCACCAAACAAGGGATTCTGTATATAGAAAATAATCCAAAAAAGCTGAAGCCTGAGGTAATTTTTTAGGAACAACTGTTCTCAGGATCTGTGGATTCCTGAAGTGATAAATATATATATATACATATAAGGGAAAATAGTTGTTGTTATTGTTGTAGTAGTTTTTAACTTTCCATAACATACTGTCCCTTAACATCATCCCTGCCTTTATAAATAAAAGAAGATATTATAATATAACAAAGTATTAACTGCCTCAACCAGCATAATGTCACCCAGCCGGCAAAATGTTTTGCTTAGAACACTATTTATTTATTTATTTATTTATTTATGTGTGTGTGTTTTTTTTTTTAATTTTACTGTTGCCCTAAGATGTCCTCTCTAGTTCCAGTTATTAGTGTTGTAATATAAAAACATGACTGCCTCCCTTCAATCAGTCATTTATTTTCATGGATTGTAAAAAACTGTGATGCTGTATCTGTGGTGTTTCAAAGACTGTATACCAAACCAGCTTGCCATTGTAAATATGCATCAATAAAATGTTTGTCTACTTATTTTATATAACTTTTTTTTTTGTCTCCCTACAGTGATAATGCATTCCTTTTAACACCAAAGCTTACCCCAAGGAAACTGAAAGGCTTACCCTTTGAAGAAGCATCAGAATGTCACTATCATGGTCTTGAGTAAGTTGTTTGGAGGTGGGGGGATTTTTATATACCCATTACAAAATTACAAGAAATATTTCTTTAGCAGATATACCATTTTTTCATACAATTATTCTACTATCTTCCTTCCAAAAGGAACACTAAGTCTGATATAAACTTATTTGGCTGATTGAAAATTGCACACACCTGAATCCTAATGTGTGTTTGTAATTTGTTCTAGTAATAATAAAGGTTGTTTATATTATTAAACTAAACTTTCCAAACATGGATTTGGTTGAATGTTTCATATGCTTGTTGCTGCCATCTTTCTTCAAAATGGCAGTGGACGCTCTGTAGTAGCACGAAAACATATTTATGAATATCTACATGATATAACATTGCTATATGTGTGGTTTTGACCTGTTGTATTGCTGCATATTTCTTTTTAGCTTGTGTTTGTACTGTTAATATGTTACAAGAGATTCTGAAAGTATTATAGAAGAGGATTTTTATTTCCTGTACATTGAAATTCTAAAATATTGGGAACCTGAATTAAAACGGTTGAACAAATGACAAGAGGCATGTATGTGTAGATTACTAGTAATGCATTGTGCCTTGAGAGCCTTCTTAGGTATGCTTTCTCAAATAAGAATTATAGAACGGAATGTACATAATTCTTTGGTTTGTAAAGTTTGCGTCTGTCTTTTAAAATTTGAAATACAAAACAGAGTCCTTACGCTTATAATGTTGGCAGTATCTAGTATACTATTTGTATTTTAAACTTATAAAGCTACATTATGTATTAAACGCACTCCTACCTTTCCCTTTTAGATATTGCCTTGATAACCGAAAAGCACTTGAACGAGATGTATCGTTTTCAGAACTTCAGTCACGCCTTATTCGATATGAAACTCAGACCACTTGTACTAGAGAGTGTTGCCCTATACCATTTGCTCTTAGTCCCATTCCATCACCTGCTGTTATATCTGAGCCTGGTAGCGTTCCTGATGGAGAATCATTGCAAACAGAGCCCAGAGCAGACCCACTAAGGCTTAAAAGACGATCGAAGGAACTGGATGTTCTCTTTGCCAGCAAAAGGTAATCTACTGAGATGAACAGTCTACCATAGCAAATATTTTAGTATTTTATTTATATTTACTAATCAGCTGCAGACTGCAACAATGTATTCATATGTCTACCTTGTTTTTTTTCCTGTTATTTATTTAGTTTAGTTCACAACCCTTGTAGTAATAGATGATGTAAGTGAAATGTAAAAAGCACAGTAGTGCATTTCAAATAGCAATAGGCAGATTTACTATACGTTTTGCCTGTACAGCAATGCTTCTGTTAATTCTCAGTTGACCTATTATTAATAAGCATATGATTGCTGCCTCTGTGTTTCTTATGGTATTTGAAATATACTAATATACATTTCAAATGCCACTTATGTCACTTTAACCTATTTTGGCATTTTTAAGTTACAGCTTGTGACAGCATATGCTACGCGGTACTTTTTTCAAGTAGAACCTTCCCAAATGTCTTTAGACTCCTTAATTTGGGTTTTGGTGTATGTTTTATTTCCTTGTCCATAACCTCAGGTTTCCATGAAATTATTCTGAAAGTAAATTCACTTTAAAAGAGCATTGAGTGGCTCCTGCTATTACCTGCAATCACATGGTATTGTCTGTTCCTCCGCCCCCCTTCATTTCCTCTTTTGGCTGGGCTGTGATGTATAGAGCAGTCCCACCCACTCTCTACATAGGCTTTCTAAGGGCTTTAAAAGGGCTGGACATCAAGATTGTCAAATGACACACATGTTGGTTGGATGTTTGGATTGTCATTTAAAAAAAGTTTATCCAAGTGGGCCAGCAAAACATTGCAATAGAAGTATTACTATATGAACTAATTTAACCCTTTCATATATCCTTTGTTTAATTTCAAAGATTACATTTATGGCAATTGATTAGTTATACATTTTTTTAAGTTCATGGGTTTATTTAAAGGGATATGAGAAACATATTTCTTTCATGTAATTAGCAAGAGTCCATGAGCTAGTGACGTATGGGATATACATTCCTACCAGGAGGGGCAAAGTTTCCCAAACCTCAAAATGCCTATAAATACACCCCTCACCACGCCCACAAATCAGTTTTACAAACTTTGCCTCCCATGGAGGTGGTGAAGTAAGTTTGTGCTAGATTCTACGTTGATATGCACTTCTCAGCAGGCTGGAGCCCGGTTTTCCTCTCAGTGTGCAGTGAATGTCAGAGGGATGTGAGGAGAGTATTGCCTATTTGAATTCAATGGTCTCCTTCTACGGGATCTTTTTCATAGGTTCTCTGTTATCAGTTGTAGAGATTCATCTCTTACCTCCCTTTTTCGACGATATACTCTTTATATACCATTACCTCTACTGATTCTCGTTTCAGTACTGGTTTGGCTTTCTACTACATGTAGATGAGTGTCCTGGGGTAAGTAAATCTTATTTTTTGTGACACTCTAAGCTATGGTTGGGCACTTTTATGTTAAAGTTCTAAATATATGTGTTTAAACATTTATTTGCCTTGATTCAGGATGATCAATATTCCTTATTTCAGACAGACAATTTCATTATTTGGGATAATGCATATGAATTATCAATTTTTTTCTTACCTTTAAATTGACTTTTTTCTCTGTGGGCGGTTAGGCTCGCGGGGGCTGAAAATGCTTCATTTTATTGCGTCATTCTTGGCGCTGACTTTTTTGGTGCAAAAAATGTCTTTGTCATTTCCGGCTTCATACTTGTCGCCGGAAGTTGTTCGTGATTGCGTCATTTTTTTGACGTTTTGCGCCAAAAATGTCGGTGTCACCGGATGTGGCGTCATTCTCGGCGCCAAAAGCATTTAGGCGCCAATAATGTGGGCGTCTTTTTTTTGGCGCTAAAAATTATTTGCGTCATTTTTGTCTCCACCTTTTTTTCTCATTATTTAAGTCTCATTTTTCTTTTGCTTCTGGTTACTAGAGGCTTGTTCATTGGCATTTTTTCCCATTCCTGAAACTGTCATTTAAGGAATTTGATAGTTTTTGCTTTATATGTTGTTTTTTCTCTTACATATTGCAAGATGTCTCAGATTGACCCTGGATCAGAAGCTACTTCTGGAAAATCGCTGCATGATGCTGGTTCTACCAAAGTTAAGTGCATTTGTTGTAAACTTGTGGTATCTGTTCCTCCGGCTGTAGTTTGTGATGAATGTCATGATAAACTTGCTAATGCAGATTCAATTTCCATTAGTAATATTCCATTACCTGTTGCTGTTCCATCAACATCTAATACTCAGGATGTTCCTGTTAATATAAGAGATTTTGTTTCTAAATCTATTAGGAAGGCTATGTCTGTTATTCCTCCTTCCAGTAAGCGTAAAAAGTCTTTTAAAACTTCTCATTTCTCAGATGAATTTTTAAATGAACATCATCATTCTGATTTGTCTGTTTCTGATGAGGATTTTTCTGGTTCAGAGGATTCTATCTCAGATATTGACACTGATAAATCTTCATATTTATTTAAAATGGAATTTTTTCGTTCTTTACTTAAAGAAGTTTTAATCGCTTTAGAAATTGAGGATTCTAGTCCTCTTGATACTAAATCTAATAAGCGTTTAAATTCGGTTTTTAAACCTCCTGTAGTTATTCCGGAAGTTTTTCCTGTCCCTGATGCTATTTCTGAAGTAATTTCTAGGGAATTGAATAATCTGGGTAACACTTTTACTCCTTCTAAAAGATTTAAGAAATTGTATCCTGTGCCATCTGATAGATTAGAGTTTTGGGACAAAATCCCTAAAGTTGATGGGGCTATCTCTACTCTTGCTAAGCGTACTACTATTCCTACGGCAGATAGTACTTCCTTTAAGGATCCTTTAGATAGGAAGATTGATTCCTTTCTAAGGAAAGCTTATTTATGTTCAGGTAATCTTCTTAGGCCTGCTATTTCTTTGGCTGATGTTGCTGCAGCTTCCACTTTTTGGTTGGAGGCTTTGGCACAACAAGTGTCAGATCATAATTCTCATAGCATTGTTAAACCTCTTCAACATGCTAATAACTTTATTTGTGATGCCATCTTTGATATCATCAGAGTTGATGTCAGGTATATGTCTTTAGCTATTCTAGCTAGAAGAGCTTTATGGCTTAAAACTTGGAATGCTGATATGTCTTCTAAGTCATCTTTGCTTTCCCTTTCTTTCCAAGGTAATAAATTGTTTGGTTCTCAGTTGGATTCTATTATTTCAACTGTTACTGGGGGGGAAAGGAACTTTTTTACCTCAGGATAAAAAATCTAAAGGTAAATATAGGGCTGCTAATCGTTTTCGTTCCTTTCGTCAGAATAAGGAACAGAAGCCTGATCCTTCCCCTAAAGGAACGGTTTCTGTTTGGAAACCGTCTCCAGTCTGGAAAAAATTCAAGCCTTTTAGAAAGCCAAAGCCAGCTCCCAAGTCCACATGAAGGTGCGGCCCTCATTCCAGCGCAGCTGGTAGGGGGCAGATTACGATTTTTCAAAGAAATTTGGGTCAAATCGATTCACAGTCTTTGGATTCAGAACATTGTTTCACAAGGGTACAGAATAGGTTTCAGGGTAATGCCACCTGCAAGAAGATTTTTTCTTTCTCGCATTCCAATAAATCCAGTGAAGGCTCAGGCATTTCTGAAATGTGTTTCAGATCTAGAGTTGGCTGGAGTAATTATGCCAGTTCCAGTTCTGGAACAGGGGCTGGGGTTTTACTCAAATCTATTCATTGTACCGAAGAAGGAGAATTCCTTCACACCAGTTCTGGATTTAAAAATATTGAATCGTTATGTAAGGATACCAACATTCAAAATGGTAACTATAAGGACTATTCTGCCTTTTGTTCAGCAAGGGCATTATATGTCAACAATAGATTTGCAGGATGCATATCTGCATATTCTGATTCATCCAGATCACTTTCAGTTTCTGAGATTCTCTTTTCTAGACAAGCATTACCAGTTTGTGGCTCTGCCGTTCGGCCTAGCAACGGCTCCGAGGATTGTTTCAAAAGTTCTCGGTGCCCTTCTATCTGTAATCAGAGAACAGGGTATTGTGGTATTTCCTTATTTGGACGATATCTTGGTACTTGCTCAGTCTTCACATTTTAGCAGAATCTCATACGAATCGACTTCTTCAAGAACATGGTTGGAGGATCAATTTACCAAAGAGTTCATTGATTCCTCAGACAAGGGTAACCTTTTTAGGTTTCCAAATAGATTCAGTGTCCATGACTTTGTCTCTGACGGACAAGAGACGTCTGAAATTGATTTCAGCCTGTCGAAACCTTCGGTTTCAATCATTCCCTTCGGTAGCCTTATGCATGGAAATTCTAGGTCTTATGACTGCTGCATCGGACACGATCCCCTTTGCTCGTTTTCACATGCGACCTCTTCAGCTCTGTATGCTGAACCAGTGGTGCAGGGATTATACAAAGATATCACAGTTAATATCTTTAAATCCGATTGTACGACACTCTCTGACGTGGTGGACAGATCACCATCGTTTAATTCAAGGGGCTTCTTTTGTTCTTCCAACCTGGACTGTGATCTCAACAGATGCGAGTCTGACAGGTTGGGGAGCGGTATGGGGGTCTCTGACAGCGCAGGGGGTTTGGGAATCTCAGGAGGCGAGATTACCAATCAACATTTTGGAACTCTGTGCGATTTTCAGAGCTCTTCAGTCGTGGCCTCTTCTGAAGAGAGAATCATTCATTTGTTTTCAGACGGACAATGTCACCACCGTGGCATATATCAATCATCAAGGGGGGACTCACAGTCCTCTGGCTATGAAAGAAGTATCTCGAATACTTGTATGGGCGGAATCCAGCTCCTGTCTAATTTCTGCGGTTCACATCCCAGGTATAGACAATTGGGAAGCGGATTATCTCAGTCGCCAAACGTTGCATCCGGGCGAATGGTCTCTTCACCCAGAGGTATTTCTTCAGATTGTTCAAATCTGGGGTCTTCCAGAAATAGATCTGATGGCTTCTCATCTAAACAAGAAACTTCCCAGATATCTGTCCAGATCCAGGGATCCTCAGGCGGAGGCAGTGGATGCATTATCGCTTCCTTGGAAGTATCACCCTGCCTATATCTTTCCGCCTCTAGTTCTTCTTCCAAGAGTGATTTCCAAGATTCTAAAGGAGCATTCGTTTGTACTGCTGGTGGCTCCAGCATGGCCTCACAGGTTTTGGTATGCGGATCTTGTTCGGATGGCCAGTTGCCAACCTTGGCCACTTCCGTTAAGACCAGACCTTCTATCTCAAGGGCCATTTTTCCATCCTGATCTCAAATCATTAAATTTGAAGGTATGGAGATTGAATGCTTGATTCTTAGTCATAGAGGTTTCTCTGACTCCGTAATTAACACTATGTTACAGGCTCTTAAATCTGTGTCTAGGAAGATATATTATCGAGTCTGGAAGACTTACATTTCTTGGTGTTCTTTTCATCAATTTTCCTGGCATTCTTTTAGAATTCCTAGAATTTTACAGTTTCTTCAGGATGGTCTGGATAAAGGTTTGTCTGCCAGTTCCTTGAAAGGACAAATTTCTGCTCTTTCTGTGCTGTTTCACAGAAAGATTGCTAATCTTCCTGATATTCATTGTTTTGTACAGGCTTTGGTTCGTATCAAACCTGTCATTAAGTCAATTTCTCCTCCTTGGAGTTTGAATTTGGTTCTGGGAGCTCTACAAGCTCCTCCTTTTGAACCTATGCATTCTCTAGATATTAAATTACTTTCTTGGAAAGTTTTGTTTCTTTTGGCCATCTCTTCTGCTAGAAGAGTTTCTGAGTTATCTGCTCTTTCTTGTGAATCTCCTTTTCTGATTTTTCATCAGGATAAGGCAGTGTTGCGGACTTCATTTAAATTTTTACCTAAGGTTGTGAATTCTAACAACATTAGTAGAGAGATTGTGGTTCCTCCATTGTGTCCTAATCCTAAGAATTCTAAGGAAAGATCATTACATTCTTTGGATGTAGTAAGAGCTTTGAAATATTATGTTGAAGCTACTAAGGATTTCCGAAAGACTTCTAGTCTATTTGTTATCTTTTCTGGTTCTAGGAAAGGTCAGAAGGCTTCTGCCATTTCTTTGGCGTCTTGGTTAAAGTCTTTGATTCATCATGCTTATGTTGAGTCGGGTAGAACTCCGCCTCAAAGGATTACGGCTCATTCAACTAGGTCAGTTTCTACTTCGTGGGCATTTAGGAATGAAGCTTCGGTTGATCAGATTTGCAAAGCAGCAACCTGGTCTTCTTTGCATACTTTTACTAAATTCTACCATTTTGATGTGTTTTCTTCTTCTGAAGCAGTTTTTGGTAGAAAAGTACTTCAGGCAGCTGTTTCAGTTTGATTCTTCTGCTTATAATTTCAGTTTTTTTCATTATAAGATTTAATCTTTGTTTGGGGTGTGGATTATTTTTCAGCGGAATTGGCTGTCTTTATTTTATCCCTCCCTCTCTAGTGACTCTTGCGTGGAAGTTCCACATCTTGGGTATTTATTTAGAGTTACAGGCATCGCCGGGGCATCAAGTTTTACGCAGTGACATCACGCGCAATGACGTGATGACGTCACCGTGCAACTTTATTAACAATTTGTGAATATAAAGTATATGGAAAGGAGGCATGCTGCTTAGAAGCCTGTTTGTCTACCTTAAAAGGATATTTCTTTCATGATTCAGATAAAGCATGCAATTGTAAGCAACTTTCTAATTTACTTGTATAATTTTTTTCTTCGTTCTCTTGGTATGCTTTGTTGAATGAGCAGCAATGCACTACTGGTTGCTGACTGAACACATGGGTGAGCCAATGACAATCAGTTTATGCAGCCACCAATCAGCAGCTAGAACCTAGGTTCTTTGCTGATCCTGAGCTTTCATAGATAAATCTTTCAGCAAACAATAGCAAGAGAAGTAAGCAAATTGGAAAGTTGTTTAAAATTGTATGCTCTATCTAAATCATGAAAGAATTTTTTTGGGTTTCATGTCCCTTTTAAGATGAGTAGAAAAGTAACCCATTATTTTCTAACCAATCAACAGTTGTAAAGTATTTTAGAAGTGTAAGCAGTGCCAAAGAGAAGTGTGCAGCTATGATGACGGCATATGCAGAAATGTTAGCTGACTTTGTATGGCACTACACATGATGGATCGTCTGTGTGAACTTTTAATTTGGTGCAATAAAGGATTATAGTTTTGAATCGCACAACATCACTGTGGATCTCCTGCTTTCTTGTTAGGGATTTTAACTACCCTGACATAACCTGGGACAATGAAACTAGTAGTGCAGCTAAAGGAGATAAATGTTCTCAAGGGTAGAAGTCAAAGAACATTTGGGTAACAGTTATCATAACATGGTCACATTTGAAAACACTTTTCATAAGTAGTGTTATAAGGGTTCAACTAAGACTTAATTTCATATGGGTGGCGAGAGTCCACGATCCATTACTCATGGGAAGTACATTCCTACCACTAGGAGGATGATGTCTTCCAAACCCCAAGAGCTCTATAAAAGCCCTTACACATACCTTTTTCTTTACTTTGCCTCCGTTGGAGGTGGTTGAAGCATGAAAATATGAATGATTTCTTCAGTGTTAAAGCCCAGTTTCACCTCATTGGAAATCCTTCATTGGCTCTCTGTAAATTTGGTTGAAGGGACTCGTCTTTTGCCTCCCTTTACAGATCTAAATTATACTCCTATTCCATTACCTCTGCTGATATGTTTGAGTACTAGTTTAGCTGTCCGTTACTTGCTTGATGGTGGACGAGTGTCTATGGGTAAGTATGTTTTTATATTTTTATATACAGACACTCATTCATATAGCTGTGATTATGGGCACTTTTAAAGTTTATCTATATGTGTGTGTATATTTCCCTGGGACAGATACTCACTATTCCCCTTGCTTTTGCACGCAAACATTTTTTATATATAAACTCTCATATAGCTATATTGTGGGCATTTTTCATTGTTTAAAAATGTACATATGGCCCTGGGACAAGAATATCACCATTACCCTGGGACAGAATATCACTATTACCCTTGCTTTGTACATAAATATACAAGGGAGTCTTAGGGAGGCAGACTTTTTCTGCCAAGCCAGCTGTAGAAGTTTAATGATTAGCTCATCTACCTAGCAAGCAGAAGGTTTGAAAATTGAATCCACCTGCAGCTTATTGCACCTCGATTGTGCCATCACAAGTTGTTTTTAAAGGGTGCAGTCTACAATAGAATTTTTGTTTTAAAAGATAAATAATCCCTTTTTCTTTCCTATGGCATGGAGAGTCCACGATTCATTCCAATTACTTTTTTTTTTAAATATCTTTATTGAACATCCATTTTTGTTTACAGAAAATAAGGGGTAGCAGGACCAAAAATAAAAATCATATCATGTATACAAAGCCTACAACTATTACCAAACAACAAGTTTTATAACATAAATTTTTGATCATATTATGTGATCAGTCAAATTGCACAACCTTAGTAACGAAAAATGGATACTTTTCTAGCTACTAAATAAAAATAAGAGAAAAAAGAACTGAGAGAGAAAAAAAAGTGGGAAAACAACCTACTCTCCAACCCCCTAATCCGCCTCTCTAAAGTTCGCAACCCACATAGGAGGAAATTCATTCAATAGTACCAAATCCGCAAAACATTTAGAACTGAGGAAAGGGGTAAGGATATTTTTTTGCACAGAAAGAGGATAGGATTTAATTACTGGCAGCCCGCTATATATATTTAGAGAATTTTTTTCTGTAGCTAAACTTTTATAAAAAGATTTGAATATTATATTATTCTTTAAGAAATGCAACCATAGAGGGGGCTGCGTAAGCTAGCCAATTCCTAATAATCAGGGACCTAGCGGTTAAAATAGCAATCTTAAGAGAGTATTGGTATTGCGGCACCATATCACTGGGTGTCATTAAAAATATTATCTGGTCTGGCGAAAATTGGAAAGATACTTTAAACACTTGACTAAACCAATACTGAATTTTCTGCCAGAACTGAAATATTTTCGGACATAACCAGAAGATATGCAATATATTAGCATTAGGATATCGACAGTAATTACTAACAAAAAGCTACTTAGGAAAAAAGCGCAACATCTTAAGCGGTGACAGGTAATAATTATTAATACGTTTAAAATGTGATTCTTTCCAGCTTGTGGGAATAACACATTTATCTAAGGAAGCAAAACTTTGCTTAATGGTGTCCGCCTCAATCCCCGAGAACATACTGGTCCAAACATTACATAGATTATCAAGGAGTGGCAAGCTTTGTTTAGCTAATATGAGATCATACACTAGGGAGATTGAAGTGTTGCCTCTCATATAACTATTAATACAAATATTAATCTCTGCCCAATTACTAAGAGCCGCTGATGAACACCGCTGCTTATAATAAAAGTGGTGCAGCTGAAAATATGCAAATAAATTATTCTTAGATAGACCAAATTGATGAAAAAGAGCATCCTGAGGAAGGATTTCCATAGTCTCCGAAAGAGCTTGAGCCACATATTTAAGCCCCTTTTCTCCCCATGATCTAAAAATGTTATAGTGATTCCCTGGAATAAATCCAGGATTTCCAACTATAGGTAGCAATTTCGAAAAATATGTTTCAACTTTCAGAATACTACAAAACTTTTGCCAAGCTACAATAACATTTTTAATTGTAATCAATAATTAAATTTTAGGAATAAGTGTCTGCTGAGCACAGTGTAGAATAGCCTTTAAAGCAAACGGTTGTATAAGAAAGCTTTCTAAATCAATAGTTGCAAAATTGTCCGAATCTGTGATCCAATCCAAAGCAATTTTAACTAAGGTGGCAAGATTATAGAGTCTAAGACTGGGTAGTGCCAGACCAGCTGCACTGCGTTTTTGCATTAATCTATTTAAAGAGATGCAAGATTTTTTTCCCATCCCAAATGAACCTAGATAGACACCTTTGGAATTCAGATATATCTGTATTAGTAAGCAGTAGCGGTAAATTCTGAAGTGGATATAAAATGCGAGGGAAGATAATTGTTTTAATTAAACTAATTCGAGCTGCGATAGAAAGAGGAAAAGAGGCCCACAGCTCAAGATCTTTTTTAGCCTTCTGTAATACTGGACGAAGATTTAAATTGTACCATTTTTGCAGATTTTTATGAAGCATAATACCCAGATACCTAAAAGATGCAACTGTGTTGAAGGGATGCTGTTGATAACTAGCCCTTGATTTATTTAGCCACATAAGTTCACTTTTCTCGTAATTAATTTTATAGCCAGAAATAGAACTAAATTCAGATAACGTATGCAAAATTAAAGGAATAGTCTGAGCGGTATTCTCCAGAATTAATAAAAGATCATCCGCATAACAACAGAATTTTCAAAGTATGTGAGCCCAGCGTGATTCCCAACAGATTATCCCTAAACCAGATAGCCAGTGGTTCAAGTGCCACATTAAATTATAGAGGGGACAATGGGCACCCCTGCCTTGTACCCCTCCCAAGTGTTAATTTAGGCGATTGGGTACCATTAATAATTAAATAAGAGATCAGCGAATTGTATATTTTACAAACAAAGGTCATAAATTGATCCTTTAAGCCAAATTTTTCAAGAACCTTAAATAAATATTGCCAGGTGATAGAATCGAACGCTTTGTCTGCGTCAAGCGTGATTAGCGCAATTTCAGCAGTGATGTTATTTCTCTTGCCTTTTTCTAAATTCCAAATATAATCTAATAATAGTGTATTCCAATTCATCCAGATCACTATCAGTTCCTGAGATTCTCTTTTCTAGACAAGCATTACAAGTTTGTTGCCCTTCCGTTTGGCCTAGCAACAGCTCCAAGGATCTTTTCTAAGGATCTCGGTGCCCTTCTCTCTGTAATCAGAGAACAGGGTATTGTGGTATTTCCTTATTTGGACGATATCTTGGTACTTGCTCAGTCTTTACATTCTGCAGAATCTCATACGAATCAACTTGTGTTGTTTCTTCAAAGACATGGTTGGAGGATCAATTTACCAAAGAGTTCCTTGATTCCTCAGACAAAAGTAACCTTTTTGGGTTTTCAAATAGATTCAGTGTCCATGACTTTGTCTCTAACAGAAAAGAGACGTCTGAAGTTGGTTTCAGCTTGTCGAAACCTTCAGTCTCAATCATTCCCTTCGGTAGCTTTGTGCATGGAAATTCTAGGTCTCATGACTTCTGCATCGGACGCGATCCCTTTTGCTCGCTTTCACATGAGACCTCTCCAGCTTTGTATGCTGAGCCAGTGGTGCAGGGAATATACAAAGATATCACAATTAATATCCTTAAATCCCAATGTTCGATCTTCTCTGACTTGGTGGTTGAATCACCATCGTCTAATTCAAGGGGCCTCTTTTGTTCGTCCAACCTGGACTGTGATCTCAACAGATGTAAGTCTTTCAGGTTGTGGAGCTGTATGGGGATCTCTGACAGCGCAGGGGGTTTGGGAATTTCAGGAGGTGAAATTACCAATCAACATTTTGGAACTCCGTGCGATTTTTGGAGCTCTTCAGTTCTGGCCTCTTCTGAAGAGAGAATCGTTTATTTGTTTTCAGACAGACAACGTCACAACCGTGGCGTATGTCAATCATCAAGGTGGGACTCAGTCCTCAGGCTATGAAAGAAGTATCTCGGATATTTGTATGGGCGGAATCCAGCTCCTGTCTAATCTCTGCGGTTCACATCCCAGGTGTAGACAATTGGGAAGCGGATTATCTCAGTCGCCAGACGTTACATTCGGGCAAATGGTCTCTTCACCCAGAGGTATTTCTTCAGATTGTTCAAATCTGGGGACTTCCAGAAATAGATCTGATGGCCTCTCATCTAAACAAGAAACTTCCCAGGTATCTGTCCAGATCCAGGGATCCTCACGCGGAAGCAGTGGACGCGTTGTAGCTTCCTTGGAATTATCAACCTGCTTATATCTTTCCGCCTCTAGTTCTTCTTCCAAAATTCTAATGGAACATTCGTTTGTATTGCTGGTGGCTCCAGCATGGCCTCACAGGTTTTGGTATGCGGATCTCGTTCGGATGGCAAGTTGCCAACCTTGGACACTTCCGTTAAGGCGAGACCTATCTCAAGGCCCATTTTTCCATCCGGATCTCAAATCATTAAATTTGAAGGTATGGAAATTGAACGCTTGATTCTTAGTCATAGAGGTTTCTCTGACTCAGTGATTAATACTATGATACAGGCTCGTAAATCTGTGTCTAGAAAGATTTATTACAGAGTCTGGAAGACTTACGTTTCTTGGTGTTCTTCTCATAAATTCTCTTGGCATTCTTTTAGAATTCCTAGAATTTTACAGTTTCTTCAGGATGGTTTGGATAAGGGTTTGTTTGCAAGCTCTTTGAAAGGTCAAATCTCTGCTCTTTCTGTTCTTTTTCACAGAAAGATTGCTAATCATCCTGATATTCATTGTTTTGTACAGGCTTTTGTTCGTATCAAGCCTGTCATTAAGTCAATCTCTCCTCCTTGGAGTCTTAATTTGGTTCTGAGGGCTTTACAGGGTCCTCTGTTTGAACCTATGCATTCTCTGGATATTAAATTACTTTCTTGGAAAGTGTTGTTCCTTTTGGCCATCTCTTCTGCTAGAAGAGTTTCTAAGTTATCTGCTCTTTCTTGTGAATCTCCTTTTCTGATTTTTCATCAGGATAAGTCGGTGTTGCGGACTTCATTTACATTTTTACCTAAGGTTGTGAAATCTAACAACATTAGTAGAGAAATTGGTGTCCCTTCATTGTGTCCTAATCCTAAGAATTCTATGGAGAGATCTTTACATTCTTTGCATGTAGTAAGAGCTTTGAAATATTATGTTGAAGCTACTAAAGGTTTTAGAAAGACTTCTAGTCTATTTGTTATCTTTTCTGGTATCAGAAAAGGTCAGAAGGCTTCTTCCATTTCCTTGGCATCTTGGTTAAAGTCTTTGATTCATCATGCTTATGTAGAGTCGGGTAAGTCTGTCCCTGCCTCAAAGGATTACGGCTCATTCTACTAGGTCAGTTTCTACTTCCTGGGCTTTTAGGAATGAAGCTTCTGTTGATCAAATTTGCAAAGCAGCAACTTGGTCTTCTTTGCATACTTTTACTAAATTCTACCATTTTGATGTTTTCTTTTCTTCAGAAGTAGTTTTTGGTAGAAAAGTACTTCAGGCAGCTGTTTCAGTTTGATTCTTCTGCTTATAATTTCAGTTTTTTTCATTATAAGATTAAAACTTTTTGATTTGGGTTGTGGATTATTTTTTCAGCGGAATTGGCTGTCTTTATTTTATCACTCCCTCTCTAGTGACTCTTGCGTGGAAGTTCCACATCTTGGGTATCTGCTATCCCAAACGTCACTAGCTCATGGACTCTTGCTAATTACATGAAAGAAAACATAATTTATGTAAGAACTTACCTGATAAATTAATTTCTTTCATATTAGCAAGAGTCCATGAGGCCCACCCTTTTTTGTGGTGGTTATGATTTTTTTGTATAAAGCACAATTATTCCAATTCCTTATTTGTAATGCTTTCGCTCCTTTCTTATCACCCCACTTCTTGGCTATTCGTTAAACTGAATTGTGGGTGTGGTGAGGGGTGTATTTATAGGCATTTTGAGGTTTGGGAAACTTTGCCCCTCCTGGTAGGAATGTATATCCCATACGTCACTAGCTCATGGACTCTTGCTAATATGAAAGAAATGAATTTATCAGGTAAGTTCTTATAAATTATGTGAATAATGTGATAATTTACGTGAACTTAGCACTGCTTTAGCCAAACCTCTACTCTATTTTTCTAGGCTCTTTATCCTCAAGCATATTACCCCAGGATTGGTGTAAGGCTGATATGATGCCACGAAACTATAGACCAGTTAGTCTGACACTGATATTGGGGAAAATACTTGGATGTCTTTATAGGTGATTATATTAATGAGTACATTCGTATAAAGAAAATTATGAGTTATAATCAGCATTATTTTATGGGAAATAATTCATGACAAACTAATCTATTTCGATTCTACGCGGATGTAAAAATATAGATGAAAGGGAATCCGTTCATGTGATATACTTGGATTTTGCAAAGCCGTTTGATACTGTGCCACATGAGCGATTAATGTACAAAATGAAGGGAATTGGAAATAGTTGAAAATGTTAGTTCATGGATGAAATAACTAGATAAGACAGGGAGCAACAAGTATTTGTAAATGGATCATCTGTTAGGTTACACCTAAAGTTACTTGTGTTTGCCTTAACTCCTTGAATGCTAGCTTTGAAATCACACTCTCTACATGTGCTCATTCTAAAAGATTTGTGGTCTCATTAGAGAGATAAGTCTCAGTGGAATCATTCTGGATGGTCCCACTTGGTTGTCTTTTTATGTACATTCCATTTTTCTAATTTAACATTTGCTAAGTTTTTCACACTGCTTTCCCTCACAGCTAGGCAAAGCATACCTTCATTTAGGTTGCTTTAGTACCAACTGTACTGATTGTTTCCAAGTGGGAGCGAAAACAAGATTTTTACATATGAAAAAACAATAATACTTTTATTTTAAGTGAAGCTTCAACCTGACACCATTGTTATTTGTTTCTTTTCCCTAACTCATTTTGATTGGGCATATCATTCTTTTTCCAGTTAAGTCCTAGTTTGGCCATACATTGAAGTAAATCTGGCAGCATGGAGGGGTTATATTTAGGGAAGTCGAGGCGCTATGAATTTCTACCAAACTACCTTGTAATAAACTAGTTTAAAAAAAAAAAATCCTACATTTCTTTCATGTAATTGGCAAGAGTCCATGAGCTAGTGGCGTATGGGATATACAATCCTACCAGGAGGGGCAAAGTTTCCCAAACCTCAAAATGCCTATAAATACACCCCCTCACCACACCCACAATTCAGTTTTACAAACTTTGCCTCCTATGGAGGTGGTGAAGTAAGTTTGTGCTTGATTTTCTTCTGTGATATGTGCTTCTCAGCATTTTGAAGCCTGATTCCTCTTATATTACAGTGTTTGTCAGAGGGATATGAAGAGAATATCATCTATTGATTCTATAGTTTTCCTCACGGGAAATCTTTTCAAAGGTTCTCTGTTATCTGTCGTAGAGATTCATCTCTTACCTCCCTTTTCAAAATGACGATATACTCTTATTCCATTACCTCTACCGATACTTTCTTTCATGTAATTGGCAAGAGTCCATGAGCTAGTGACGTATGGAATTTACAATCCTACCAGGAGGAGCAAAGTTTCCCAAACCTCAAAATGCCTATAAATACACCCCTCACCACACCCACAATTCAGTTTAAAGTTTATTGCGTTATTCTTGGCGCAAGATTTTATGGCGCAAAGTTACATTAGTTGACGCAATTTCGTCATTCCCGGTGTCTTAGTTGACGCCGAGTACTTCACAAGGTTGCGTCTTCTGTGACGCAAGTGTGTCATTTCCTGACGTTTTTGGCCCCAAAAATGTTTTTTCTGTTTGTGCCGTGCGTCATACTTGGCTCCAAATATTTTCATTATTTAAGACCCCATTCCTATATGCCTCTTGCCTTTTCTCTATGTCAGAGGGCTATGCTGTTTACATTTTTTTCCCCATTCTTGAAACTGCCATATAAGGAAATTGATCATTTTGCTTTATATGTTGTTTTTTCTCTTACATTTGCAAGATGTCTCAATCTGATCCTGTCTCAGAAGTCACTGTTGGAACTCTGCTGCCGGATAAAGGTTCTACCAAAGCTAAGTGTATTTGTTGTAAACTTGTGGAGGTTATATCTCCAGCTGTGGTTTGTAATAGTTGTCATGATAAACTTTTACATGCAGAGAATGTATCCATCAGTAGTAGTTCATTACCTGTTGTTGTTCCCTCAACATCTAATGCACAAGATATACCTGTAAATTTAAAAGAATTTATTTATAATTCTATACTGAAGGCTTTGTCTGCTATTCCGCCTTCTAATAAACATAAAAGGTCTTTTAAAACTTCTCATAAAGTTGATGAAATTTCAAATGGCCGGCAACATACTGAATTATCCTTCTCTGATGAGGATCTATCTGGTTTAGAAGATCCTGCCTCAGATATTGACACTGATAAATCTTCTTTGTTTAAAATGGAGTATATTCATTCTTTGTTAAAAGAAGTGTTGCTTACATTGGATATGGAGGAAACTAGTCCTCTTGATATTAAAACTAGTAAACGTTTAATTTCTGTTTATAAACCTCCTGTGGTTATTCCAGAGGTTTTTCCATTTCCTGATGATATTTATGATATGATTTCTAAGGAATGGAATAGGCCTGGTACTTTTATTCCTTCAAGGTTTAAAAAATTGTACCCTTTGCCAGCAGTTTCTTTAGAGTTTTGGGAAAAAAATCCCTTAAAGGGACAGTCAAGTCCAAAAAAACTTTCATTTTTCAAATAGGGCATGTAATTTTAAACAACTTTCCAATTTACTTTTATGAACAATTTTGCTTTGTTCTCTTGGTATTCTAGTTGAAAGCTAAACCTAGGAAGGCACATATGATAATTTCTAAGCCCTTGAAGGCTGCCTCTATTTTATTTACTTTTCACAGCAGGGGAGAGCAAGCTCATGTAGGCCATATAGATAGCATTGTGATCACGCCCGTGGCTAGTGGCAGACACTGCACTAATTGGCTAAAATGCAAGTCAATAGATAACTAAAAGTCATGTGATTAGGGGCGGTCAGAAGATGTTTAGATACAAGTTAGTCACAGAGGTAAAAAGTGTATTTATATAACTGTGTTGGTTTTGCAAAACTGGGGAATGGGTAATAAAGGGATTATCTATCTTTTTAAACAACAAAAATTCTGCAGTTGACTGTCCCTTTAAGTTGATGGGGCTATCTCTACTCTTGCTAAACATACTACTATTCCTACTGAAGATAGACCTTTTAAAGATCATAGCTCATTCTACTAGATCAGTTTCCACTTTGTGGGCTTTTAAGAATGAAGCTTCAGTTGATCAGATTTGCAAAGCAGCAACTTGGTCTTCTTTGCATACATTTACTAAATTCTACCGTTTTTATGTATTTGCCTCTTCGGAAGCAGTTTTTGGTAGAAAAGTTCTTCAGGCAGCTGTTTCAGTTTGATTCCTCTGCCTATGTTTTAAGTTTTTTCTTTTCAATTATGAGAAAAACTTTTTTTTTTTTTTTTGGATGTGGATTTAATTTTTTCAGTTGAAAATGGTTGTTTTTATTTGTATCCCTCCCTCTCTAGTGACTCTTCTGTGGAGTACCACATCTTAGGTATTACTATCTCATACGTCACTAGCTCCTGGACTCTTGCCAATTATATGAAAGAAAACATAATTTATGTAAGAACTTACCTGATAAATTCATTTCTTTCATATTGGCAAGAGTCCATGAGACCCACCCTTTTTATGGTGGTTATGATTTTTTGTATAAAGCACAATTATTTCCAAATTCCTTTGTTGATTCTTTTTACTCCTTTCTTTATCACCCCACTACTTGACTATTCATTAAACTGAATTGTGGGTGTGGTGAGGGGTGTATTTATAGGCATTTTGAGGTTTGGGAAACTTTGCCGCTCCTGGTAGGATTGTATATCCCATAGGTCACTAACTCCTGGACTCTTGCCAATAGGAAATAAATGAATTTATCAGGTAAGTTCTTACATAAATTATGTTTTTAGTCTTCTCAAATATGAAGAAAGTTTTTTTATTGTAAGCATAAATCTTGTTTCTTTAAATAGAAATATAATGCATGCGAAACATTTTTTTTTTCCTTTCTGTTTATCCAGACTTATGAAATCTGATAGTTCAGATTCTCTGCTATCCCTTCCAAGTGAAAGTTCTACACTGTCACTAAGGAGTACAAGAGCGAGACCAGAAAAATCAGACTCTAGCTTGTCTAGTCAACCATCCAGTAGCCAACTTCAGTCAAGTAAATCTTCTCAACAGAACAAACGTTTGCCCCAAGAACAGGAGAACAAGGAGTCAAGATCTCAAAAACATAACCGGGTATACTGATTGCTCAAACTCATAAATATATGGAGCATTTTAATACTTTACCTATTTGTTCTTTCCTTTTGTATTGTATTTGAATGTGGCAACTTGTGTTATGAGATTTGTAGTTCTTAATTTGTTTTTGTTTTTTAAAACTGCTTGATTCAATCATCATATCTCATTAAGAATTCCAATACATTTTATTTTTTTTTAGATGCTAAAAGAAGTAGTATCAAGAACTCTAGAGAAACATGGAGTTGGATCGAGTCACCCATGCTACGCAGCATGCAGCCAGAGACTATTTGATATTTCAAAGTTCTTTTTAAAGGTTGGATAACATAGGCCCTCTATTCTAATTAGTTAAGTTTACTGTGTAAACATTTTTGTGTAGGATGTTGTTTTTGCTTAACTTTGTATAATAATCTAATTTATTAAAAGCAATGCCATTTGAATTTAAGCTTTCTTAGTCACATATATGAAAAAATCTGGACCTTAGAGTGGTGTAATTCATCAGATTTTTTGTGTGTTTTGTCCACACATAAACTGAAGCCAAATATAAGAGGCTATTGAGTAGGTAAAACATGAAAACTGTTAGAATAAATGTTAAAAATGGCTGTCTAATGTGTTTGGTTATGACCTTTAACATTTTAGTAACATACAGTTATAGCTTAAAGGGACAGTATACATACATTTTAATTTAACTGCATGTAATACACTACTATAAAGAATAATATGCACAGATACCGATATAAAAATCCAGTATAAAACTTTCTAAAAACTTAGTTAGAAGCTCCTAATTTAGCAATGTGATGAGGTTAGGCAGGGACACCCACTGAAAGCGACTGAGCGCAGGCCCTCCTCCCCTCCCTTGCATATGAAAAGACCCATTATACAAACAGAAGCCATCTGAAGTCTGTATACATCTAAAACTTTGGGGCTTGTTTAGGAGTCTAAAAATCAGCACAATGTTATTTAAAAATAAGCAAAACTATACATTTTTACAAAAACCAGAAGGGCTATATAAATGTATAGTCTACAAAACACTTATGCAAAGAAAAATCTAGTGTAAAATGTCCCTTTAAAGGCTAAAAACCTAGGACTGTATAGTCCTCCCAGCATACTACTGACCTCCATGTTCCTTTTAATGCAATATGAATGTATGTAGTTAACTATGTCCTATTTCTTTCATGTAATTGGCAAGAGTCCATGAGCTAGTGACGTATGAGATATACAATCCTACCAGGAGGGGAAAAGTTTCCCAAACTTAAAAATGCCTATAAATACACCACACCCACAATTCATTCAGTTTACAAACTTTGCCTCCTATGGAGGTGGTGAAGTAAGTTTGTGCTTGAATTCTATGATTTCTTCTATGATAAGCGCTTCTAAGCATTTTGAAGCCCAATTCCTCTCAGAGTACAGTGTTTGTCAGAGGGATGTGAAGGGAGCATCGCCTATTGATGTTATGGTTTTCCTTGCGGGAAATCTTTTCTAAGGTTCTCTGTTATCGGTTGTAGGGATTCATCTCCTACCTCCCTTTTCAGATCGACGATATACCCTTATATACCATTACCTATGCTGATACTTTTTCAGTACTGGTTTGGCTATCTGCTATATGTGGATGGGTGTCTTTCGGTAAGTGTGTTTTTTCTTATTTAAGACACTCGCAGCTATTGTTTGGCGCTTTATGTATTATTATAAAGTCTTAAATATATGTATTTTACTTATTTGCCATGAGTCAGGTTTATGTATATTTCCTTTTGCAGACTGTCAGTTTCAGTTTGGGAAGCATGTTTAGGAAGTTATTTATCTTACCTGGGGTATAGTCCTTTTTTTCAAATTGACTGTTTTTACTTTTGCGGGCAAAATTAGGCTCGCAAGGGGGCAAAATGCTGTTATTTATTGCGTCATTCTTGGCGCTAGAATTTTTTTGGCACGAAGGTACGTCTTTGACGCAAGTTCGTCATTTCCGGCGTCTTAGTTGACGCCAGGTTTCCTTGTACGAGGTTGCGTCTGTTATGACACGAGTTGCGTCATTTCCGGATGTTGTTGGCGCCAAAAAAAATTCAACTTCCTTTTGTGTCGTACGTTATATTTGGCACCAAAAAATGTAGTTTATTTTTCACCCCACTTCCTATATGCCTCTTGCCTTCTATATATTCAGATGGCCATGCTGTTTGCATTTTTTCCCATTCCTGAAACTGCCATATAAGGAAATTTTGCTTTAATGTTGTTTTTTCTTTTATATTTTGCAAGATGTCTCAATCTGATCCTGTCTCAGAAGCAATTGTTGGAACCCTGCTGCCTGATCACAGTTCTACCAAAGCTAAGTGTATCAGTTGTAAGTTAGCTGAGATTATATCTCCAGCTGTAGTATGTAACATTTGCCATGATAAGCTTTTGCACGCAGAAAATGTTTCCATCAGTACTAGTACAGTTTCTGTTCCTTCAACATCTAATGTACATGATATCCCTGTTGATATTGCTGATGTGATACTGAAGGCTTTGTCTGCTATTCCACCTTCTAATGATCGACAACATACTGAAATATCCTCCTCCTGATAAGGATCTCTCCGATTCAGAAGATCCTACCTCAGACATGGACACTGACAAATCTACTTATCTTTTCAAGATTGAGTATATTCGTTCTAGTCCTCTTGATATCAAAATTAGTAAACGTTTAAATTCTGTTTATAAACATCCTTGTGGTTACTCCTGAGGTTTTTCCAGTTCCTGATGCTATTTCTGATGTGATTGCTAATGAATGGATTAAGCCTGGTACTTCTTTCATTCCTGCTTCTAGATTTAAAAAGTTGTACCCTTTGCCAGCGGCTAGATTAGAGTTTTGAGAAAAAGTCCCCAATGTTGATGGGGCTATTTCTACTGTTGCCAAACGTACTACTATTCCTATGGAAGATAGTATTTATTTTAAAGATCCTTTAGATAGGAAACTTGAATCTTATCTAAGGAAAGCTTATTTATATTCTGGCTATCTTTTCAGGCCTGCCATTTCTGTGGCTGATGTTGCGGCTGCATCAACCTTTTGTTTGGATAGCTTAGCGCAACAGGAAACAGATCCTGATTTGTCTAGCATTGTTCGTTTGCTTCAACATGCTAATCATTTTCTCTGTGATGCTATTTTTAATATCATCAAAATTGATGTTAAATCTATGTCTTTAGCTATTTTAGCTAGAAGAGCTTTATGGCTCAAATCTTGGAATGCTGACATGGTATCTAAGTCTAGATTACTATCTCTTTCCAAGGTAACAATTTATTTGGTTCTCATTTGGATTCAATTATTTCAATTATCACTGGAGGGAAGGGAGTTTTTTTACCTCTGGATAAAAGATCTAAGGGTAAATCTAAAGCTTCAAATCGTTTTCGTTCTTTTCAACTGAACAAGGAACAGAAAACCAATGCTTTCCCTAAAGACTCTGGTTCCAATTGGAAACCACCTTCAAGTTGGAATAAATCCAAGCCTTTTAAGAAATCAAAGCCAGCCCCCAAGTCTGCATGAAGGTGCGGTCCTCGATCCAGTTCAGCTGGTGGGGGGCAGACATTTGGGCAGATTCTGTTTAAAATCGGTGTATTCAGAGTATTGTCTCTCGGGTATCGAATAGGATTCCGAGTAAGACCTCCTGTGAGAAGATTCTTTCTCTCACGTTCCAGCAAATCTGGTGAAGGCTCAGATCTAGAGCTTTTCAGGGGTAATCATACCAGTTCCGTTTCAGGAACAGGGTCTGGGTTTTTATTCAAATCTATTCATTGTCCCAAAGAAAAAGAAAATTCATTCAGGCCAGTTCTGGATCTGAAAATTTTGAATCGTTATGTAAGAGTGCCAACTTTCAAAATGGTGACTATAAGGACTATTCTACCTTTTGTTAAAGGGACACTGTACCCAAAAAAATTCTTTCATGATTCAGATTGAGCATGAAATTTTAAGCAACTTTCTAATTTACTCCTATTATCAAATTTTCTTCATTCTCCTGGTATCTTTTATTTAAAATGCAAGAATGTAAGTTTAGATGCCGGGCCATTTTTGGTGAACAACCTGGTTTGTCCTTGCTGATTGGTGGATACATTCATCCACCAATAAAAAAATTCTGTCCAGAGTACTGAACCCCAAAAAAGCATAGATGCCTTCTTTTTCAAATAAAGATAGCAAAAGAACAAAGAGAAATGGATAATCGGAGTAAATTAGAAAGTTGCTTAAAATTGCATGCTCTTTCTGAATTACAAAACAATTTTTTTGGGTTCAGTGTCCCTTTAAGCAAGGGCATTATATGTCCACAATAGACTTACAGGATGCATATCTTCATATTCCGATTCATCCAGACCACTATCAGTTTCTGAGATTCTCTTTTCTAGACATGCATTACCAATTTGTCGCTCTTCCATTTGGCCTAGCGAGAGCTCCAAGAATTTTTCAAAGGTTCTCGGTGCCATAATTTCTGTATTGCATTTTTTTCTTATTTGGGCGATATCTTGGTACTAGCTCAGTCTTTACATTCTGCAAATCAACTAGTGTTGTTTCTTCAAAGACATGGTTGGAGGATCAATTTGCCAAAAAGTTTCTTGATTCCTCAGACAAGGGTCACCTTTTTAGGTTTCCAGATAGATTCAGTGTCCATGACTCTGTCTCTAACAGACAAGAGACGTTTAAAATTGGTTTCAGCTTGTTGAAACCTTCAGTCTCAATCATTCCCTTCAGTAGTTATGTGCATGGAAGTTTTAGGTCTCATGACTGCAGCATCGGATGCGATCCCCTTTACTCGTTTTCATATGAGACCTCTCCAGCTTTGTATGCTGAACCAATGGTGCAGGGATTATACAAAGATATCACAATTAATATAATTAAATCCCAATGTTCGACTCTTCCTGACTTGGTGGTTAGATCACCATTGTATAGTTCAAGGGGCCTCTTTTTTGTTCGTCCAACCTGGACTGTGATCACAACAGATGCAAGTCTTTCAGGATGGGGAGCTGTCTGGGGATCTCTGACAGCACACAAGGGGTTTGGAAATCTCAAGAGGCGAGGTTACCAATCAATATTTTAGAACTCCATAATATTTTCAGTGCTCTTCAAGTTTGGCCTCTGTTGAAGAGAGAACCGTCCATTTGTTTTCAGACAGACAATATCACAACTGTGGCATGTGTCAATCATCAGGGTGGGACTCACAGTCCCCAAGCTATGAAAGAAGTATCTTGGATACTTGCTTGGGCGGAATCCAGCTCCTGTCTAATTTATATGGTTCATATCCCAGGTATAGACAATTGGGAAGCGGATTATCTCAGCCGTCCCTTTACATCCAGGGGAGTGGTCGCTCCATCCAGATGTGTTTTCTCAGATTGTTCAGATGTGGGGTCTTCCAGAAATAAATCTGATGGCTTCCCATCTAAACAAGAAACTACCCAGGTACCTGTCCAGGTCCAGGGATCCTCAGGCGAAAGCGATGGACGCGTTAACAGTTCCTTGGTGTTATAAACCTGCTTATATTTTCCCGCCTCTAATCCTTCTTCTTCCAAGAGTGATCTCCAAAATCATCATTGAACAATCGTTTGTGTTGCTGGTAGCTCCAGCATGGCCTCACAGGTTTTGGTATGCGGATCTTGTTCGGATGTCCAGTTGCCAACCTTGGCCACTTCCATTAAGGCCAGACCTTCTATCTCAAGGTCTGTTTTTCCATCAGTATTTCAAAGCATTAAATTTGAAGGTATGGAAATTGAACGCCTAGTGCTTAGTCATGGAGGTTTCTCTGACTCAGTGATTAATACTATGTTACAGGCTTGTAAATTTGTTTCTAGGAAGATTTATTATCTATTTTGGAAGACTTATTTCATAGTGTTCTTCTCATAAATTCTCCTGGCATTCTTTTAGAATTCCTAGAATTTTACAGTTTCTTCAGGATGGTTTGGATAAAGATTTGTCTGCAAGTTCCTTGAGGGGACAAATCTCTGCTCTTTTGGTTTTATTTCACAGAAAGATTGCTAAGCTTCCTGATATTCATTGTTTTATATAGGCTTTGGTCCGTATCAAGCCTGTTATTAAATCAATTTCTCCTCCTTGTAGTCTTAATTTGGTTTTGAAGGCTTTACAGGCTCCTCCGTTTGAGCCTATGCGTTTTTTGGACATTAAACTACTTTCTTGGAAAGTGTTGTTCCTCTTTCTTGTGAATCTCATTTTTCTTATTTTCCATCAGGATAAGGCAGTTTTCGGACTTCATTTAAATTTCTTCCTAAGGTTGTGAATTCTAACAACATTAATAGAGAAATTGTTGTTCTTTCTTTGTGTCCTAATCCTAAGAATTCTTTGGAGAGATCCTTACATTCTTTGGATGTTGTAAGAGCTTTGCAATATTATGTTGAAGCTACTAAAGATTTCAGGAAGACTTCTAGTATATTTGTTATCTTTTCTGGTTCTAGGAAAGGTCAGAAGGCTTCTGCCATTTCCTTGGCATCTTGGTTAAAGCTTTTGATTCATCAGGCTTTTTTGGAGTCGGGCCAGGCCCCGCCTCAGAGAATTACAGCTCATTCTACTAGATCAGTTTCCACTTCATGGGCTTTTAAGAATGAAGCTTCCGTTGATCAGATTTGCAAAGCAGCAACTTGTTCTTCTTTGCATACATTTATTAAATTCTATGTATTTTTTCTTGTAGTTTTTGGTAGAAAAGTTTTTCAGGCACCTGTTTTAGTTTGATTTCTCTGCTTATGTTTAAGTTTTTTTCTTTTTATTTATGAGAATAAACTTATATTTTGGGCTGTGGGTTAATTTTTTCAGTTGAAAATGGTTGTTTTTATTTGTATCCCTCCCTCTCTAGTGACTCTTCTGTGGAGTACCACATCTTAGGTATTACTATCTCATACGTCACTAGCTCCTGGACTCTTGCCAATTATATGAAAGAAAACATAATTTATGTAAGAACTTACCTGATAAATTAATTTCTTTCATATTGGCAAGAGTCCATGAGACCCACCCTTTTTATGGTGGTTATGATTTTTTGTATAAAGCACAATTATTTACAAATTCCTTTGTTGATGCTTTTTACTCCTTTCTTTATCACCCCACTACTTGGCTATTCGTTAAACTGAATTGTGGGTGTGGTGAGGGGTGTATTTATAGGCATTTTGAGGATTGGGAAACTTTGCCCCTCCTGGTAGGATTGTATATCCCATACGTCACTAGCTCATGGACTCTTGCCAATATGAAAGAAATGAATTTATTAGGTAAGTTCTTACATAAATTATGTTTTTCAGGTATATCACATTGAATTCATAATACGAACTCCTACAGGAAGGTTTTTTTTTTTTCACCCGTATTCCATAACATCCTATGAAAGCTCTGGCTTTTCTCAAATCTGTCTCAGATCTGGAAAATATGAGAATAATTGTTCCAGTTCCTTTACAGGAACAAGGGATGGGGTTCTATTCAAATCTCATCATTGTACCAAAGAAGGAAATTTCTTTCAGACCAATTCTGTATCTGAAAACTCTAAACAAATTTGTAAGAATTCTAAATTTCAAAATGTAAACTAGAAGAACTATTCTGGCTTATGGTCAACAAGGTCACTTTATGTCCACAATATATTTACTGGATGCTTACCTTCGCATCCCAATGCACCCAGAACATTACCAGTTCCTGAGGTTCTTTTTTTTTTCTCGAAAAAGTTTGTTGCTCTTCTAATCGGTCTAGCAACAGCTCCAAGAATAATATACCAAGGCTCTCAGTGACCTTTTGTCTGTAATCAGAGTTCGGGATATTGCGGTATTTCCTTACGTGAACAATATCTTGGTGCTAGCTCAATTTTTTCATTTTGCAGAATCTCACACAAAACAACTATTGTTGTTTCTTCAAAGACATGGTTGGTGGATCAATTTATCAAAGAGTTAATCGTTTCCACAGACAAGGTTTCCAGGTAGATTGTGTCCATGACTCTTTCCCTGACAGAAAAGATAAGAATAAAATTGATTTCAGCTTGTCTGAAACTTCAGTCTCTCTCATTCCCTTCAGTGGCTCTCTGTATGGAAGTACTAGGCCTCATGATTGCAGGTTCAGGCACAATTCTATTTGCTCAATTTCATTTGAGACCTCTTTAGCTTTGTATGCTGCGCCAATGAGTGCAAGGATTATACTCCGATATCCCAACAGATACTTAGATCCCAACACGCACCTATCTCTAACTTGGTGGCTAAATCACCAATCTATTCTTCAGGGGGCTTCGTTTGCTCGTCCTACCTGGTTTGTGATAACCTCAGATGCAAGTCTTTCAGGTTGGGGAGCTGTCTTGGGGATCTGACACCACAAGGGGTTTGGAATCCTTGAGAGGTGAGGTAACAATTTAATATTTTGGAACTCTTCAGGCTTGGCCTCTATTGAAAAGGGAGCCTTATCTCCATTTTCAGACAGACAATATTACTGCAGTAGCTTATGTCAATCATCAAGGGGGAACTTAAAGTGAAGGTAAAGTTTTCCTTTTTTGATGCCTGTATTCTATTAGTCATCTAGTATACACTCTGATCACTAAGTTTTTTTTTTTTTTAATCATTGTATAGTTATTAGTGTATTTTAAAACGTTTATATTTACAGTCTCTGCCTTTCTTCGCTCCTCCCTCCTTTCATTTCCTGAATTTTCAATACATTACGTACAGAGCGGTCCCACCCACTCTGTACGTTCTTCCAAAGCGCGTTCACGATTTACGGCTCACTTGCGCATGCGCAGCTTACGCCGAACATTCGATTTGCGCCTGCATGAAATAAAAAATCTTATAGCTAATATGTGTAATAAATGTTCGAAATATAAACTTCCAATAAAAATGAAACTGCTTTCTGCGCTCTTTCAATTTGTATCAAACACGACTGCAGCCCAAAGATACTGTTGCAAGTTAGTAAATAGCCAAGACGACGCCTTACGAAATCAAAAAAGCACATGCGCTAAATTGGAACGAGCTGGGAGAAGAAAGGAAAGGAAGTGAAGGCCACGCATGCGCATATAGGACAATAAGGCGGTGACGTCATATGACGGCCGCCTAACGGCCAGTGTTTCAATTGGAGAGTCAGAAAACGTGACCGGTATTATGAGAAAAATAAAATAAACGGGTTATTTTAAAAGCGTACGGAATCGGATCAAGAAACGGTAATACATACATAAATATTGCGATTAGAACATTTTCATGACTTAAAGTCCCATTTATTTTCTTAGTATTTACAGGGTCAAAAGTGTAATATGTGAAAGTTTACCTTCACTTTAAAGTTCCCTAGCCATGATAGAGGTATCTCCAAATCCTTTCTTGGGCAGAAATGAATTCCTGCCTCATCACTGTGATTCAAATCCCAGGTGTAGACAACTGGGCGGCAGATTACCTCTGTCGTCAGTCCCTACATCCAGGAGAATGGTCTCTCCACCAAAATGTGTTCTGATTGTACAACTATGAGACCTACCAGAAATAGAGCTGATGGCCTCTCGTTTGAACAACAAGCTTTCCAGGTACCTTGCAAGGTCCAAGGGTGTTGGATTCTCCCAGCAGTTCTCTGGTTTTACCAGTCTGCTTATATATTGCCCCTCTGGTCCTGCTTCCCAGAGTGATTTAGAAAATAAAGATGGAACAGTCATTTTGTAATCCTGATAGCAGCAGTGTGGCCTCACAGGATTTGGTATGCGTATCTGGTCTGAATGTTTAGTTTGCCTGCCATGGCCTCTTCCTCTAAGGCCAGACCTTCTGTCTCAAGGTCCCTTTTTCCATCCAGATCTAAAATCTCTAAATTTAAAGGCGTGGAAATTGAACCCTTAGTTCTCAGTCATAGCGGATTCTCTGACTCTGAATATCTATCACAAAGTTTGGAATTACTTACATTTCATGATGTTCTTCCCATGATAATTCCTTTAGAACTCCTGGGATTCTTCAATTTCTTCAGAATGCTTTAGATAAAGGTTTATCTGCCAGTTCTCTGACAGGCCAAATCTCTGCCCTTTCTGTATTGTTTCATAGGAAGATTGCTAAACTTTCTGATGATCATTGTTTTGTTCAGGCTTAACCATGATTAAACCTATTATTCGTCCAATTTATCCTCCTTGGCTCCTTCCTTTTGAGGCTATACATAAATTAAACATTAAACTACTTTCATAGAAAGTGTTTTCTTTTTTTTAAGGCTATCTCTTCTGCTATAAGAGTTTCTTTATTATCTTCTCTTGTGAGTCGCCTTAAATGATTATTCATCAGGCCGGAAGGCCTCTATTTCTTTAGCCTTTTGGTTGAAACTTGTGATTCACAAAGCTTATTTGGAGGCGGGTCAGCCTCTGCCACAGAGAATTACAACTCATTCTACTAGATCGGTTGCCACATCTTGGACTTTCAAGAATGAGGCTTCAGTTGATCAAATCTGCAAACTGACCACTTGGTCTTCTCTGCATACCTTTTTACTTAATTTTACCATTTTGATGTTTTTGCCTTGTCAGAAGCAGGTTTTGGTAGGAAGGTCCTTCAGGCAGATGTCTCAGTATGATAATAGTGTCTATATATTGTTTTTGTCGTAAGACTTTTTTTTGGATTTAATTTCATCAAAAAAGCGTTTATTTTATCCCTCCCTTTCTTGTTACTAGTGGACTTCCCCATCTTGGGTATTATATCCCATATATAACAGCTCCTGGACTGCTGCCAGCTATATGAAAGAAAACATAATTTTATATCTTACCTGAAAAATTTATTTTATGGGGTGAGAGTCCAAGAGGGCCCACCCATTTGGGGTTGTTTTTTTGATTAAAGCACATCTTTGTTTCCTGCTCCTACTTTTGGCTTTTACTCCTTTTAAATAACTCACAACTTGGCTATTAGGAAAACTGAGGGATGAGTGAGATTGTTTTTTTTTTTTATAAGCTTTTGAGGTTTGGGAAACTGCCTCCTCCTAGTAGGAATGTGTATCCCATAAGTAACAACTTGTGGACTCTCGCCACCATGAAAGAACTGAATTTATCAGGTAAGATATAAATTGTTATTATTGCATGTGTATAACCAAGTATTTTCTTATTGCACTTTATTTCCTTTTAAGCAAACACATCCCATGCAGTCATAAAAAAAAACCACTTCAGATATCACTTTATGTGCTGAGTATATACTAAATAACTCAATCTTGTGGTGTTGAAAAATCTGCTATGCAATGTCCCCCCCCCCCACACACACATTTCATAAAAGTGAAATCCATTTGTTTAATATCATAGGATGTTGATTTAGAGTCTCTTTGAAGTTGTGTGTGTACGTAAACAGAAATACACATGGGTTTTTAAAACCAAGAGACTTCTGTAATGAGTAATTTCACACCACAGGATATGTCAAATATTTTTTTTATGACCAGATATGCCTTCATGCACTTTGGCTATTCTGTCATTTCAAGGCTGTAATCAGCTACATGCTGTGACAATTGCATCCCTATTCTTTGATAAATATTCATGAAATGCATTTCATCAGAAATATTACAAAAGTCATTTTTATAACAAACATAAATTAAGAAAAACTATATATATATATTTTTCCTTTAAACTCTGTTCTAGGTGCACTTCAAATCATTTAAATAAGCAATTCCATTTTAAAATTACTGATTCTGCAATCAGGAATAATTAAGCAGTTTATTTGTTGAAACCTTTTATGTGACATCACAGATTAAAATCCTCATTTACAAAATATCAAAAACTTTTCTCCAACATTGGTGTGTCCGGTCCACGGCGTCATCCATAACTTGTGGGAATATTCTCTTCCCCAACAGGAAATGGCAAAGAGCACAGCAAAAGCTGTCCATATAGTCCCTCCTAGGCTCCGCCCACCCCAGTCATTCTCTTTGCCGCTGAACAAGCAGCATCTCCACGGAGATGGTGAAGAGTATGTGGTGTTTAGTTGTAGTTTTTTATTCTACTATCAAGAGTTTGTTATTTTAAAATAGTGCTGGTATGTACTATTTACTCTGAAACAGAAAAAGATGAAGAGTTCTGTTTGTGAGAGGAATATGATTTTAGCAGCAGTAACTAAAATCGTTTGCTGTTTCCACATAGGACTGTTGAGATGAGATAACTTCAGTTGGGGGAAACAGTTGGCAGACTTTTCTGCTTAGGGTATGACTAGTCATATTTCTAACAAGACTGTGTAATGCTGGAAGGCTGTCATTTTCCCCATCATGGGGACCGGTAAGCCATTTTCTTAGTCTCAAACAGAATAAAGGGCTTAATATGGGCTATAAAACTGGTAGACACTTTTATGGGCTAGATCGATTGCTTTATTTGGGCATTTTATACAGCTTGATATTGAAATTCACACTTTATAACTTTGGGGAACGTTTTTTTTACGTCAGGCACTGGTTTAGACACCTTCCCAGTCAGGAAGGGCCTTCTATGTAGTAGGCAGAGCCTCATTTTCGCGCCATTACTGCGCAGTTACTTTTGAGAGCAGGACATGCAGCTGCATGTGTGTGGGTCTTGAAGTAGTTGAAAAGGTTCCTAGAAGGCTTCATTTGGTATCGTATACCCCCCTGGGTTTTTGTAAAGTCGCAGCAAAGGCTGTAGATGGGACTGTAGAGGGGTTAAAACTGTAAACGGCTCCGGTTTCGTCATTTTAAGGGTTAAAGGTCTGAAATTTGGGGTGCAATGCTTTGAATGCTTTAAGACACTGTAGTGAAAATTGAACAATTCCTTCATAGTTTTTCACATATTCAGTAAAAAAGTGTGCCCTGTTTAAAATTTAAAGAGACAGTAACGGTTTTGTTTTAAAACGGTTTTTGTATTTTATTGACAAGTTTAAGCCTGTTTAACATGTTTGTGCCTTCAGATAAACTATGTTCTGTATGTATGGAAGCCAATGTGTCTCCCCCTTCAAAATTGTGTGATAATTGTGCCATAGCGTCCAAACAAAGTAAGGACAGTACTGCCACAGATAGTAAAGTTGCCCAAGATGATTCATCAGATGAAGGGAGGGAGTAGACATAGTTCTACATCATCTCCTTCTGTGTCTACTCCAGTTTTGCCCACGCAGGAGACCCCTAGTACTTCTAGTGCGCCAATGCTTGTTACTATGCAACAATTGACGGCAGTAATGGATAACTCCATAGCAAATATTTTATCCAAAATGCCTGCATTTCAGAGAAAGCGCGATTGCTCTGTTTTAAACACTGTAGAGCAGGAGGGCGCTGATGATAATTGTTCTGTCATACCCTCACACCAATCTGAAGTGGCCATGAGGGAGGTTTTGTCAGATGGGGAAATTTCTGATTCAGGTAGAATTTCTCAACAGGTAGAACCTGATGTTGTGACATTTAAATTTAAATTAGAGCATCTCCGCGCACTGCTTAAGGAGGTGCTATCTACTCTGGATGATTGTGACAACCTGGTCATTCCAGAAAAATTGTGCAAGATGGACAAGTTCCTAGAGGTTCCGGTGCACCCCGACGCTTTTCCTATACCCAAGCGGGTGGCAGACATAGTGAATAAGGAGTGGGAGAAGCCCGGCATACCTTTTGTCCCCCCTCCTATATTTAAGAAATTATTTCCTATGGTCGACCCCAGAAAGGACTTATGGCAGACAGTCCTTAAGCTCGAGGGGGCAGTTTCTACACTAGCTAAGCGCACTACTATTCCTATCGAGGATAATTGTGCTTTCAAAGATCCTATGGATAAAAAATTGGAGGGTTTGCTTAAAAAGATTTTTGTACAGCAAGGTTACCTCCTGCAACCTATTTCGTGCATTATTCCTGTCACTACAGCAGCGAGGTTCTGGTTCGAGGAACTAGAAAAGTCGCTCAGTAGAGAGACTCCGTATGAGGAGGTTATGGACAGAATTCACGCACTTAAGTTGGCTAACTCTTTTATTTTAGATGCCGCTTTGCAGTTAGCTAGATTAGCGGCGAAAAATTCAGGGTTTGCAATTGTGGCGCGCAGAGAGCTCTGGCTAAAGTCTTGGAAGATACATCCGCTGACCAAGACAAAATTGCTTAATATCCCTTTCAAGGGTAAAACCCTTTTTGGGCCAGAATTGAAAGAGATTATCTCAGACATCACTGGGGGTAAGGGCCACGCCCTCCCACAAGATAGGCCTTTCAAGGCCAAGAATAAGTCTAATTTTCGTTCCTTTCGCAATTTCAGGAACGGACCGGCCTCCAACTCTGCAGCCTCTAGACAAGAGGGTAATGCTTCGCAAACCAAACCAGCTTGGAAACCGATGCAATGCTGGAACAAGGGTAAGCAGGCCAAGAAGCCTGCTGCTGCTACCAAAACAGCATGAAGGAGTAGCCCCCGATCCGGGACCGGATCTAGTAGGGGGCAGACTCTCTCTCTTCGCTCAGGCTTGGGCAAGAGATGTTCAGGATCCCTGGGCACTAGAAATAGTTTCTCAGGGTTATCTTCTGGAATTCAAGGAACTACCCCCAAGGGGAAGGTTCCACATGTCTCACTTATCTTCAAACCAAATAAAGAGACAGGCATTCTTACATTGTGTAGAAGACCTGTTAAAAATGGGAGTGATACACCCAGTTCCAACTGTGGAACAAGGCATGGGGTTTTACTCAAATCTGTTTGTAGTTCCCAAAAAAGAGGGAACTTTCAGACCAATTCTGGATTTAAAGATTCTAAACAAATTTCTCAGAGTGCCATCGTTCAAAATGGAAACTATTCGAACGATTTTACCTACAATCCAGGAGGGTCAATTTATGACTACCGTGGATCAAAAGGATGCGTATCTACATATTACTATCCACAAAGATCATCATCAGTTCCTAAGGTTCGCCTTTCTGGACAAACATTACTAGTTTGTGGCTCTCCCATTCGGGCTAGCCACTGCTCCAAGGATTTTCACAAAGATACTCGGGTCCCTTCTAGCGGTTCTAAGACCAAGGGGCATTGCAGTGGCACCTTACTTGGACGACATTCTGATACAAGCGTCGTCTCTTTCAAAGGCTCACACAGACATCATTCTTTCCTTTCTCAGATCTCACGGGTGGAAGGTGAACATAGAAAAGAGTTCCCTGTCTCCGTCGACAAGAGTTCCTTTCTTGGGGACAATAATAGATTCTTTAGAAATGAAGATTTTCATGACAGATGTCAGAAAGTCAAAACTTCTAAACGCTTGTCAAGTTCTTCACTCTGTTCCACGACCTTCCATAGCTCAGTGCATGGAAGTAGTAGGGTTGATGGTTGCAGCAATGGACATAGTTCCTTTTGCGCGAATTCATCTAAGACCATTACAACTGTGCATGCTGAAACAGTGGAATGGGGACTATACAGACTTGTCTCCAGTGATTCAAGTAGATCAGAAGACCAGAGACTCACTCCGTTGGTGGCTAACCCAGGATCACCTGTCCCAGGAAATGAGCTTCCGCAGACCAGAGTGGGTCATCGTCACGACCGACGCCAGTCTAGTGGGCTGGGGCGCCGTCTGGGACTCCCTGAAAGCTCAGGGTCTATGGTCTCTGGAAGAGTCTCTTCTCCCGATAAACATTCTGAAACTGAGAGCGATATTCAATACTCTCAGGGCTTGGCCTCAACTAGCAAAGGACAGATTCATAAGATTCCAATCAGACAACATGACGACTGTTGCTTACATCAACCATCAGGGGGGAACAAGGAGTTCCCTGGCGATGAGAGAAGTGACCAAAATCATAAAATGGGCGGAGGATCACTCCTGCCACCTATCTGCGATCCACATCCCAGGAGTGGAAAACTGGGAGGCGGATTATCTGAGTCGTCAGACATTCCATCCGGGGGAGTGGGAACTCCACCCGGAGATATTTGCCCAGTTGACTCAATTATGGGGCATTCCAGACATGGATCTGATGGCGTCTCGTCAGAACTTCAAGGTTCCTTGCTACGGGTCCAGATCCAGGGATCCCAAGGCGACTCTAGTGGATGCATTAGTAGCGCCTTGGACCTTCAACCTAGCTTATGTGTTTCCACCGTTTCCTCTCATTCCCAGGCTGGTAGCCAGGATCAAACAGGAGAGGGCCTCGGTGATCTTGATAGCTCCTGCGTGGCCACGCAGGACTTGGTATGCAGACCTGGTGAATATGTCATCGGCTCCACCATGGAAGCTACCTTTGAGACAGGATCTTCTTGTACAGGGTCCATTCGAACATCCAAATCTAGTTTCCCTCCAGCTGACAGCTTGGAAATTGAACGCTTGATTTTATCTAAGCGTGGGTTTTCGGATTCTGTGATAGATACTCTGGTTCAAGCCAGAAAACCTGTAACTAGAAAAATTTACCATAAAATATGGAAAAGATATATCTGTTGGTGTGAATCCAAGGGATTCTCATGGAGTAAGATCAAAATTCCTAGGATCCTTTCTTTTCTTCAAGAAGGTTTGGATAAGGGATTATCAGCGAGTTCTCTAAAGGGACAAATTTCTGCTTTATCTGTCTTGTTACACAAACGACTGGCAGCTGTGCCAGATGTTCAAGCGTTTGTTCAGGCTTTGGTCAGGATCAAGCCTGTTTACAGACCTTTGACTCCTCCCTGGAGTCTGAATTTAGTTCTTTCAGTTCTTCAAGGGGTTCCGTTTGAACCTCTACATTCCATAGATATCAAGATGTTATCTTGGAAAGTTCTGTTTTTGGTTGCTATTTCTTCTGCTAGAAGAGTTTGAGTTATCTGCTCTGCAGTGTAATCCGCCCTATCTGGTGTTCCATTCAGATAAGGTTGTTTTGCGTACTAAACCTGGTTTCCTTCCAAAGGTTGTTTCCAACAAGAATATTAACCAGGAAATAGTTGTGCCTTCTTTGTGTCCGAATCCAGTTTCAAAGAAGGAACGTTTGTTACACAATTTAGATGTAGTTCATGCTTTAAAGTTCTATTTAGAAGCAACAAAGGATTTCAGACAAACGTCTTCTCTGTTTGTCGTTTATTCTGGCAAGAGGAGAGGTCAAAAAGCTACTGCTACCTCTCTTTCCTTTTGGCTGAAAAGCATCATCCGATTGGCTTATGAGACTGCCGGACGGCAGCCTCCCGAACGCATCACAGCTCACTCTACTAGGGCTGTGGCTTCCACATGGGCCTTCAAGAACGAGGCTTCTGTTGATCAGATATGTAAGGCAGCGACTTGGTCTTCCCTGCACACTTTTGCCTAATTCTACAAATTTGATAGTTTTGCTTCTTCGGAGGCTATTTTTGGGAGAAAGGTTTTGCAAGCCGTGGTGCCTTCCGTTTAGGTAACCTGATTGGCTCCCTCCCTTCATCCGTGTCCTAAAAGCTTTGGTATTGGTTCCCACAAGTTATGGATGACGCCGTGGACCGGACACACCAATGTTGGAGAAAACAGAATTTATGCTTACCTGATAAATTACTTTCTCTAACGGTGTGTCCGGTCCACGGCCCGCCCTGGTTTTTTAATCAGGTTTGATGAATTTCTTTCTTTAACTACAGTCACCACGGCACCCTATGGTTTCTCCTGTTTTTCTCCTGTCCGTCGGTCGAATTACTGGGGTGGGCGGAGCCTAGGAGGGACTATATGGACAGCTTTTGCTGTGCTCTTTGCCATTTCCTGTTGGGGAAGAGAATATTCCCACAAGTTATGGATGACGCCGTGGACCGGAAACAACGTTGGAGAAAGTAATTTATCAGGTAAGCATAAATTCTGTTTTTATAAAAGAGGGCCGACAAAAATCAATGTACTGAATTAAGATGGGTCTGGATTAACTGCAATTTAAAGTACACTATATGGCTAAAAGTATGTGTACACCTGATAATGAGACCTTTCCAAAACCATGGGCATTAATAATTAATATGGAGTTGTACCCTCTTTGTGTCTATAACAACTGCAACTCTTCTGGGAAGGCTTTCCACAAGATTTTGGCGTGTGTCTGTGGGAATTTGTCAATTTAGCCAAAAGAGCATTTGCGAGGTCAGTCACTGATGATTGAGAAGATCTGGTTTGTAATTGGCTTTCCAGATCATCCCAGAGGGGTTCAGTGAGTTTGAGGTCAGGGCTCTGTGCAGGCCACTCAATTTCCTCCACAACAAACCATGTCTTCATGGACCTTGCTTTGTTCACAGGGGCATAGTCTTGCTCGAACAGAAAAGGGCCTTCCCCAAACTGTTCAGATAATGCTGGAAGCAGCCAGTTGTCTAAAATTATGTATCCTGTAGCATTAAGATGACTCTTCACTGGAACTAGGGCGCCTAGTCCAAACCATGAAGAACAGCCAAAGACCATTATTCCCTCCTCCAAAAAAACTTCACAGTAGGCACTATGCATTCTGGTAGGTACTGTTCTCCCGGCATCTATCTAAATTCAGATTTCTTTCATGTAATTGGCAAGAGTCCATGAGCTAGTGACGTATGGCATATACAATCCTACCAGGACAGGCAAAGTTTCCCAAACCCCAAAATGCCTATACATACACCCTCACCACACCCACAATTCAGTTTTACAAACTTTGCCTCCTATGGAGGTGGTGAAGTAAGTTTGTGCTAAGATTTCTACGTTGATATGCACTTCTCAGGATTTTGAAGCCCGATTCCTCTCAGAGTACAGTGAATGTCAGAGGGATGTGAAGGGAGTATCACCTATTGAATGCAATGGTTTTCCTCACAGGAGATCTATTTCATATGTTCTCTGTTATCGGTCGTAGAGATTCATCTCCTACCTCCCTTTTCAGATCGACAATATACTCTCATATTCCATTACCTCTACTGATAACTGTTTCAGTACTGGTTTAGCTATCTGCTATATGTGGATGGGTGTCTTTTGGTAAGTATGTTTTCATTACTTAAGACACACTCAGCTATGGTTTGGCACTTTATGTATTTATATAAAGTTCTAAATATATGTATTGTACTTTTTTGCCATGATTCAGGTTTTCAGTATATTTCCTTTTGCAGACTGTCAGTTTCATATCTGGGAAATGCTTTTTTTAGGAAAAATGTATTTCTTTCATGTAATTGGCAAGAGTCCATGAGCTAGTGACATATGGGATATACATTCCTACCAGGAGGGGCAAAGTTTCCCAAACCTCAAAATGCCTATAAATACAACCCCCACCTCACCCACAATTCATTTTTTACAAACTTTGCCTCCTATGGAGATGGTGAAGTAAGTTTGTGCTAGATTTCTACGTTGATATGCGCTTCTCAGCATGCTGAAGCCCGGTTCCTCTCAGAGTGCAGTGAATGACAGAGGGATGTGAAGGGAGTATTACCTATTGAATGCAATGGTCATCCTAACGGGGATCTATTTCATAGGTTCTCTGTTATCGGTCGTAGAGATTCATCTCCTACCTCCCTTTTCAGATCGACGATATACTCTTTTATATACCATTACCTCTACTGATTCTCGTTTCAGTACTGGTTTGGCTATCTACTTTATGTAGATGAGTGTCTTTTGGTAAGTATGTTTCTTTCATGTAATTAGCAAGAGTCCATGAGCTAGTGACGTATGGGATATACATTCCTACCAGGCGGGGCAAAGTTTCCCAAACCTCAAAATGCCTACAAATACACCCCTCACCACACCCACAAATCAGTTTTACAAACTTTGCCTCCTATGGAGGTGGTGAAGTAAGTTTGTGCTAGATTCTACGTTGATATGCGCTCCGCAACAGGTTGGAGCCCGGTTTTCCTCTCAGCGTGCAGTGAATGTCAGAGGGATGTGAGGAGAGTATTGCCTATTTGAATGCAATGATCTCCTTCTACGGGGTCTATTTCATAGGTTCTCTGTTATCGGTCGTAGAGATTCATCTCTTACCTCCCTTTTCAGATCGACGATATACTCTCATATATATACCATTACCTCTGCTGATTTTCGTTTCAGTACTGGTTTGGCTTTCTACAACATGTAGACTAGTGTCCTGGGGTAAGTAAGTCTTATTTTCTGTGACACTCTAAGCTATGGTTGGGCGCTTTTTTTATAAAGTTCTAAATATATGTATTCAAACATTTATTTGCCTTGACTCAATCATTTTTTTCTTACCTTAAAAAATTTGACTTTTTCCCTGTGGGCTGTTAGGCTCGCGGGGGCTGAAAATGCTTCATTTTATTGCGTCATTCTTGGCGCAGACTTTTTTGGCGCAAAAAATCTTTTCTGTTTCCGGCGTCATGCGTGTCGCCGGAAGTTGCGTCATTTTTTGACGTTTCTTTTGCGCAAAAAATGTCGGCGTTCCGGATGTGGCGTCATTTTTGGCGCCAAAAGCATTTAGGCGCCAAATAATGTGGGCGTCTTATTTGGCGCTAAAAAAATATGGGCGTCTCTTTTGTCTCCACATTATTTAAGTCTCATTTTTCATTGCTTCTGGTTGCTAGAAGCTTGTTCTTTGGCATTTTTTCCCATTCCTGAAACTGTCATTTAAGGAATTTGATCAATTTTGCTTTATATGTTGTTTTTTCTCTTACATATTGCAAGATGTCTCATGTTGCATCTGAGCCAGAAGATACTTCAGGAAAATCGCTGCCTGGTGCTGGAACTACCAAAGCTAAGTGTATCTGCTGTAAACTTTTGGTAGCTGTTCCTCCAGCTGTTTGTATTAAATGTCATGACAAACTTGTTAATGCAGAAAATATTTCCTTTAGTAAAATACCATTACCTGTTGCAGTTCCATCAACATCTAATGTTCAGAGTGTTCCTGATAACATAAGAGATTTTGTTTCTGAATCTATTAAGAAGGCTATATCTGTTATTCCTCCTTCTAGTAAACATAAAAAGTCTTTTAAAACTTCTCTTTATCCAGATGAATTTTTAAATGAACATCGTCATTCTGATTCTAATGATTCTTCTGGTTCAGAGGATTCTGTTTCAGAGGTTGATGCTGATAAATCTTCATATTTATTTAAAATGGAATTTATTCGTTCTTTACTTAAAGAAGTCCTAATTGCATTAGAAATTGAGGATTCTGGTCCTCTTGATACTAAATCTAAACGTTTAGACAAGGTCTTTAAATCTCCTGTAGTTATTCCAGAAGTTTTTCCTGGTGCTATTTCTGAAGTAATTTCCAGGGAATGGAATAAATTGGGTAATTCATTTACTCCTTCTAAACGTTTTAAGCAATTATATCCTGTGCCGTCTGACAGATTAGAGTTTTGGGACAAAATCCCTAAAGTTGATGGGGCTATCTCTACCCTTGCTAAACGTACTACTATTCCTACGGCAGATGGTACTTCCTTTAAGGATCCTTTAGATAGGAAAATTGAATCCTTTCTAATAAAAGCTTATTTGTGTTCAGGTAATCTTCTTAGACCTGCTATATCTTTGGCGGATGTTGCTGCAGCTTCAACTTTTTGGTTGGAAACTTTAGTGCAACAAGTAACAGATCATGATTCTCATAACATTATTATTCTTCTTCAACATGCTAATAATTTTATCTGTGATGCCATTTTTGATATTATCAGAGTTGATGTCAGGTTTATGTCTCTAGCTATTTTAGCTAGAAGAGCTTTATGGCTTAAAACTTGGAATGCTGATATGTCTTCTAAATCGACTCTACTTTCCCTTTCTTTCCAGGGTAATAAATTATTTGGTTCTCAGTTGGATTCTATTATCTCAACTGTTACTGGTGGGAAAGGAACTTTTTTACCACAGGATAAAAAATCTAAGGGTAAAAACAGGGCTAATAATCGTTTTCGTTCCTTTCGTTTCAACAAAGAACAAAAGCCTGATCCTTCATCCTCAGGAGCAGTTTCAGTTTGGAAACCATCTCCAGTCTGGAATAAATCCAAGCCTTCTAGAAAAGCAAAGCCAGCTTCTAAGTCCACATGAAGGTGCGGCCCTCATTCCAGCTCAGCTGGTAGGGGGCAGATTACGTTTTTTCAAAGAAATTTGGATCAATTCTGTTCACAATCTTTGGATTCAGAACATTATTTCAGAAGGGTATAGAATTTGTTTCAAGATAAGACCCCCTGCAAAGAGATTCTTTCTTTCCCGTGTCCCAGTAAACCCAGTAAACCCAGTGAAAGCTCAAGCATTTCTGAAATGTGTTTCAGATCTAGAGTTGGCTGGAGTAATTATGCCAGTTCCAGTTCTGGAACAGGGGCTGGGGTTTTATTTGAATCTCTTCATTGTACCAAAGAAGGAGAATTCCTTCAGACCAGTTCTGGATCTAAAAATATTGAATCGTTATGTAAGGATACCAACATTCAAAATGGTAACTGTAAGGACTATCCTGCCTTTTGTTCAGCAAGGGCATTATATGTCTACAATAGATTTACAGGATGCATATCTGCATATTCCGATTCATCCAGCGCACTATCAGTTTCTGAGATTGTCTTTCCTAGACAAGCATTACCAGTTTGTGGATCTGCCGTTTGGCCTAGCAACAGCTCCAAGAATTTTTACAAAAGTTCTCGGTGCCCTTCTATCTGTAATCAGAGAACAGGGTATTGTGGTATTTCCTTATTTGGACGATATCTTGGTACTTGCTCAGTCTTCACATTTAGCAGAATCTCATACGAATCGACTTTTGTTGTTTCTTCAAAATCATGGTTGGAGGATCAATTCACTAAAAAGTTCATTGATTCCTCAGACAAGGGTAACCTTTTTGGGTTTCCAGTTAGATTCAGTGTCCATGACTCTGTCTTTGACAGACAAGAGACGTCTAAAATTGATTTCAGCTTGTCGAAACCTTCAGTCACAATCATTCCCTTTGGTAGCCTTATGCATGGAAATTCTAGGTCTTATGACTGCTGCATCGGACGCGATCCCCTTTGCTCGTTTTCACATGCGACCTCTGCAGCTCTGTATGCTGAACCAATGGTGCAGGGATTACACAAAGATATCTCAATTAATATCTTTAAAACCGATTGCACGACACTCTCTGACGTGGTGGACAGATCACCATCGTTTAGTTCAGGGGGCTTCTTTTGTTCTTCCGACCTGGACTGTAATTTCAACAGATGCAAGTCTTACAGGTTGGGGAGCTGTGTGGGGGTCTCTGACAGCACAAGGGGTTTGGGAATCTCAGGAGGTGAGATTACCGATCAATATTTTGGAACTCCATGCAATTTTCAGAGCTCTTCAGTCTTGGCCTCTTCTGAAGAGAGAATCGTTCATTTGTTTTCAGACAGACAATGTCACAACTGTGGCATACATCAATCATCAAGGAGGGACTCACAGTCCTCTGGCTATGAAAGAAGTATCTCGAATTCTGGTTTGGGCGGAATCCAGCTCCTGTCTAATCTCTGCGGTTCATATTCCAGGAATAGACAATTGGGAAGCGGATTATCTCAGTCGCCAAACGTTGCATCCGGGCGAATGGTCTCTTCACCCAGAGGTATTTCTTCAGATTGTTCAAATGTGGGAACTTCCAGAAATAGATCTGATGGCTTCTCATCTAAACAAGAAACTTCCCAGGTATCTGTCCAGATCCCGGGATCCTCAGGCGGAGGCAGTGGATGCATTATCACTTCCTTGGAAGTATCATCCTGCCTATATCTTTCCGCCTCTAGTTCTTCTTCCAAGAGTAATCTCCAAGATTCTGAAGGAATGCTCGTTCTGATGGTAGCTCCAGCATGGCCTCACAGGTTTTGGTATGCGGATCTTGTCCGGATGGCCTCTTGCCAACCATGGACTCTTCCGTTAAGACCAGACCTTCTGTCGCAAGGTCCTTTTTTCCATCAGGATCTCAAATCCTTAAATTTAAAGGTATGGAGATTGAACGCTTGATTCTTGGTCAAAGAGGTTTCTCTGACTCTGTGATTTAATACTATGTTACAGGCTCGTAAATCTGTATCTAGAGAGATATATTATAGAGTCTGGAAGACTTATATTTCTTGGTGTCTTTCTCATCATTTTTCCTGGCATTCTTTTAGAATTCCGAGAATTTTACAGTTTCTTCAGGATGGTTTAGATAAAGGTTTGTCCGCAAGTTCCTTGAAAGGTCAAATCTCTGCTGTTTCTGTTCTTTTTCACCGAAAGATTGCTAATCTTCCTGATATTCATTGTTTTGGTTCGTATAAAACCTGTCATTAAGTCAATTTCTCCTCCTTGGAGTTTGAATTTGGTTCTGGGGGCTCTTCAAGCTCCTCCGTTTGAACCTATGCATTCATTGGACATTAAATTACTTTCTTGGAAAGTTTTGTTCCTTTTGGCCATCTCTTCTGCCAGAAGAGTCTCTGAATTGTCTGCTCTTTCTTGTGAGTCTCCTTTTCTGATTTTTCATCAGGATAAGGCAGTGTTGCGAACTTCTTTTGAATTTTTACCTAAGGTTGAGAATTCCAACAACATTAGTAGAGAAATTGTAGTTCCTTCATTATGCCCTAATCCTAAGAATTCTAAGGAGAAATCATTGCATTCTTTGGATGTTGTTAGAGCTTTGAAATATTATGTTGAAGCTACTAAGAATTTCCGAAAGACTTCTAGTCTATTTGTCATCTTTTCCGGTTCTAGAAAAGGCCAGAAAGCTTCTGCCATTTCTTTGGCATCTTGGTTGAAATCTTTAATTCATCATGCCTATGTTGAGTCGGGTAAAACTCCGCCTCAGAGGATTTCAGCTCATTTGACTAGGTCAGTTTCTACTTCCTGGGCGTTTAGGAATGAAGCTTCGGTTGATCAGATTTGCAAAGCAGCAACTTGGTCTTCTTTGCATACTTTTACTAAATTCTACCATTTTGATGTGTTTTCTTCTTCTGAAACAGTTTTTGGTAGAAAAGTACTTCAGGCAGCTGTTTCAGTTTGAATCTTCTGCTTATGTTTTCATTTAAACTTTATTTTGGGTGTGGATTATTTTCAGCAGGAATTGGCTGTCTTTATTTTATCCCTCCCTCTCTAGTGACTCTTGCGTGGAAAGATCCACATCTTGGGTAGTCATTATCCCATACGTCACTAGCTCATGGACTCTTGCTAATTACATGAAAGAAAACATAATTTATGTAAGAACTTACCTGATAAATTCATTTCTTTCATATTAGCAAGAGTCCATGAGGCCCACCCTTTTTTTGTGGTGGTTATAATTTTTTTGTATAAAGCACAATTATTCCAATTCCTTATTTTTTATGCTTTCGCACTTTTTTCTTATCACCCCACTTCTTGGCTATTCGTTAAACTGATTTGTGGGTGTGGTGAGGGGTGTATTTGTAGGCATTTTGAGGTTTGGGAAACTTTGCCCCTCCTGGTAGGAATGTATATCCCATACGTCACTAGCTCATGGACTCTTGCTAATATGAAAGAAATGAATTTATCAGGTAAGTTCTTACATAAATTATGTTTTTCCTTTATTAAGACACTCTCAGCTATGGTTTGGCACTTTAAATGTAAAGTTCTAAATATAATGTTTGTACTTATATTTGCCATGATTCGGGTTTATCAGTATATTTCCTTTTTGCAGACTGTCAGTTTCATTTTGGGAAATGCACATATATATAAAAAAAAAAAAAATCTTACCTGAAATTTTTCAAATTTACTTTTTTCTAAATTGCGGGCTGTTAGGCTCGCGGGTGTGCAAAATGCTATAATTTATTGCGTCATTCTTGGCGCGAGACTTACGTTTGTTGATGCATTTTCATCATTTCCGGCGTCTTATTTGGCGCTGATAATTTTCACGTAGTTGCGTCATCTATGACGCTCGTGTTTGTTGCAGACGTTTTTGGCTCCAAAAATATTTTGTCAGTTGTGGGCGTCATACTTGGCGCCAGACTTTTGACATTATTTAAGTCTTCATGTATTTTTGCTTCTGGTTTCCAGAGACTTATTCTGTTTGCTTTTTTTCCCCATTCCTGAAACTGTCATATAAGGAAATTGATAATTTTGCTTTATATGTTATTTTTTCTCTTACATATTGCAAGATGTCTCAATCTGATCCTGTTTCAGAATCCACTATTGGAATCCTGCTGCCTGATGTCGGTTCTACCAAAGCTAAGTGCATTTGTTGTAAACTTGTTGTAACTGTTCCTCCGTCTGTAGTTTGTGATAGTTGTCATGACAAACTTTTACATGCAGAAAATATTTCCATTAGTAGTAATCCATTACTTGTTGTTATTCCTTCAACATCTAATGCTCACGATATTCCTGTTAATGTGAGAGAATTTGTTTCTAATTCTATTCAGAAGGCTTTGTCTGTCATACCACCTTCTAATAAACGTAAAAGGTCTTTTAAAACTTCTCATAAAATTGATGAATTTTTAAATGACCGACAACATTCTGATTTATCTATCTCTGATGAGGATCTATCTGGTTCAGAAGATTCTGCCTCAGATATTGACACTGACAAATCTTCATACTTACTTAAAATGGAGTATATTCATTCCTTATTGAAAGAGGTGTTGATTGCATTAGATATGGAGGAGACTAGTCCTCTTGATATTTAAACTAGTAAACGTTTAAATTCAGTTTTTAAACCTCATGTAGTTATTCCAGAGGTTTTTCCAGTTCCTGATGCTGTTTCAGATGTAATTTCTAGGGAATGGAATAAAGAGGTGAGAATGGTGTGGGATAAGCGCTCCAGCTAAGTAGAGCCAACCAGATTATTATGCAAATAAAATGAAATAACAAGAGGACCCAATGGTACTAAAAAAGAGAATTTATATAGCAATTTAAGTGGATAACTAGTTAATGCATACAGAATATGTTAGCATATACTCAATTACATGGGATGCTGGCATCAATAACAGTAAAACATACTAATCATATTAAAAACAGAGAAATACAGCCGATATAAAATTTCTAAAATTACAATAAATATACAGAATATCACAAAGAAAAAAATGTGAAATAAATGTGATAGCAAAAATCATAAAAGGAAAACCAAATAAAGTTCTGAATCAAGGATATGTCTGTGTCCTCTGGATGAGTTTTTCAGCTTGTTAGCATTCCTCAGTGAGATCCCATAAAAAAGGAAACAGAAAATTGCAACATAGTGTGAATCTGTAATGGCACTTTGAGGAAGTAGTTGTTTTGTAACAAATGACTACTCACATTTGTTGGAGCTTTCCACTAAGCTCAAGGATATGCGCACTCCCACTTTATACTGATGGGAAAACAGTACACTAGGCAAAACTTGGATACAAATTTATTTTAAAATATATAAAAGCGTCACATAAGCCTTGATAACACCACAATGTAAGGGTACAAAAGCAGATATGCTGTAACAAATGCTTCAAATCGCCAAACTTGCAAAGAGGTAAATGGATCAGCAGGAGTGTGACCGCTGAAACCAAAACCTTTTTAGTAGCAAGACAATAGCGCTAAGCCCCCAGGTGTCCTGGCTAGTGTAGAGACGCAATAAAACTCAATATAGAACAGTTCAGTTCCGACGTACGTTTCGCTGGTATGCTTTGTCAAGGAATGTTAGTGCGCATGTCCAAGAGTCCTTTTAAACAATCCATTGATGAGTTTCTGCCAGGTTTGTGGTTACATCCTCCATTTTGGAAGTTGGCATTTAGGTAATTTGTCATTAAACAACTAGTATGTTTTTCAACTTCTTTCAGTTTTATACATTTTGTTGATATATGCATAGATGTTAAGATGGATAACCAGAATTGGGAAATTATGCATTATAATGTTATAGCATAATACATATATGCAAAACTTCAAAAAGCATAATCACATTGTGCCTGCAATTAGTGTCTATACTGATGACATATGTAGGTGTTTGTTTTCTTTAACCCCTTAATGTGAAGGTATAAGTGATAAAAACATTTTTTTTTTTTTATTTTTTTTTTGTGATGTTACTGACTATATGTCCTACAGACCATAATTAAACTACTAGCCTTATCATAAACCTAGTTGTGTCGTAATGTTTTTAAAAATAGATTTTATTTGTTAGCATGTAACATGTTTAAAAACATATATTGTACTTTTGTGTGTTTGCGCTGAAAAGTTATGATAGGATGTTGAGGTTACTGTTTCTAACTATGTGTTTAATTTTACATTTGGCGTTCCATATATTGAAAATAAGTTCGTGAAACATTCTAAAACTATTTAGCACTGATAATATAAGTGTGGACACATCTTGATAAAGGCAGCTAACACTGCCGAAACGCGTAGATTTGCTTACTCCTGTCGTTTTAGAATTTTATTATTGATAGTGTTACACTCTACAGGTTCATCCCTATCTCTATGATTAATATAGAGGGAGGACATATGAATAATTCCTGTGTGTAACCAATTATCCACTAAGGCTATTGAACTGCTGAATTGTTCTATTGGCACAAAAACAGGTTCATTTCTATCTCCTTGAATCAACACTGAGATCGATGTATGAATAATTCCTGTGTGCCCCCCTGTTTCTTCCTTGCTCCCACTATAGCCCTAATATACACTAAAAGTGGGGAAAAAACCAAGTGCTTAGGAGCTTCTTCGAAAAAGGACAAGTTTCATATTCCAGAACGGACAAAAAACCAAACGGATCAACACTTCATAGGATTCAGAACTGCTGATAAAACAAACCGGTTTTAAAAATTTGGACAGATTTTTGGACACTGGACATTCGCAAGTATTGATACTAACCATCACACAATCAATTATACTTTGTTATAATCAAGAATTGGATACAATTTTCAAACTTGTTGTGTTTAAGCATATCACAGGGATTGGAGGAATACAATAGTCAGGTGACGTGACGTCACACCTCCCGATCCATCACTCAGTTACTCCTAACGGCTGAACAGATCAGACGCCTCCACTGAATACTGTGATCAAATATTTCATTGCTTAAACAAAACACTGGTAACATTTAGCCGAGCCACTTCACTGTGCTAAGAGTCATTTACCTTTATCAAGTTTATTCATATTCATACATATTTTTAAGGCACATTCAGGGAACCTTTTAGAAATTTTATATCGGCTGTATTTCTCTGTTTTTAATATGATTAGTATGTTTTACTGTTATTGATGCCGGCATCCCATGTAATTGAGTATATGCTAACATATTCTGTATGCATTAACTAGTTATCCACTTAAATTGCTATATAAATTCTCTTTTTTAGTACCATTGGGTCCTCTTGTTATTTCATTTTATTTGCATAATAATCTGGTTGGCTCTACTTAGCTGGAGCGCTTATCCCACACCATTCTCACCTCTTTATCGTATAGTCTGTAATTGGAGATTTTATCAGACCATATCAGGGATTTAAGCACAGAAACCTTTTTCTGATTAGCACTCACACCACCCTTTGTTTGTTTGTTTGTTAGGGAATGGAATAGACTGGGTACCTCTCTTACTCCTTCAAGGTTTAAGAAACTGTACCCTTTGCCGTCTGATAGATTGGCGTTTTGGGAAAAGATCCTCAAAGTTGATGGGGCCATCTCTACTTTTGCTAAATGTACTACTATTCCTACGGCAGATAGTACTTCTTTTAAAGATCCTTTAGATGGGAAACTTGAATCTTATCTAAGGAAAGCTTATTTATGTTCAGGTCATCTTCTTAGGCCTGCTATTTCTTTGGCTGATGTTGCAGTTGATTCAACCTTTTGGTTGGAAACCCTAGCGCAACAAGTATCAGATCATAATGTTTATAGCATTGTTAAGTTAATTCAACATGCTAATAATATCATTTGTGATGCCATTTTTGATATCATCAGAATTGATGTCAGATATGTCTTTAGCTATATTAGCTAGAAGAGCTTTATGGCTTAAATTTTGCAATGCTGATATGACTTCTAAATCAACGTTGCTATCTCTCTCTTTCCAAGGTAATAAATTATTTGGTTCTCAGTTGGATTCAATTATTTCAACTGTGGGGGGAAGGGAGCTTTTTTGCCTCAGGATAAAAAAGCTAAGGGTAAATTTAAGGCTGCTAACCGTTTTCGTTCCTTTAGACAAAATAAGGAACAGAAACCTGATCCTTCCCCTAAGGGAACGGTTTCCAATTGGAAGCCTTCTTCAGTCTGGAATAAATCCAAGCCATTTAAAAGGTCTAAATCAGCCCCCAAGTCCGCATGAAGGTGCGGCCCTCATTCCAGCTCAGCTGGTAGGGGGCAGACTAAAATTCTTTAAGAATGTTTGGATCAATTCAATCCAAAATCATTGGATTCAGAACATTGTTTCTCAAAGGTACAGAATAGGTTTCAAAGTAAAGACTGCCTGTGAGAAGTTTCTTTCTCTTGCGCATTCCATTGAACCCAGAGAATGCTCAGGCTTTCCTGAAGTGTGTTTCAGACATGGAGGTATCTGGGGTAATTGTGCCAGTTCCTGTTCAGGAACGGGGTCTGGGGTTTTATTTAAATCTGTTCATTGTCCCAAAGAAGGAGAATTCTTTCAGACCAGTTCTGGATCTAAAAATCTTGAACCGTTACGTGAGAATTCCAACATTCAAAATGGTGACTATAAGGACTATTCTGCCTTTTGTTCAGCAAGGGTATTATATGTCCACAATAGACTTACAGGATGCATATCTTCATATTCCAATTCATCCAGATCACCATCAGTTCCTGAGATTCTCTTTTCTAGACAAGCATTACCAATTTGTTGCTCTTCCTTTTGGCCTAGTGACCGCTCCAAGGATCTTTTTCAAAGGTTCTCTGTGCCCTACTCTCTGTAATAAGAGAGCGGGGTATTGCGGTGTTTCCTTATTTGGACGATATCTTGGTACTTGCTCAGTCTTTACATTCTGCAGAATCTCATACGAATCAACTAGTGTTGTTTCTTCAAAAACATGGTTGGTGGATCAATTTACCAAAAAGTTCTTTGACTCCTCAGACAAGGGTAACCTTTTTAGGTTTCCAAATAGATTCAGTATCCATGACTTTGTCTCTAACAGACAAGAGACGTCTGTAATTGGTTGCAGCTTGTTGGAACCTTCAGTTTCAATCATTCCCTTCAGTAGCTATGTGCATGGAAGTTTTAGGTCTCATGACTGCAGCATCGGACGCGATCCCTTTTGCTCGTTTTCACATGAGACCTCTTCAGCTTTGTATGCTGAATCAATGGTGCAGGGATTATACAAGGATATCACAATTAATATCCTTAAATCCCAATGTTAGACTATCTCTGACTTGGTGGTTAGATCACCATCGTTTAGTTCAGGGGGCCTCTTTTGTTCGTCCAACCTGGACTGTGATCACAACAGATGCGAGTCTTTCAGGTTGGGGAGCTGTCTAGGGATCTCTGACAGTGCAGGGGGTTTGGAAATCTCAAGAGGCGAGATTACCAATCAATATTTTGGAACTCTGTGCGATTCTCAGAGCTCTTCAGTTTTGGCCTCTTCTGAAGAGAGAACCGTTTATTTGTTTTCAGACAGACAATGTCACAACCGTGGCATATGTCAATCATCAAGGTGGGACTCACAGTCCTCAAGCTATGAAAGAAGTATCTCGGATACTTGCTTGGGCGGAATCCAGCTCCTGTCTAATTTCTGCGGTCCATATCCCAGGTATAGACAATTGGGAAGTGGATTATCTCAGTCACCAGACTTTACATCCGGGAGAGTGGTCTTTTCACCCAGATGTGTTTTTTCAGATTGTTCAGATGTGGGGGCTTCCAGAAATAGATCTGATGGCTTCTCATCTAAACAGGAAACTTCCCAGGTATCTGTCCAGGTCCAGGGATCCTCAGGCGGAAGCAGTGGATGCGTTGACACTTCCTTGGAGTTATCAACCTGCTTATATTTTTCCGCCTCTAGTTCTTCTTCCAAGAGCGATTTCCAAAATCATAATGGAGCGTTCTTTTGAACTGCCGGTGGCTCCAGCATGGCCACGCAGGTTTTGGTATGCAGATCTTGTTCGGATGTCCAGTTGCCAACCTTGGCTACTTCCGTTAAGGCCGGACCTTCTATCTCAAGGTCCATTTTTCCATCCTGGATCTCAAATCATTAAATTTGAAGGTATGGAGATTGAACGCTTAGTGCTTAGTCATAGAGGTTTCTCTGACTCAGTGATTAATACTATGTTACAGGCTCGTAAATCTGTGTCTAGAAAGATTTATTACAGAGTTTGGAAGACTTACATTTCATGGTGTTCTTCTCATAAATTCTCTTGGCATTCTTTTAGAATTTCTAGAATTTTACAGTTTCTTCAGGATGGTTTAGATAAGGGTTTGTCTGCAAGTTCCTTGAAAGGACAAATCTCTGCTCTTTCTGTTCTGTTTCACAGAAAAATTGCTAATCTTCCTGATATTCATTGTTTTGTACAGGCTTTGGTTCGTATAAAGCCTGTCATTAAATCAATCTCTCCTCCTTGGAGTCTTAATTTGGTTTTGAAGGCTTTACAGGCTCCTCCGTTTTTAGCCTATGCATTCTCTGGGCATTAAATTACTTTTTTGGAAAGTATTGTTCCTTTTGGCCATCTCTTCTGCTAGAAGAGTTTCTGAATTATCTGCTCTTTCTTGTGAGTCTCCTTTTCTAATTTTTCATCAGGATAAGGCGGTTTTGCGGACTTCATTTAAATTTTTACCTAAAGTTGTGAATTCCAACGACATTAGTAGAGAAATTGTTGTCCCTTTGTTGTGTCCTAATCCTAAGAATTCTCTGGAGAGATCTTTACATTCTTTGGATGTGGTAAGAGCTTTGAAATATTATGTTGAAGCTACTAAAGATTTCAGAAAGACTTCTAGTCTATTTGTTATCTTTTCTGGTTCTAAGAAAGGTCAGAAGGCTTCTGCCATTTCTTTGGCATCTTGGTTAAAGCTTTTGATTCATCATGCTTATTTGGAGTCGGGTAAATCCCCGTCTCAGAGAATTACGGCTCTTTCTACTAGGTCAGTTCCTACTTCCTGGGCTTTTATGAATGAAGCTTCTGCTGATCAGATTTGAAAAGCAGCAACTTGGTCTTCTTTGCATACTTTTACTAAATTCTACCATTTTGATGTTTTTTCTTCTTCAGAAGCAGTTTTTGATCAAAAAGTACTTCAAGCAGCAGTTTCAGTTTGATACTTCTGCTTATAATTTCAGTTTTTTTCATTATAAGATTAAAACTTTTGATTTGGGTTGTGGATTAATTTTTCAGCGGAATTGGCTTTCTTTATTTTTATCCCTCCCTCTCTAGTGACTCTTGCGTGGAGTGCCACATCTTGGGTATTTGCTATCCCATACGTCACTAGCTCATGGACTCTTGCCAATTACATGAAAGAAAACATAATTTATGTAAGAATTTACCTTATAAATTAATTTGTTTCATATTGGCAAGAGTCCATGAGACCCACCCTTTTTATGGTGGTTATGATTTTTTTGTATAAAGCACAATTATTTCAATTCCTTGTTGATGCTTTCGCTCCTTTCTTATCACCCCACTTCTTGGCTATTCGTTAAACTGAATTGTGGGTGTGGTGGGGGGGTGTATTTATAGGCATTTTGAGGTTTGGGAAACTTTGCACCTCCTGGTAGGAATGTATATCCCATACTACGTCACTAGCTCATGGACTCTTGCCAATATGAAAGAAATTAATTTATCAGGTAAATTCTTACATAAATTTTTTTCTTTTACATTTTGCAAGATGTCTCAGTCTGATTCTGTCTGAGAAGCTACTGAAGGAGCCATGCTGCCTGAACACAGTTCTACCAAAGCTAAGTGTATCTGTTGTAAGCAAGCTGAGATATCTCTGGCTATATTATGTAACAGTTGTCATGATAAGCTTTTGCATGCCGATAATGTTTCTATTAGTACTAGTACAGCGTCTGTTGTTCCCTCAACATCCAATTTACATGATATCACAGTTGATATGAAAAATTATATTGCTGATGCAATACAGAAGCCTATGTCTGCTATTTCACCTACGAATAAATGTATAAGGTCTTTTAAAACTTCTCATAAAACTGATGAAATTTGTAATGACCAACAACATACTGAAACATTCCCCTCCTGAAGAAGATCTCTCTGGTTCAGAAGATCCTACTTCAGACATTGAAATTGATAAATCTTATCTTTTTAAGATTGAATATATTCGGTCTTTGTTGAAAGAAGTATTGGTTACTTTGGGTATTGAGGAGTCTGGTCCTCTTGATAAAAAAAAATCAGTAAACGTTTAAATTCTGTTTTTAAACCTCCTATGTTTACTCCTGAGGTTTTTTCTGTCCCAGATGGCTGATGTTGCGGCTGCATCAACTTTTTAGTTGGGTAGCTTAGCAAGACAGGAAGCAGATCCTGATTTGTCTAGCATTGTTTGTTTGCTTCAGCATGCTAATCATTCTAATCAATCATTATCTGTGATGCTATTTTTTATATCATCAAGATTGATGTTAAATCTATGTTTTTAGCTAAATCATGGAATGCTGACGTTATCTAAATCTAGATTACTTTCTCTATCTTTCCAGGGTCATAATTTATTTGGTTGCCAGTTGGATTCTATTATTTCCACTATCACTGGGGGAAGGGAGTTTTTTTGCCCCTAGATAAAAAATCTAAGGGTAAATCTAACGCTTCTAATTGTTTTCGTTCCTTTCATCAGAATAGAGAATAGAAAACCACTCCTTCCACTAAGGACTCTGGTTCCAATTGGAAGCCATCTTCAAGTTGGAATAAATCCAAGCCTTATAAGAAACCAAAGCCAGCCCCCAAGACTGCATGAAGGTGCGGCCCTCAATCCATTTCAACTGGTGGGGGGCAGATTTAAATTATTTCAAAACATTTGGGCAGATTCTATTCAGAATCAGTGGATTCAGAACATATTCTTTCAAGGGTATTGAATAGGTTTCAGAATAAGACCTTCTGGGAGAAGATTCTTTCTCTCTCACGTTCCAACAAATCCTGTGAAACCTCAGGCTTTTCTGAAGTGCGTTTCAGATTTGGAGCTTTCAGGGGTATTTATTTTATACCAGTTTCGCTTCAGGAACAGTGTCTGGGTTTTTATTCAAATCTATTCATTGTCCCAAAGAAAGAAAATTCATTCAGACCAGTTCTGGATTTGAAGTTTTTGAATAGTTTTGTAAGGGTACCAACTTTTAAGATGGTGACTATAAGGACTATTCTGCCTTTTGTTCACGCTTATCTTCACATTCCGATTCATGCAGATTTCTGAGATTCTCTTTTCTAGACTAGCATTACCAATTTGGCACTCTTCCATTTGGCCTAGCGACAGCTCCAAGAATCTTTTCAAAGGTTCTTGGTGCCCTTCTATCTGTAATCGGAGAGCAGGGTATTGCAGTGTTTCCTTATTTGGACGATATCTTGGTACTTGCTAAGTCTTTTCATTTAGCAGAATCTCATACAAATTAACTAGTGTTGTTTCTTCAAAGACATGGTTGTTGGATCAATTTACCAAAGAGTTTCTTGATTCCTCAGACAAGGGTCACCTTTTTAGGTTTCCAGATAGATTCAGTGTCCATGACTCTGTCTCTAACAGGAGATGAATGAAATTGGTTTCAGCCTGTCAAAACCTTCAGTTTCGATCATTCCCTTCAGTGGCTATGTGCATGGAAGTTTTAGGTCTCATGAAAATGAACAAAGGGGATCGCGTCTGATGCTGCAGTCATATGAGACCTCTGCAGCTTTGCATGCTGAATCAGTGGTGCAGGGATTATACTCTGATATCACAATTGATATTCCTAAATCCCAGCATTCTACTCTCTCTGACTTGGTGGTTAGACCATCATCGTATTGTTCAAGGGGCCTCTTTTTTGTTTGTTCTTCCTGGACTGTAGTCTCAACAGATGCAATTCTTTCAGTTTGGGGAGCTGTCTGGGGGTCTCTGACAGCACAAGGGGTTTGGAATCCTCTAGAGGCGAGGTTACCAATTAATATCTTAGAACTTCGTGCTATATTCAGGGCTCTTCCGACTTGACCTCTATTAAAGAGAGAACTTTTCATTCGCTTTCAGACAGACAATATCACAACTGTGGCATATGTCAATCATCAGGGAGGGACTCTTAGTCCTTTAGCAATGAAAGAAGTATTGCGGTTACTTTTTTGGGTGGAATCCGACTCTTGTCTAATTTCTGTGATTCATATCCCAGGTGTTGACAATTGGGAAGTGGATTATCTCAGCCGTCAGACTTTACATCCGGGGGAGTGGTCTCTCCATCCAGATGTGTTTATTTCATATTATTCAGATGTGTGGTCTTCCAGAAATAGATCTGATGGCTTCCCATCTAAACCAGAAACTTCCCAGATACCTTTCGAGGTCCAGGGATCCTCAGGCGGAGATGGTGGATGCATTAGCAGTTCCTTGGTCTTACCAACTTGCTTATATTTTTCCACCTCTAGTTTCTTCTTCCAAGGGTGATCTCCAAGATCATAATGGAACAATCGCATGTGTTTCTGATAGCACCAGCATGGCCTCAGAGGTTTTGGTATGCAGATCTTGTCCGGATGTTTAGTTGCCAACCTTTGCCACTTCCTTTAAGGCCAGACCTTCTGTCTCAAGGGCCGTTTTTTCCATCAGGATCTCAAATCGCTAAATTTGAAGGTATGGAAATTGAACGCTTAGTGCTTAGTCATAGAGGTTTCTCTGACTCAGTGATTAATATTATGTTACAGGCTCGTAAGTCTGTTTCAAGGAAAATGTATTATCGGTTTTGGAAAACCTATATTTTATGGTGGTCTTCTTTTAAATTCTCTTGGCATTCTTTTAGAATTCCTAGAATTTTACAGTTTCTTCAGGCCGGTTTGGATAAAGGTTTGTCTGCAAGTACTTTGAAGGGACAAATCTCTGCTCTTTCCATTTTATTTCATAGAAAGATTGCTAAGAACTTACCTGATAAATTCATTTATTTCATAATGGCAAGAGTCCATGAGGCCCACCCTGTTTTTGGTGGTTTATTTTTTTTGTATAAAAGCACAATATTGTTTTTCAGTTCCTCTTTTTTGTATGCTTTTTTACTTCTTTTTACAGCTCACTGCTTGGCTATACGTAAAACTAAGGTGTGAGTGAGGTGGTAGGTGTATTTATAGGCATTTTAAAGTTTGGGAAACTTTGCCCCCTCCTGGTAGGAATGTATCCCATACGTCACTAGCTCATGGACTCTTACCTGATAAATTAATTTCTTTAATAATGGCAAGTTCTTACATAAATTGTTTTTTATTTCTAGGATTTGAAGACCTCAAGAGGGCTTCTGGATGAAATGAAGAAAGCTGCCAGTAATAATGCTAAACAGGTGAGCACTACTTTTATTTGTTTTAAATACTGCCAAGTGAAACGTGTGTTTTAAATGAGTAATGTTCAATACTAGTTTTTTGCAGGATAACTATTTAGAACATTTTAACAGACTTGTTTTTTTTTTTTTTTTTTTTTTGGTTTTCAAAGCTTTATTGAAGGAGAAACAGAAAATACACAAAATACGTGCATCAAAAGTCATGAAATACAGAAATACTTGTACAGATGACTCCATGGAGTACATTGATTGCATAAAGATAAAGTAACAGTGAGTGGGCTAGGTATAACAAAGAGTCCATATAAAAGTCTGAAAGCCCGTTCATGTTCTTCTCGATGTACTATAGCAATATTATAACTATATAACAATTTTAATCAGAAAAGATATTGAACGTCGGTCATGGGGCAACTGGCAAGCCCATGCCCGAGAAGTAAGAAAGGGAAGAGAGAAATGTGGAAAAAGAAGGAGGGAGATAAGAGAAGGAAAAAAAAAAAAAAAAAAAATAACCCCAGGAGGTAGGGGGGGAAGGGGAGAGGGCTGGAGGGAAAGAAAGAGGGGGAGAGGGGTAATTGGGAAGGGGAAGAGAGGAGGGGTAAGGAGGTAAGGAAGTTATATCAAGCTCGTCTCTTAGAATGAGGGGGAGGTTCTATGTCAGACCATATTGTAGACAGCAGGTCTGTTGTGCCTTTTTTGTCCATAAGGGTTTAGGCCGTCTAATTGCGGTCCGGCCCACCTTGTTTCCACCTCTCCAGCATATATTCATATATTTCTATCCTGTCGTCTCTCATGAATCTAAATCTCTCTAGTAGGAGGTATCTGTCTACCTGGTCGGCCCAGTCACTCAATGTAGGCACGTTCGTACTCTTCCAATTTTTGGGGATAAGGGATTTCGCGCTGTTGAGCATCAGGAGGAAAAGGTATTTCGTGGCCTTGTCTTTAAATTTGGGAAGGTCATGATACAAAAGGAGGCCGGGCGCTCTAGGCAATGAGGTCCCGACCACTTTCTCCATGGCAGCCATCACTAAGTGCCAGTACGGTCTTATAACGTCACAACCCCACCAAATATGTAGAAGGGTACCTGATTCCCCGCATCCCCGCCAACATCTTCCATCTGTCTGTTTATAAATTTTTTGTAATCTGGTAGGGGTGAGATACCATCCTGACAAGTATTTGAAGTTAGACTCCAGTACTTTTGCTGAGACTGATGTCTTTACGTGCGCTCTGAATATTTTCCCCCAGTCTTTATCTGTCAGGGGTAGGTTAAGTTCTCTATTCCATTGTCGTGTATAAGTAGGCAGTGGGGTGTCAGTATGTGAAGAAAGCAAGCGGTAGGCAATGGAGATCATGTGTTTAGGTGTGTGCGGGAGTAGACACAGGGACTCGAAGGTGGTTGGGTTCCTAGTAATGTAGTGCGGTTTTTTATGTGTCGTCAGATAGTGTTGAAGTTGAGTGTGAAAGTACCAGGAAAGGGCAATGCCGGAGTTTTCCAGTTCAGCCCTAGTTCTAAGTTTTTGATCTGTGGTGAGCCGATGGAAAGAGACTTGTGACACCTGTGTTTTATCCGCCATTACTCTCTGCGAACAGGTGAAGGGTATATCTGGGTTGCTTAAGAAGGGTGTGAGAGGCGAAGGGCTTGTGGAGATGTGTGGGTGTTCTATTAGCAATCTATCCCAACATGTAAAAAACTCCCTGATGAAGGGGTAATTGGTGATAAGTTTCGGTCTGGACTTGGGTGAGATCCACCCCAGCAGACCAATGTTCTGCTTACCTAAGATTATTTTGCAAACCTGGACCCAAGTTTTATCCTGGAGATTATGACACCACTCCGCTTGGTGTTGCAATAGGATGGCGCTTTTGTATAAGGCCAGGTGAGGCACCCCCAGTCCTCCCCTTTCCTTTGACAAGTACAGGGTTTTTCGTGCAATTCTCGGTCTTCCCCCCCTCCATATAAATTCCTCCAATACATTTTGTAGTTTGTGTAAAAAGTGGGACGGTAAGGGGATTGGAAGGGTCTGGAGATAGTACAATATTCTGGGCAGAATATTCATTTTGATAATGCCTATTCTCCCAAGCCAGGAGATGGGTTTGTTTCTCCATGAGGAGAGGTCACCCGTAATCACGGTGAGCAAGTTTGTATAATTTGCCTCAAAGAGACCTTCTGCAGATGGGGTAAGGTTAATCCCTAGGTACTTTAGTTTGCGGGTCTGAATGCGTAAGGGGCATGAGGAGGATAGTTGGCTAAGTTCATCAGGGGGGAGGTTAATATTTAGGATTTCGGATTTAGTTTTGTTTAAATGGAAGTTTGAGTGTTTACCATATTCCTCAAATTCTCGTAATGCTTCGGGTAATGATCTGCAAGGGTCCGATAATGTTAGCAGGACATCGTCCGCGTACATGGACAGTTTGTGTTCTTGATCCCCAATTTTAATTCCCCCGATCTTGGCATTGGTTCTAATTCTTTGGGCCAAAACCTCCATCACCAGCACAAACAGCAGTGGCGAAAGAGGACACCCCTGCCTGGTGCCATTTGTTATGCTAAATGGGTCAGAGAGGATATTGTTGACCCTGACCTGTGCTGAGGGGGCTGTATAAAGTGAAAAAACTCTGTGAATAAAGGCTTGGCCAAACCCCATCTTCGACAGGACCGCCTTCAGAAACTTCCAGCTGATCCTGTCGAAGGCTTTCTCGGCGTCAGTTGAAACAAAGATCGCCGGAATCTCATTCTGTTGGGCATAATTTCCAAGTAAAGTGGCTTTGATGGTGTTGTCCCTTGCCTCGCGGCCCGGGACAAAACCCACTTGGTCAGGTGACACCAGGTTGGGTAGGAATTTATTTAACCTAGTTTAGAGGATTTTCGCGAATATCTTTACGTCTACGTTGAGGAGGGAGATGGGGCGGAAATTTTCTGATTTATTAGCTGGTTTGCCTGGCTTGGGGATAGTCGCTATGTGAGCTAAAAGCATGGAGGGGGGGAAGCCCTGAGAGGTGTCTATAGAATTGAATAAACGGGCCAAGTGGGGAGCGAGTACTATTTTGTAGGTTTTGTAATACTTGGCACTGAAGCCATCTGGGCCTGGGCTTTTGCCAGAAGGCAAGCCCTCAATGGTATGTAAGACTTCCTCAGGAGAAATGGGGGCATCCAAAACCCCTGCCTCTGTGTGTGACAAAGTGGGTAAAGTGACCGAGTTCAGATATAGACTCATATTGGGGGAAGATTGTACATTATCGTCCCCTAAAGAGAGGCCAGGAGAGCCCTCCAGGTTATAGAGACCTGAGTAATATGTCCTTAGAGTTTCAGCTATACCAGGACTGCTAGTATGGGTATTGTTTGACTTGTCCACTAGGGAATGAATGTGTGATTTCAGGGTCTTCCTCTTAATGGCTCGTGCCAGCAATTTCCCCGGTTTGTCGCCAAACTCATAGTATTTTTGTTGTGTCTTCAATGCCATTTTTTGGTGTTCTATTGTGTGGATGTCTTGAATGTCTTTTCTGGCTTGTGTCAGTGCAGTGAGGGTAGTATTGTCTTTTGGGTCTTTTTTGTGTTTGATTTCTAATTCTCTTATGTTAGATAGAAGGGATGAGTATCTGACGCTTGTCTGTTTCGCCAAAATGGCTTTTTGTTTGATCAGTTCCCCTCTAAGAACGCATTTGTGTGCTTCCCATATTGTATGTTTAGGGATTTCAGGTGTATCATTCAAAGTGAAATAGTCAGTCAAAGTGTTTTCAATCTTATTTCTAATTAGCTGATTATTAAGCATGAAATCGTCAAATTTCCAAATAAAGGGCCGGTCCGGTACTGAGGGCCATTTCAATCTGCAAAGAACCGGGGCATGGTCTGACCAGGTCATGGGCAGAATTTGAGTGTTTAACACTGATGCCAATGTAGACTGGTCAGTGAATATGTAATCTATTCTGGTATATACATCGTGGGGATGTGAAAAGAATGTATAGTCACGTCTTGTAGGGTGTAGGGTGCGCCATGTATCGTGAACTGCAAGTTCCTCCAGTCTGCTGTTGCACTGTTTAATAATACGCTGCGGAGCGGAGGCCACTCCTCTGGAAGTATCCAGTTGAGGGTCTAGTGGTAGGTTGAAGTCTCCTGCGAGGAGCAGAGCTCCTTTCAGTAGGTCCAGTATTTTGTTGGTAAGTGTTGTCATGAATTTGTGTTGGTTTTGGTTGGGGAAGTAGGCGTTAGCCAGAGTGACTGGGCGGCCGTGCAAGGTGCCTACCACTATTAAATAGCGGCCTTCTGGATCTTTCTCTATCTGCTGTACAATAAAAGGCGTCGAGTGGCGGATAAGTATCCCCACTCCATTTCTCTTAGTGGTGCCAGATGCGAAAAAGGTCTGGGGAAATTTGGAATGTAGCCAATTCGGCTCTCTACCTCTTTTGAAGTGCGTCTCCTGTAAGAATAATATATCGCAATTTAGCCTAGTCGCATCTCTTAGGAGATGGGACCTCTTCTCTGGTATGTTAATTCCCTTGACGTTTAGGGACATGATAGAAAGATTATGAGCTGTTTGGGAAACCATTTTGTGCTTTAAGTGTTTGTAGGTGACGAGGGTTCAATGAGCGAGGGAAATGTGAGGAAGTGGTGAGGGGAGAGGGGAAAAAAAAAAAAAAAAAAAAAAGGGGGGAGGGGGAAGGAGGGTAAGAGGAAAGAGGGGAGGAAGATGAAGAAGGAGGGTAGAAAAAAGAAGAGGGGTGAAGATGAGTGTGAAGTGAGAGGATGGGTTAGTGTAGGGACAGGTTTTAGTAGTAGCAGAGAAACAGGAAAAAGAAAGACTTGTACAATTCCTCCAACCTATTGGAGAAGAGGATAGAAGGTTGAAGTAAAATAGGTGTGGGGTCAGTATCTCCACACCCGGTCAATGAGTAGATGTAACATGTAATATAAAAATCAACTTAGAAAATCGAAAAAACAAGTGCAAATGTAAAAATAGGTACAACATTGTTTGTAAATGGAAGGCCTGAAAAACAATAACATTTACAGTAATAAATACAACATTCTTCCTTTACAGAACCCTACATGATAAAAATAAAACTAGTGAGCTGGTTCCCTTTAAGGGGGATTTTATTGCCCAGGCCAAAGTCTTGAGTGTGTAGGGCCTCCTAGGAAGGGTCAGGGGTAAGTCCCCCTTACGTTGGTCCCTTCACTATTAGAATAAATGCCCATAGGGGTAAAGGGTAAACTAGATATGGCCCCATCTTGAGCAAATGGGGGATGGGAATAAGACCTATCGGTTCATTTGCCTAGAGCAGTGAGCAATTTATCGTATATAAAGTGAACTATAGCGTTTTATGAACACCAAACATTAAGTCATGCAGGTCAAATTGCTCAAGAATTGCGGGTAATATGGGGTAGTATTTAACCTAGCCGATGTTATTGGGCATGTATGAGATGTCTTATTGTAGGGACAGGAAACTGGGAGGGCTGTGCCCTCGGGTATCTATGTCTAACTAGAATTAAACTAAGAACTACCGACCTAAATGAGTGGTTGTGTGGGACTTCACGGTGGGCCCCTGGTAGTCACAAAAACATGGTAGTCTCCGCACATAACATACTTCATTAGGCAACAAAACATATTAAATCCCAACTTAGATAACTGTAAGGGGAAAAAGAACAATTAGTAGTCAGACAATAACAGTTAAACCCGGCCTTATCAGGGTACAGCGTCTCCAGACGCATAGTCAATGCTATGGGAGAGTTATGGCATTCTGTGCCCCTGAGATAAATGAGTGTAACGTTAGGGTCTCATAAGGCTGGGTTTTTCAAGTGCACCTTGTGTGAGATGGGCCCTTAGAGCTTTGAGGTGGGAAGTCCTGGGGAAAAGTCCCGGAAGACTCCGGTTGCTGGATATCTATATCAAGTGTCTTGCAAAACTCAGGTAGGTCATTTGGGGACCTGTAAATGGCTTGCACGCCATTTTTGGAAGCCATCAAACATACCGGAAAGCCCCACTTGTATTGTATCCCATTAGCCTGGAGCTCAGAGGTGATAAATTTGAGATCCCTTCTTTTCTGTAAAGTGACTAGACTAAGGTCAGAAAAGATTTGTATAGGGATTCCTGCGTGAGTGAAATTTTTGGTGTTTCTTGCCTTTAGTGTGATTGATTCCTTGTCCTTGTAGCTAAGGAACTTAACAATTATGTCTCTAGGTGGGGCCTTGGGTGGGGGCCTAGGTCTGAGGGCCCTGTGAGCTCTCTCGATAGGTATGTTTGGCGATTCAGGTGTGCCTTTCAACGTGCGAAACAAGTCCTGCAGATAACCCTCTAAAGCTTTTGGGGAAACGGATTCAGGGGTCCCCCTAATCCTAATGTTGTTGCGACGCCCCCTGTTGTCTAAATCCTCAACTTTTGAAAGTAAAAACTGAATATGCTCCTCATGTTCATTAAGCAGTTGAGAGTTGGTAGTGACTGTTGTTTGAATGGTTTCATGTTTGGCCTCTAAGGCCTGTACTTGCTGGGTAACCTGGGTTATGTCCTTTTTTATGTCACCAAACAGAGACCTCATTTCTGAGAGCACTTTATTTATGTCCTCTTTAGAAGAGATGGTGTTGAGGTCATGTCTTGTGAGGTATACTTGCTGTTGTGAGGTCTCTGTGCTGGGTATTTCAACAGCCATGTGGGTGGGAGAGGGGGGTCTGGATTCTGAGGGTTCTAAGTTAGGTGGTGAGACTCTAAGAAAATTAGTGAGGCTTGAGGACCTGACTCCTTTTTCAGGTTTATTACTATTCTTCCTGCTGGCCATATTTCACAGCGAGCATCAGACCAGGCGACAACAGATGAGAGTGACAGGGAGAGCACAGTGAGACTCTGCAGCAGGCCTGTTAGGTGGTTAAGGCAGTTAAGTCTATATGGGCCCCACGTGGCTCTAGGTGATTTTAGCGGTCTGTGAGCGATGACTTAGGGCAGAGTGTGAGAAAAAAAAAAGTCTCTATTATGCTAGCTGTCTCTTTCGATGTAAGGCTTTGTCCCTGATTGAGAATTTGGCATGCAGGTTGGATTGTGTAAGAAAGCTCCGTGTTATATGCATATGGGGCGTAAGGTGTGGAGCTGTTTTGTAAGGAAGGTCTCTTACCGGCTTCTGAGGGTGTTCATGCGATCTCCGGTAGTGATCTCTTAGCCTCTGAGGTAACCGCCATGTATCGCCTTCCTCCGTGGTGCGGTGTTCCCGCCAGCAGGCACAGCCGTTAAAGGCAGAGTTCAGTAAAAAGCAGCTTGCTCTATTCCCCGCCGAGTCACTTTGCGAGTATTTGCGGTCACGATATCCTCCGAGTGTGATCAGAGGAGCGGGTTTGTCTCAGCGGTCAGCACGCCTCCACTATGTCGCGTCAGGGAGCCGCTGCAGGCCAGGCCTCAATTCGTCAGCTTCGGCACAAAGGTATAAAAAGTACAGCTCCGGAATGATTTCAGCCCTAAAGGAAGGTACAGGCTATTGTTGTAGGAAGATCAGTGAGGGAGATTATCAAAATTTAGGGTGTTGATACTAATTTATAGGTATTAACCGGGTGTGGAGCATCAGAGCCAATTTTTATGCTGCCATCACCCTGCGTGGCCAGGCTCCGCCCCCCTAACAGACTTGTTTTAAATAGTAGAAAATGTTTTTTCTGCTGCATTTATAGGAGTTTAAAGAATACATTTTTGAGTTCTTGATATAATTATATTTCAAGTATTTAGGGCTGCTACATCTGTCATGCAGTTTATTTATTTATTTTTTGAGTTTTAAATATCTTTTATTGATATAGCAAATACGGTACAAAATGTAAGAACATAAAAGAAGGAACTCTGTACATCGATGCAGGAATCAACGACATTAAAAAAAAAAAAAAAAAAAGGAAGAAGACAGTCTGAATAGGTTATTGCTCTTTACAATGTAATTCTAAATGAACGCCTCTTGCCTTAAAGAACTATATTGTCCGGGACTCCAGCATATGTAAAGTTTTTTGTTTTTTTTACGAAAGTTCCTTGATGTTTAGCGAGTCCACATTTTATAACTTTATAAACTTGGCAGGGCAGGCGTACTATAACTTGGGATCTATAGGTACATAAGTACACATATAACAGTACAACAATAAAATAAATGAAAAACTGGGTGAGTAATGTCTCAGAGGCTCTCTCTAACATAGATTTTCCTGTTAACATGGTTATATATTCTTTGTCCCAGTCTGACCTGCCAACAACACTGCCGGGAGCAGGGGTTGAGGGGGGTACAAAGGTGTAGGGGGGGGTGTACCCCGGGCGAGGGGTAGGGGGTTTGTAGAGTTTTTGATATAGGTTATTATATTATAAAGTCTGTTAGTCAGACTGTATGGTCTTGGAGGTGCTCCATCTCATGAGCATAAGTTCATGTGTTGTAATCTTTCCTACCCTACGGAAATGGTATCTCTCCAGAGCCAATAATGTATTTACCTGCTCTATCCACATACCCAGGGTAGGTATGTGTTGTGTTTTCCATCTCTGCGGTATTAGGATTTTTGCACTGCTTAACATTATATATAGTAGTGACATTTTAGCGTCGTCTTTGAGGTCTGGTAGGTCAAGCAGGAGTAGGGTACGTGGGTCTCGGGGAATTTGAGATGAAAGTGTTTTGTTCATGTGTGTAAAAACCGAATCCCAAAAGGAGTCTAGTCTGGGACAAGTCCACCAAATATGCAAGAGATCAGCTATCTCACCGCAGTGTCGCCAGCACATATTACTAGTGTGTTTAAATATTTTGTATAGCCTCAGAGGCGTAAGATACCACCGGGCCAGGAACTTAGTTCATTTCTTGGATTTTTGCAGAGACAGGTGCTCTTTTATGATGTGTGAACGCCCTCCCCCATTCTTTAGCGTCTATCTCAGCGCCTAAGTCACTGTGCCATTTGTAACAGTATGAAGGGAGGCCTCTGTGCTTAATAGAATCTTATATATGGTGGAAATTGTGTGACGTGGTATGAAGGGTAATGCACATAAAGATTCAAATCTTGTGAGGGGCCTAGTGAGCTCACGCTTTTGTTTGTGGGAACTAAGATAGTGTGACAGTTGCGTATATGAGTACCAGGAGGTAGGTAGCCACGGTTCTTTTTCAGCAAGTTCTTGTCGTGTGATAAGTTTTCCATTCTTGGTGATATTGTTCCATGTATGTGTTGGGATCGAGGGAGCGTATTGTGGTATGTATCGACAAGGGTGGAGAAAAGGGATTTCAGGGTTATTAGATAAGGAGGACAAAGGAGAAGGTTTGGATGAAATGTGTGTACTGGTTGCCACCAGTTTGTCCCACTGTGAAAATAATTCCACGAGGAGGGGATAGCGAGATATTATCTTGGGTCTGTCTGCAGGTTGAAGCCAGCTCAGACTGCTCACATTAGCCATTTTTAATATCTCTCTATCCAAATGAATCCACTGTTTGTGAATTGAGTTGTGACACCAATTTGTGAGTCTTTGTATGATTATTGTAAGTCTATATCTCTCCAAATCAGGTACGCCAAGGCCCCCACCTTCTCTGGTCATATATAGGGTCTTTCTGGGTATCCTAGGTCTAACAGAGCCCCATATAAACTGTTCTATATTTCTCTGTATTTGTGTTATGTAGCTTTTAGGTAGAGGGATAGGTAGGGCCTGTAACAAGTATAAAACCCTGGGTAGAATGTTCATCTTTATTACATGTATTCTCCCTATCCAGGAAAGTGGTTTCTTTTTCCAACAGGACAAATCCCTAATAATGTCTGCTTGTAGTGGTTTATAATTTGCCAGGAACGAAGTTTGTGTATCTGCTGTCAAATATATACCCAAATAATTAAGTCGTTTGTCCTGAACGCGTAGGGGGCATGATGCTTTTAGTGTTTCCGTTGTGTGAGTTGGGACATTTATATGTAGTATTTCTGACTTACTCAAGTTAATATGGAAGTTAGAGTGCATGCCATACTCTTCAAACTCTTTCATGAGGGGGGGGTAGCGACTTTTCTAAATCTGTAACTGTCAGGAGGACGTCGTCCGCATACATTGCCAGTTTATATTCGGCATGCCCTGTACAGATACCCTTAATTAATGGATTTGATCGGATTTTGTGCACTAGCATTTCTATGGATAGCGCAAATAAGATGGGGGATAGAGGGCATCCTTGGCGAGTGCCATTTTTAATATGGAAGGGTTCTGATAGAATCGAGTTGACTTTGACCCTGGCTGTAGGTTCCGAATACAGAGAGAATACTTTACTAATGAACTTTTGACCAATGTTGAATCTGGACAGGGCAGACCTGAGAAAATCCCAGTCTACCCTGTCAAATGCCTTCTCGGCATCGGTGGAAATAAGAGATAATGGGATGTGATTGACTTGGGCGTATGTGATAAGTTGACTGATTTTCAAAGTGTTATCCCTTGCCTCCCTGTTGGGAATAAAGCCCACCTGATCCGGGGAGACAATTTGATTGAGCATTGGATTCAGTCTATTTGCTAGAATTTTGGCAAAAATTTTAACGTCTGTTAAGGAGGGATATGGGGTGAAAATTCTGAGGGACATTTGGGGGTTTTCCCGGTTTTGGTATTACGGCAATGTGTGCTTCTAACATGGACTTTGGAAAGCCACCTGTTTCCTCGAGGGCATTAAATGTTTTATGTAGTTTGGGGGCAAGAATCTGGGAGAATTTTTTGTAATACTTCGTGCTAAACCCGTCGGGGCCCGGGCTTTTTCCAGCAGGTAAGTTTTTAATGGCTGTCTTAATTTCTGCAATATCAATTGGGGAATCTAATGCATGAGATTGATCTTCCGTAAGAGTAGGGGTTTGGACGTCTTCTAAATAGTGGTTCAGCTTGTTTCTCTTAATCCCGGTTAAATGTGGGTGGGGGAGGGGACCTGCTAAGTCATATAATGATGCATAGTATTTATGGAAGATATCTGCTATGGCTATGCTATCCCCTTTCTCCAGACCGTCTTTGTTTTTAACCACATACATATGTGATTTTAACTGTCTCCTGCGAATTTGTCTGGCCAATATTTTACCTGACTTATTTCCTTGCTCGTAGTATTTTTGTTGAAGAGTAAATGCTTGTTTCTGGTACTCATATTGCATGAGGTCGTTAAGTTCTGTCCTAGCTGTTTTTAATTCTTCTAGTAATGTGTCGTTTTTGGGAGATTGTTTGTGTCAATTCTAGTGTTCATATTTTACCCAAAAGTTGTTCAACTTTAAGCCTGTGTTGTTTGGTTAAGTTGGCCTTATGCTTAATGAACTCGCCTCTTAGGACGCATTTATGCGCCTCCCAGATATTGGCGTGGGAAGTTTCAGTATCATCATTATGGTGAAAATGTTCTATCAGTGCTTTTTCTATTTCTTGGCCGACAATCGGATTATCTAGGAGGTAATCTTCCAATCTCCACTGGAAGGGTGCAATTGGCTTTTCAGGCCAGTTGACAGTGCATGAGACAGCAGCGTGGTCAGACCATGTGATTGAGTGTATACGGGTGTTTTTGACTAAAGAAAGTGTAAGTGCGTCAGTTAGGATATAATCAATACGAGAGTAAGATTTATGTGGGTGAGAGTAGAAGGTGAAGTCTTGTGTAGTGGGGTGAAAGGTGCGCCAGACATCGTGGAGAGCTAGGTTGTGAATTTGAGTATTGATTATTTTAATGTCTTTTTTCGGTATGTGTGAGCAGCTTCCGTGTGTGTCTAAATTTGGATCTAATGGGGTATTCAAATCACCTCCTATTATTAGCATTCCTTTTTTGTTGTCAAGTATCTTACCAGACATGTATCTCATAAAGGTTTTTTGCGCCCGGTTAGGGAAGTACGCGTTAACTAGTGTGATAGGCCTGTTGTAAAGCAGTCCCGTCAGCTATCTCACCGCAGTGTCGCCAGCACATATTACTAGGATGTCCTTTCTAATGAGGATGCCTACTCCATTTTTTTTAGTTGGGCCAGAGGCGAAAAAAGCTGTAGGGTATTTGTGATGGAGCCAACAAGGTTCTCTACCTTTTTTAAAATGTGAATGTGCTTTTTTGTTTGTGTAGTTCTGTGAGTACGATATTTCTTTTTTGTGGTGTATTAAAGCCTTTGACATTTATGGTGGTGAAGGTGATGGATTGTGATCCTCCTGTATCCATCATTGTGTTTATCAGAGTATGTAGTATGAGGATGAGACCAGCGAGTGTCCCGCAACTGTATAGCTTATGTTTCGCTGTCATATCTAGCCTGTTAGTAATGAATGGGGGAAGGAAGGGGAGGGTACAGAAGGTAAGTAAGGAGAGAGAGCACCGTCCACGCTCCAAACAGGTGTCGGTGGTATACTAGTACAGTATAATATTTGCGTCAATAAACAAACAGAATGCTGGGAGCAGAAAGTCTCCCTGCACCCTAACTGAGATAACAATTATCTAATCTCAGCTGGGACAAGCCTTCAGATCAGTAACAATAAAATATTAATGTTAACAATAAATTGCGGGGAATGAGACCTATTGTTTGTTGCCTGTTGGTCAGTCATATGATGTGTTGTGGTTTTTTGGTATGATATTATATTGCTATTTAACGATCTTAGTTTGTCAACGCCTCAGGGGGGGACACACGTGTGTTGAGGGAGAGTTACTGCAGTCATTGGATGGGGGGCGTCGGTAAAGTTTCTACAGATAGTCCCATGTTGTCTCTTGGGCATTATGTGTGAAGTCTTAGTGTAGTGTTGTGAAACTCTCAGTATTGTTAACGCAAGATGGCCTATATTAGCTCCTGATATCATCACATGTCAAAAAGATTAAGCTTCAGTGTTACGCATCCTATATCCTGAGTATTTTTCAATACTGATAGCTCTATGTCTTGTAGTATTGTCCTAGATCTGAATGTTGGTTGTATCAGTATCGTGAGGGGATGTCGTTTGTCTGGTGTCTGAGTAGGTAGGGCTGTAGGTGTTCAGTGTGGGTGTAAATTTGTGTCTTCGTCCGAGTAGTATAGTAAACTAATTCAACAAAATTCAAACAGAACATTCAAAACCGTGAACAGTAATAACAATTTAGACTAACACATTATATTATATTATACTCATCTGCATTACGACATATCTTCAACATCTCTCAGAACTGATCTTTCAATGCTATGTGATCATTTCCCAGCGGCCCCATAGGGGACCCCTAGAAAGTAGGATCACCCTCAACATCAAATAGAATATTACAGCTATGAGAGGGGAACCCCTAAGGGAACCGTGATCGGGGTGCGCTAAGAAAAAATGTTAATAAGTGATATTGGTCTAAGAACAAACCATAAAGTTCATGTGGGATGATGGATCATTGTTTGTATGCCTGAAGAAAAGACCGGTGTAGGTCTAGAAACGCGTAGCAGTTTTTATGGATTAAAACTCATTTATTTTATACACGGAAGTTGTCCTTTGTTCTCTTTCGATCCTTCCTGGTAAAGGTGTCAAAGTGTTCGATCTACCGCAGTGTCTCTTTCCTGAGAAAGGTTTCAAAGTGTCCGATCCACCACAGTGTCTGACTCATCAGCTGCATAGACGCACACCAATCAAGTAAACGCTGAGTACCATCTGTGTACAGCCTGCCTGAGGCCACCCAGTGTGCTAACCACTGAAAGTGTTAGCCTGCCTGCCAGCACCGGTTACAATACGGTGCATTGATCTCTGGTAAGCGACGATAATAACTACTCATTTGGATTTTGAGTCAACAATATCACGCTATGTGGCGCCCTCTTTTTTATTTCTAAGAATATTACAGCTGTTCGAACTGCCAGGGAGTTCTCAATGGATAAGATAGTCCTAAAGATATGTAGAGTGTCATTGTCCCCATAAAGAGTCTGATCCTGATGGGCCTTCTGACCAGGATTTGGTGCCTGTTCTCATGGCCGGGACCCGCCCTTTCTCAAGGACAGGAGTCGGAGACACGAGCTGGCAATCCTTTTGGGGAGGTTGAGATTGGAGTGCCTCTTCATTGCTTGTGTTTCTATTCTGCGAGATACCCAAGACCTTGTAGAAATTTGGGAGGTCTTGTTCTGTTCTGTAGGCCACAGTTTGTCCATTGAGAGTTGCTATAATACTGAGAGGGAACCCCCAGCAATATGGAATGTTATGGGTTCTGAGCGTTTGTGTCTGAGGTCTCTTCGCTTCTGCAGCAATGCAGGCGACAGATCTGAAAAAACTTGCAGTGATATGCCAGCATGTGTCAATGGGGCTTTAGTTCTGGCCCCTCTGGCAATGTCTTCTCTGTCCACGAAGCATAGGAAACGGATTATTAAATCCCTTGGAGGGGCCTTAGCAGTAGGTTTGGGACGTAGCGATCTGTGGGCTCTTTCCAGTGAGATGTCTGGGGAGGACGGGGTGCTCTTTTTCACCCTAAATAGTGCTTGGAGATATCCGTTAAGAGCCACTGGGGACACTGACTCAGGGATGCCCCTGATACGCAGATTGTTCCTTCTGTTGCGATTGTCTAGGTCCTCTATTTTATCCATGAGGAAATTAATGGCGTCATTTTGCTGTGTAATATTTTGGGAGTTTTTACCAACTTCAGTATGTACTGTGGCTTGTGTCTGTTCTGTTGTGTCTAATCTGGTAGTAAGCTGTACCACATCTCTCTTGAGCTCTCCAAAGAGACCCTGAACGTCAGAATTTCTTTAACATCCTCTTTAGAGGAGAGTAGCTTTAGGTCTTCCCTGGTGATAGTAGTGGCCTCTGCATGTTCCATGGCTTGTGGTAAATCCCTATGAGGGATCTCTGGCTGCGAGTTCTGGTCTATAAGATCTGCAGTTGAATGTGGCTGGGGTTTCATATAATGGCTCATGAGCAAAGAGGAGGCCTGCTTATCTGGTTTTGGGGCTCGTTTACAGGGCATGCCCGTGGGGTTAGCACTTTGGTTAGTGCCGTTAGTTAAATGCAAGCGGTATTTATTTATATGCTCACTGAGGAGCTACTAGTGAGTCTCTTAGATCAGGGCAGTTTGTATGACGTTTCAAGTGTTTAGGGCCTTAAAAGAAGTTTGAAAATAACCTTAGGTTAAGCACTGGCTGGTGTTGCGGTAATTATAAGACACCGGAAGTCTATTAAGAACCCATGCGGCTTGTATGTGGAGGTTAATGACACCTTTTGGTCTTACCTCTTTGAGTTGTTTATCCCTTCTCTCCCCGATTTAAAGTGTGCTGTTCCCAGCAGATGTCTTCAGCTTGTGGCGCAGCATTAATATGAGCCGGTGCGTGTGTGTAAAGATCCGTGCTCAGTATCCAATACAGTGGTAACTTCTGTGCTGCTCGTTCTCTTACACTGTCGCAGCGACCAAGCAGCCTGCAGTGGCTTCAGCCTTGTTATCTCCGGTCGAGGCGCTCTATGTGTGAGGCGTGCCTCATCCCCCGGACATGTGCATCTGTGATGGCGCAGCTCCACGGACTCCCAAGGTTAAGCGAGGTTGATCGAATTATGCAGCCCCTTTTTTTGGCTTAAAATGTCACCTCTCTTTATGATGTTAAGTCCCCCCCTCAAGTTCAGGCAGTTGACGATTATGTATCTATCATAACTTGTCTTGGCAACTTTTAGGTCTGCAGAGCCGTCTTAGTGTTCAGCCATTAGCCTGGGCTGCTTGACTCCGCCCCGTCATGCAGTTTATTATTAAAAGGTTTCACTATCCAGCTATTATTGTATTTTGGATAGCATAGACTTGTTAACAGAGTATTTAGATTTTTAAAATGACACATTATAAATGTTTGTTTCTTTTACAAAGATATGACGAGTCCGCGGATTTCATCCTTACTTGTGGGATATTAACCTCCTGCTAACAGGAAGTGGCAAAGAGCACCACAGCAGAGCTGTATATATAGCCCCTCCCTTCCCCTCCACCCCCAGTCATTCTCTTTGCCTGTGTTATACTAGGAAGACATTGTAAAGTGAGGTGTTAGTTTTAGTTTCTTCAATCAAGAAGTTTTTTATTTTAAATGGTACCGGTGCATACTATTTTCCTCAGGGGGATATGGAAGAAGATTTCTGCCCTGAGGTTTGATGATCTTAGCATTTGTAACTAAGATCCACGCTGGTTCCCACAAGACTTCTGAGACATCTTCAGTGTGGAGACCGGTTTCATGCTACTAGCAGCATTAAGGTATGTGCAGCCTTTTTTCTGAGGAGACTTGGTGTATCAGAACTGGCTGGCATTATTTCCCTGAATGGGAATAGGGTAAGCAGTAAAACCTATTTTAATAAGAGGGGTGTTACTGGAGTCCCTATTTTTATATTTATCATTAGTTGATATTTGGGCATTATGTGACATGGGAGACAATATAAGAAACAATGTTTTATGTTTTTTTATTTTTGGCACTTAAAACTTATTTGTTTTATGCTTGAGGGTTGTATTGTGTGTGTATTTTTACTTTTGTGCAAAACTGCATTTCCATGCGGTGTTGTTTGGGCCTACTCCGACTTTTGACCTTAAGGGGCTGAGCCTATTTTGGCACAATTTCTTCAGGCTTAGCAGCAGCAAACAGTAACTCGGTGGCTCCTGGACTGTGTAGCTGGTCTGAAGGTTTGGAAACTTGATTCGAAGTACCCTGGGGGCAGGTAGGCACCACAGCAGTGCTGTGACGAGGTGCAGAGTGTATTTTTATCTATCTTTTGACTACATGTTGATATAAGTACTTCTAAAGCCTTATTTCTGCCCTTGCTTCTGGGTGCAGCAATTTAAATTGTGTAAAATGGATAAATATTTGGAAGTTCCTACTTACACTGATGTTTTTCCGGTTCCTAAGAGAATTTCGGAAATTATTAGTAAGGAATGGGATAGACCAGGTATACCGTTTTCTCCCTCTCCTAATTTTAAGAAAATGTTTCCTATATCAGATACCATTTGGGACTCATGGCAAACGGTCCCTAAGGTAGAGGGAGCTATATCTTCCCTAGCTAAGCGTACTACTATACCCATTGAGGATAGTTGTGCTTTCAAGGATCCTATGGATAAGAAATTAGAGGGTCTACTAAAGAAATTATTTGTTAATCAGGGATTTCTTTTACAACCTACGGCTTGCATTGCTCCAGTAACTACTGCAGCAGCTTTTTGGTTTGAGGCTCTAGAAGAGTCTCTTAAGGTTGAGACTCCATTAGATGACATTCTAGATAGAATTAAGGCTCTTAAGCTAGCTAATTCTTTTATTACCGATGCCGCTTTTCAAATTGCTAAATTAGCGGCAAAAAAATGCAGGATTTGCTATTTTAGCACGTAGAGCATTGTGGCTCAAATCTTGGTCTGCTTATGTGTCATCAAAACATAAGCTTTTAGCTATTCCCTTTAAAGGTAAGACCCTTTTTGGGCCAGAATTGAAGGAGATCATTTCTGATATTACAGGAGGTAAGGGCCCTGCCCTACCTCAGGATTGGTCGGTTAAAATGAGGTGTAAACAGAATAATTTTCGTTCCTTTCGGAACTTTAAAGGAGGACCCGCCGCTTCTTCTTCCACAAAGCAGGAAGGGAATTTTTCCCAATCTGGAGACCCAATCAGAACTGGAATAAGAACTGGAGACCCAATCAGAACTGGAATGAGGGTAAACAATCCAAAAAATCCACTGCTGGTCCTAAGACATCATGAAGGGGTGGCCCCTGATCCGGGACCGGATCTAGTATGGGGCAGACTTTCTTTTTTTGCTCAGGCTTGGGCAAGAGATTTCAGGATTCCTGGGCACTAGAAATAGTGACCCACGGTTATTAATTGGAATTCAATGATTTTCTCCCAAGAGGGAGATTTCATCTTTCAAAATTATCTGCAAACCAGATAAAGAAAGAGGCGTTCTTACGCTGTGTAAAAGACCTTTTTACTATGGGAGTAATCTGTCCTGTTCCAAAATTGGAACAGGGACAGGGGTTTTACTCAAACCTATTTGTGGTCCCCAAAAAAGAGGGAATGTTCAGACCCATTTTGGACCTCAAGTGTCTAAACAAATTTCTAAGGTTTGCCTTCTTGGACAAACCTTTCGGGTTGGCCACAGCACCCAGAATCTTCACAAAGGTTCTAGGGTCTCTTTTGGCGGTTCTCAGACCGCAAGGGATAGCAGTGGCGCCTTATCTGGACGATATTCTGATTCAGGCGTCAACATATCATCTGACAAAATCTCACACGGACACAGTGTTGTCTTTTCTGAGAGCTCACGGCTGGAAGGTGAACATAGAGAAGAGTTCACTTGTTCCACAGACAAGGGTTCATTTCTTGGGAACTCTGATAGACTCGGTAGCCATGAAAGTATTTCTGACGGAGGTCAGAAAATCAAGGATTTTGAATACTTGCCGGGCACTTCTGTCCATTCCTCGGCCATCAGAGCCTCGGTGTATGGAGGTAATCGGTTTAATGGTAGCGGCAATGGACATCGTTGCGTTTGTTCGCTTTCATCTCAGACCACTGCAACTGTGCATGATCGGTCAGTGGAATGGGGATTATCCGGATTTATCTCCAAAGATAATTCTGGATCAAGAGACCAGAAACTCTCTTCTTTGGTGGTTGTCGCCAGATCATCTGTCCCAGGGGACTTGTTTCCGCAGACCCTCGTGGGTGATTGTGACAACAGATGCCAGCCTTCTGGGCTGGGGTGCAGTTTGGAACTCCCTGAAGGCTCAGGGTGTTTGGAATCAGGTGGAGTCTTTACTTCCAATCAATATTCTGGAACTGAGAGCAATATTCAATGCACTTCAGACGTGGCCTCAGTTGGCTTCAGCCAAATTCATCAGATTTCAGTCAGACAACATAACGACTGTGGCATATGTCAATCATCAGGGGGGAACAAGGAGTTCCTTAGCGATGATAGAAGTATCCAAGATAATCAGTTGGGCAGAAGCCCACTCTTGTCATCTGTCAGCCATCTACATCCCAGGGGTAGAGAACTGGGAAGCAGATTTTCTAAGTCGACAAACTTTTCATAAGGGGGAGTGGGAACTTCACCCGGAGGTATTTTCCTCATTTATTCTCAGATGGGGCAGACCGGAATTGGATTTGATGGCATCTCGTCAGAATGCCAAGCTTCCAAGATACGGATCCCGGTCAAGGGATCCTCAGGCCGAACTGATAGATGCCTTGGCTGTACCTTGGTTGTTCAGCCTAGCTTATGTGTTTCCGCCGTTTCCTCTCCTCCCACGCGTGATTGCTCGAATCAAACAGGAGAGAGCTTCAGTGATCCTGATAGCGCCTGCGTGGCCATGCAGGACTTGGTATGCGGATCTAGTGGACATGTCCTCTCTGCTACCGTGGAAACTTCCGTTGAGACAGGACCGTCTCATTCAAGGTCCTTTCCAACATCCAAATCTAATTTCTCTGCAACTGACTGCGTGGAGATTGAACGCTTGATTTTATCGAAGTGAGGATTCTCTGATTCAGTTATCAATACTTTGATACAGGCTAGAAAGCCTGTCACTAGAAAAATCTATAATAAGATATGGCGTAAATATCTTTATTGGTGTGAATCCAAGGGTTACTCATGGAGTAAAGTTAGGATTCCTAGGATTTTGTCTTTTCTCCAAGAAGCATTGGAGAAAGGGTTATCAGCAAGTTCCTTAAAGGGACAAATTTCAGCTTTGTTAATTCTGTTTCACAAACGTTTGGCAAATGTATCAGATGTTCAGTCTTTTTGTCAGGTTCTATCTAGAATTAAGCCTGTATTTAGACCTATTACTCCTCCCTGAAGTTTGAATTTAGTTCTTCGAGTTCTGCAAGGGGTTCCGTTTGAACCTATGCATTCCATAGATATTAAACTATTATCTTGGAAAGTTCTGTTTTTGATTGCTATTTCTTCTGCTCGAAGAGTTTCTGAGCTTTCAGTGCTACAGTGTGATTCTCCTTATCTCATTTTTCATTCTGATAAGGTGGTTTTACGTACCAAACCTGGGTTCCTTCCTAACGTTGTTTCGAATAAGAATATTAATCAGGAAATTGTTGTTCCTTCCTTGTGTCCTAATCCTCCTTCTAAGAAGGAGCGTCTGTTACATAACTTGGACGTGGTCCGTGCCTTAAAGTTTTACTTACAGGCAACTAAGGATTTCCGTCAATCATCTTCATTATTCATAGTTTATTCTGGAAAGCGTAGGGGTCTGAAAGCTACGGCTACCTCTCTTTCTTTTTGGCTGAGAAGTATCATCCGCCTGGCATATGAGACTGCTGGACAGCGCCTCCTGAAAGAATTACGGCTCATTCTACTAGGGCTGTGGCTTCCACATGGGCTTTTAAAAACGATGCATCTGTTGAACAGATTTGTAAGGCTGCGACTTGGTCGTCCCTTCACACTTTTTCCAAATTTGATACTTTTGCTTCTTCTGAGGCTATCTTTGGGAGAAAGGTTCTTCAAGCAGTGGTGCCTTCCGTTTTAGGTTCCTGTCTTGTCCCTCCCTTTCATCCGTGTCCTATTGCTTTTGTATTGGTTTGCCACAAGTAAGGATGAAATCTGTGAACTCGTCATGTCTTTGTAAAAGAAAACTAAATTTATGCTTACCTGATAAATTACTTTCTTTTACGATATGACGAGTCCACGGCCCACCCTGTTCTTTTAAGATAGTTTTTCTTTTTCTTTTTTTGTAAACTTCAGTCACCTCTGCACCTTTTTAGCCTTTCCTTTTCTCTTCCTATACCTTCGGCCGAATGACTGAGGGTGGAGGGGAAGAGAGGGGCTATATACAGCTCTGCTGTGGTGCTCTTTGCCACTTCCTGTTAGCAGGAGGTTAATATCCCACAAGTAAGGATGAAATCCGTGGACTCGTCATATCGTAAAAGAAAGTAATTTATCAGGTAAGCATAAATTTAGTTTTTGCTGCTGTCCCTGTAGTATAAAAGTCTCCTATTGCTATGTGATCCCCAGAGATCAGAAAGGAGGCCAGTGTAACAAATGCTGCCTACAATTTGAAACAGTAGACCAACAATCTGGATTAACCTGTAAAAAGAATACTCAGAACCCAAGTGTCTGAAACAGTGTTTGTATAGATGTCTCTGAACCAGGAGAGTCTTCCCCCTAGTAGAAACATCTGAACAGGAGCGCCATCACTCCACAGAGACAGCGATTGTTAAGGTTACCAACGACCTACTCACAGCAAAATCCAAAGGTCACTTCTCTCTGCTTATCCTCCTTGATCTGTCTGCAGCCTTTGATACTGTTGACCACCCTCTTTTGCTCCAAACCCTCCAATCCTTCGGGAATTTGTGACACAGCCCTCCTACCTGCCTAACTGTACCTTTAGTGTAGCCTTCTCTGGGGCTTCCTCTGCCCCGTTATCACTTTCTGTTGGGGTATCGCAAGGCTCTGTCCTCTGTCCCCTTCTTTTCTCAATCTACACGTCATCATTATGTTCCTTAATAAAGTCCCACGGTTTCAATATAATTTGTATGCCGACGACACTCAAATCTACATCTCTGCTCCAGACCTATCTACTTTCTCACATCTTTCTGGATGTCCTCTCACTACCTTAAAGGGACACTGAACCCACATTTTTTCTTTTGTGATTCAGATAGAGCATGCAATTTTAAGCAACTTTCCAATTTACTCCTATTATCAATTTTTCTTTATTCTCTTGGCATCTTTATTTGAAAAACAAGAATGTAAGTTTAGATGCCGGCCCATTTTTTTGTGAACAACCTAGATTGTTCTTGCTGATTGGTGGATAAATTCACCCACCAATAAACAAGTGCTGTCCAGGGTCTGAACCAAAAGATGACTGGCTCCTTAGCTTAGATGCTTTCTTTTTCAAATAAAGATAGCAAGAGAACAAAGAAAAATTGTTAATAGGAGAGAATTAGAAAGTTGCTTAAAATTTCATGCTCTATCTGAATCACAAAATAAAAAAATTGGGTTCAGTGTCTCTTTAAGCTAAATCTCTCCAAAACTGAGCTCCCTATTTTCCCCCTTCTTCTAAAATCTCCACACCCCATCTCTCTATAACTGTCGACAGCTCCATCATTACCCCTACCCCGCATGCCCGATGTCTTGGGGTCACACTTGACTCAGATCTTTCTTTCACTCCTCACATTCAGGCCTTGGCTAAATCCTGCCGCTTCCACCTTAAAAGCATCTCTAAAATTAGACATTTCCTTACACAAGACACAACTAAAGTTTTAATCCATTCTCTCATCCTTTCCTTTCTCTGACATTCAAAGCCCTCAACTTAGGGTTGCCACATCAGCCATGTTTTCCTGGACACTTATGAGTTATACATACTGCAGGGTGTGCAGGTAAGAACATGTATTTCAACTCTGGGCAGCACACAAATAATGACACTGAACAGCACTATTCATATTCCTCTCTGCACACCCTGCAGCATGTGTAACTTATAAGTGTCCAGGAAAACATGGCTGAGGTGGCAACCCTACCTCAACTGCACTGCTCTCCTCTATCTCCGACCTTGTCTCCAGATACTCTCCCTCCCTTTCGCTCCATTCACGCCCTCCTACTCTCCTCCTCTCTTGTTACCTCCTCACATTCCTGTTTAGAGGACCTTTCCAGACTGGCTCCCATCTTGTGGAACCCTCTGCCTCGCTCCATAAGACTCTCCCCTATTTTTGAAAGCTTCAAGCACTCCCTAAAGACTCTTCTATTCAGGGATGCGTGCAAACCTATACTAAACTTTCCTATACCAGTTCCTCTACTCCATAGTTATCCGCCATGAACCTCCTTAGAATGTAAGCCTAAGAGCCCAACTGCTTGCAGATCACCTTCTCAAGAGCTGAAAACAACAGTGCGACTCTAGGCAGGGCCCTCTACCCATTTGATCCCAATAATTGCTACCTTGTATACCGCCTTTGTTTATAGTGCTGCGGAATCTGTTGGCACTCTACAAATAACCGTTAATAATAATAATCATTAATTTTTATTCTGGGGAAGAGTGGTATTCTTTCAACAACTTCTACCTCTGAATCTGGATTCTACTTTCCAACCCTGTATATTTTGGGTACCAAATGTAATCTCTTTTCTCAGAGGCTTTATATCCATAAAGACCTATGGGCTTATAATTGGGCTCAGGGCTAAAAGATAGCAAATAAAGGCACAAACAAGAAGTCCAAATCAAATGCAATTACAACATATTTGCAGTCACGTAAAAATGGAACAAACCTCCTTTAAGGTTACCGGAATCCCCTGGTATGTAAACAGTGTTCCACATCTACAAGCTTTTAAAAAAAAAAAAAATGTATAGTTTGTTAGCTGATAATGGCCGCCAATCTCTGCCCGCAGCTTCTCATCCAGTAAGCTGTTTTCTTGTATGACAGTTTAGCAGTGCACATTTAATATTGTTCAGTTAGCTATTTCAAATTGCACATGCACAAATCACCATTGGTTGGCTGATAGGTACTTCCTGATAGTTATCATTGGCTGATAAGTGCTTAAAGGGACATAATACTCATATGCTAAATCACTTAAAACTGATGCAGTATAACTGTAAAAAGCTGACGGGAAAATATCACCTGAGCATCTCTATGTAAAAAAGGAAGATATTTTACCTCACAATTTCCTCAGCTCAGCAGAGTAAGTTCTGTGTAAAAACTTATACTCAGCTGTTGCTCAGCTGCAGGTAAAAAAAAAAAAATAAAATGAAGAAATGAACAGCAGCCAATTAGCATCAGCAGTGCTGAGGTCATGAACTCTTTTACTGTGATCTCATGAGATTTGACTTAACTCTCATGAGATTTCATAGTAAACTTCCTTAAAGGGACACTGTACCAAAATTTTTTCTTTCATGATTCAGATTGAGCATAAAATTTTAAGCAACTTTCTAATTTACTCCCATTATCAAATTTTCTTCATTCTCTCGGTATCTTTATTTAAAATGCAAGAATGTAAGTTTAGATGCCGGCCCATTTTTGGTGAACAACCTGGGTTGTCCTTGCTGATTGGTGGATAAATTCATCCACCAATAAAAAAGTGATGTCCAGAGTACTGAACCCAAAAAAGCATAGATGCCTTATTTTTCAAATAAAGATAGCAAGAGAACAAAGAAAAATTGATAATTGGAGTAAATTAGAAAGTTGCTTAAAATTGCATGCTCTTTCTGAATCAGTGTCCCTTTAAACTGAATAGGGAAATAAGATGAGAGTGCACGTAAGCTCACTCCCTTAGCTGTCCCGGGACAGACATACTGATTTGCAATGGGATGTGGCTACTGAGGAACTTTTGAGGTAAAATATCTTCTTTTTTTACATAGAGATGTTCAGGTGATATTTTCTAGTCAACTTTTTACAGCTATACTGCATCACTTTCAAGTGTTTCAACATTTGGGCATCATGGCCCTTTAATGCTTTTCCAGCATTAGTTTGAAGAACCTATAAGCCAAGAGCATTAGTAGAAGTGTACAATTTATATTGGTGTATTCGGTTAAATTTAAACAGCTTTTACTTCCTATTTTAAGTTTTAAATTTTTATTTTTTTTAAAAAGCGCTTTCATGTGGATGATTTCTTTGTTAGTACTATGTCCCTTTTAAAGGACCAGTTAATGCAGTAGCTTTTGTATAATAAACAAATGCAAGATAACAAGACAATGCAATAGTGCTTAGTCTGAACTTCAAATGAGTAGTAGATTTTGTTCTGACAAATTTCAAAGTTATGTCTATTTCCACTCCTCCTGTACCATGTGACAGCCATCAGCCAATCACAAATGCGTATACGTACCATGTGACAGCCATCAGCCAATAACAAATGCGTATACGTATATTCTGTGAATTCCTGCACATGCTCAGTAGGAGCTGGTGACTCAAAAAGTGTAAATATTTTAAAACTCTGCAAAAAATTTTCTTTAAGGAATTTAGCTAAGATATAAAAGCTTTAGTTTGTATAACATATATATATTTTTTGTTCTTACAGGTAATACAGTGGGAATTAGACAAGCTGAAGAAGAAATGACCTAAGAAGAATGTCAGCTTTTCCCTTTAATTCTTAGCGGACTATTGGAATGTGCTGTGTTGTAAAATTAAATACTACTTGTACATTAAACCTTGTAATCTATACAGTCTTAACTTAAACTATTTACGTATTCCTCCACCTTACAATTCTGTGTTTACATCTGGCACTTTATCTTCCTGCTCTAACAATATTCATTATGTTCTACTGCTGGAGATTCTTTGTTTTCCTGGAACCTAATGTTCTGTTAACAGAATATATCAGTTTGCTTTAGAAGACTATAAGCAGTGCATTAACCCCTTTTCAATGGAACAATGATCCTTGTACAGAGAGAGCCCAGTCACCAGTATAATGAAGGCCTTCCTCAAGGTTATAGAAACTGAGCTTTCGCACTATGAATATATAAATGTAAATAATAAATATCTTGCCAAATGCCCATTGCGTGTATTTTTATTTATTTAGTGTAAGTAATGTATGTTGTGTTAGAGAAATGAGATCTGGAAAACCTATTATAGCTAGTCCTTGTCTAAGGAACTAATTCATTTAGTTATACTGAGGGCAACTGTGTTACGTTGTAGTAGTGAAAATCAGGCATTTGCTGTTAAAGGGACGTTAGTCTGTTTTTCTGTCTCTCTAAAATAAAAGTGCTTTTTACAATGTGTGTGCTGATTTTTATTTTTTAACAAACCCATCATTTTTTGTTTTATTTTGCTGCCCATCGGTTCTGGAACTTGTCCGTATCAGCCAATATACAATATATATTCTATGGACTGTGTATGGCACAAAAAGGCACTTTTAACCTAATAGTTTTTCATGCAGAAATATTTAACGTTTGCATAGAGCTATTTGTTAATAAGTATACTCAACTGGCAGAAAAGCATCTTGCTCCCAGTAGTGGTAAACACAAACAAGGTCACTGGAAGCAGATCTCTAGTCTGTATGAAAGTACTTCCTAGCTATTTACTCTAGTATAACGATTATTAATATTTAATATCTGTATAATATGGCTTCACATATTAGTCATGTATATAAACTAACAGAGCATAAGTTTAACCTATGGAATTGAAACTTGTGCTATTTTGTCGTCTCTTGTTCTTATAAATTATGTTTACAGATTGCTACTTTTGCTACTTCATTTTTTTGGCATATATACCGTATATATAATATATATATATCTATCAGTCAAAAAAACTATCTACCCTCCTTCAACCACGTGGGTGCAAATATGAATCAAATATACACAAAAAGTAATTGTTTCAGAAACTATATTATCCCTTTCATCATTCTTATGCAATTACTTTTTGTGCATATGTGTGTGTGTGTGTGTATATGTATGTGTTTTTATATATATATATATATATATATATATATGTGTGTGTGTGTATATATATATATATATATATATATATATATATATATATATATATATATATATATATATATATGTATATGTGTATATAATTATGGAAAATAAAGGTAGCACACGTTTTCAAAAGGCTGAACCTTTTATTAGAGCAACGTTTTGGGGCTCCTGCCCCTTTCTCAAGCTAATTTACAACTTACACCCTTTTTAAAGGGTCAAACATAAAACAGGAAACCAATTGCAAAGCAGGGGTGTGTCTAACAGGTGCTTCACGTCATTACATATCCTGTGGGAAAAGAAAAAAAGCCAACACATCATTTTTTAACCCTTATCACCCCTTAGCAAGAATTGCAGCAAGTCGCCAACCATATAAACATTACTACATCCAAAACAAAAAGTGCATTGAATCAGCTACACCTAACACTAATAATAATGACTGGTTTATATGTTTACATAGTTATCATAACAATGGTAAAAGGTCAAACTCCCTGTTTAACCCCTTGGGATGTAGAGTATTAAGGAGCCAAATCCATTTGGCTTCTTGATTTAGTAAGTCCCTATGCCTGTCACCCCCTCTAAGCCTCTTGGGAGCACTGTCTATTACCAAATACCTAAGCTGATTGGCCTGATGACCAATTTCTGCGAAATGGGCAGGAACTGGCAAGTGCAACATTTTAGTATTACGGATTACGGATCTACCTATCGTATGGCCCTTCCTATATGAGGCCCTAGCGACTTCCCTAATTTAGGGAAGTCCCTAGGGCCTCATATAGGAAGGGCCATACGATAGGTAGAAAATTGGTACATGCCATATCTGAGAAACCTAGGAGTGATACAAACAATTTTTTTGGAACCCCCAAGGAAGGTACATTTCCTTGTTTGGAGTGTGCTCAGTGCAATAATGTTATTAAGGGGGGAGTTATATCCCCCCATACACAGGGAGAAAATATCAGATAAAAGGATATTAGACATGTGATTCGGCTTATGTTGTCTATGCGCTTAAGTGTCCCTGAGGGCTACTATATGTTGGTGAGACCACCCAAAAGATAAGGGACCGCATTTGCCAACATATGTCGACCATCCGTAATACTAAAATGTTGCACTTGCCAGTTCCTGCCCATTTCGCAGAAATGGGTCATCAGGCCAATCAGCTTAGGTATTTGGTAAAAGATAGTGCTCCCAAGAGGCTTAGAGGGGGCGACAGGCATAGGGACTTACTAAATCGAGAAGCCAAATGGATTTGGCTCCTTAATACTCTACATCCCAAGGGGTTAAACAGGGAGTTTGACCTTTTACCATTGTTATGATAACTATGTAAACATATAAACCAGTCATTATTATTAGTGTTAGGTGTAGCTGATTCAATGCACTTTTTGTTTTGGATGTAGTAATGTTTATATGGTTGGCGACTTGCTGCAAGTGTTTTTAATAGGTTGTCCAATTCTTGCTAAGGGGTGATAAGGGTTAAAAAATGATGTGTTGGCTTTTTTTCTTTTCCCACAGGATATGTGATTACGTGAAGCACCTGTTAGACACACCCCTGCTTTGTAATTGGTTTCCTGGTTTATGTTTGACCCTTTAAAAAGGGTGTGTGTGTCAGTTGTAAATTAGCTTGAAAATGGGGCAGGAGCCCCGAAATGTTGCTCTAATAAAAGGTTCAGCCTTTTGAAAACGTGTGCTACCTTTATTTTCCATAATATTATCACTTTGGGACCTGAAGGGTGATCCTGTAAGGTACTGCACCGGATATTATCTGCATAAAGAAAATTGATTACCTATTTGAAGTGTGTGCAAATCCCACCTGCTCTCATTTTATTTATTTATATATATATATATATATATATATATATATATATATATATATATATATATATATATATATATATATATATATATATATATTTTCATTCATTTGATCTATATCTGGGATTGCACCAAAAGCATAAACATAGAAATTGCATGCAAGGTAAATAGTGAAGGCACAGGACAAAAGGAGCCTATCAATATTACATAAGACAGTCAAGAGGTCCCTGCACTTTATAGAAAAAACATAATAAAATTGCATATGCAAATATACACAGTTTATTAATTATTATTGTTTTTTTGTAGAGCGCTAACAGAATCCGCAGCGCTAATTATGTACAAAAAAAGAAAAATTCTATATGATGCACAATTAAAAACACAAAGACTGTTTCTAATTGTGCATCAAATAATTTTTCTCTTTTTTTTTATTTTTTTTTTATATATATTCCTGAGACTACACATATACAAAACACGTGAGGGGACTACACACTGACTGTACTGGGTACACATCCCATGACCCTGCAACATGCTCTGCCCTGGGTGCTCAGTGACACAAGAAGCTGTGCTGTCCCCAGAGTCACAGGCAGTTAACCCCAGACAGGTCTGGGTGCAAGAACCATAGGGAAAATTACAAAACAAATTAATACAACACACAGAGAAAGTCCAGCACTCACAATCTCTCAGCTAAGATTAAAAGCAAAAATGGAAGTGTTGGTTACCGCATCTGGCCAAATGGGACAAGCCCAGGTACCACGTCAAGGTCCTTTCCAATACCTGGAACCCTAAAACAGCCACCCAATGCAAGCTCTCAATCAAACAACCTGGGAACAAGTAAAGGATGCACAGGCTTATGTAATCACCCTAGACATATATAAAACACGGAAGGGGACTGCACTCTCAGACTGGACTGGGTACACATCCCATGATTCTGCAACATGCTCAGCCCTGGGTGCTCACTGGCACTCACAGGAAGCTGTGCTGTCCCCAGGCAGTTAACCCCAGACAGGCCTGGGTGCAAGGCCCATAGGGAAAATTACAAAACAAATTAATACAACACACAGAAAGTCCAGCACTCACAAGCTCTCAGCTAAGATTAAAAGCATTTGTGAGTGCTGGACTTTCTCTGTGTGTTGTATTAATTTGTTTTGTAATTTTTCCTGTGGTTCTTGCACCCAGACCTGTCTGGGGTTAACTGTCTGTGACTCTGGGGACAGCACAGGTTCCTGTGAGTGCCAGTGAGCACCCAGGGCTGAGCATGTTGCAGGGTTAAGGGATGTGTACCCAGTGCGGTCTGAGAGTGTAGTCCCCTTCCGGCTTGTCCCATTTGGCCAGATGCGGTAACTAACCCTTCCATTTTTGTTTTTAATTTAAGCTGAGAGCTTGTGAGTGAGTGCTGGACTTTCTCTGTATGTTTTTTTATATATATATATATATATATATATATATATATATATATGTACAGGTGGCCCTCGTTTTACAACGGTTCAATTTACACCGTTTCAGAATAACAACCTTTTTTTCCAGTCATGTGACTGCTATTGAAAAGCATTGAGAACCAGTGGATTTATTAAAATAGCCAGTAGGTGGAGCTGTCCGCTTGTGTTGCAGCAAAGCAAGCTGAAATTAATAAGTTTAACCAGACCTGAGCTATCAAGCAGATTTCAAAGGAACAAGATCTTCCTGTCTATAAATCAGTCCAGATTGGAATGCATAGAAAGAACTGTTTGCAGAAAAATGCAAGTGAAGTCTGTGTTGTGTGATTATTTTATTAGGTTTATAATGCTGTTTAGCAAATGTTATTGTTCATTTAACTTAGTTTAATTATATATTCTGTGTTGTGTGCTTATTTTATTAGGTTTATAATGCTGTTTAGCATTTAAAGTCTTCCTTTCAAAGCTTTAAAAATAATGTATTAGGTGTTACTTATGACAATTTTGAGAGGGGCCTGGAACCTAACTCCCTCACTTCCTATTGACTTACATTATAAACTGGGTTTCAATTTACAACGGTTTCGATTTACAACCATTCCTTCTGGAACCTAACCCCGGCGTAAACTGAGGGCTACCTGTATATCATGTAATAAAGAAGGCACTCGCCGTTTCACAATGAACTTACTAATTAAACGTTTTCGGGGTCTCACCCGTCCTCAGACCACTTACACACAAATCTACAAATCCATTATTTATCACCCCTTACCTCCACCGTGCCAGGACGTCAGCCTCCACAGCGTCCGTGAAGCGCAACTGCGCATGCACGAACTTCGTTATTGGCAGACGACTGGGACAGAACTAAAAACACAAAGTAGAAATACACAGTAAATTATACATCTGTTACACATATAGATGACAGTGAACTGATCATACACAAATCAACCCTCTAGGAATAAGATAGCACTACTAGCCTACTATATGAAAACACTGCCTAACATAAGTAATCTACCTAGCGATTGCATATATAATCCTAAATCTACTATTTAGATCATTGGTGTGTCAATAATACACCTAAGAAACGACTTGTAAAAAACACATCTACTCAACCATTAGTGCCCAATACTTCAGATAGATGCCGAGACATGGCTAAAGAATGTAAACCATATTACTAAACGTCCCTACAGGACAATTTTGTTAAAACGTACCCACTACACCTGCCTCATATGCACCCAAATACATAAGTTTGTTTACTACCGCTAAGTGAATTATACCCCCTCCATCTGATGGATCCTAACGTCTATACTTGTGTCGACTATATTAGTTGAGCAACACATCCTCCCCAGGACCAAAAACAACTATTATAAAAAGCACTGTTAGTCCAAATGTACAGTCAGTCCCTTTGGATACATAGTATCCAAATTAAAAATCCACTGGGACTCCCTTTGTAGTAGGTGTTTGGCCCTATCGCCCCCTCTGCTACATCTAGGGACATGATCAATTATGATGTACCGCAAATCCGACACCCTATGCTTGTTAGTACAAAAATGTCTAGCCACCGGTTGGTCAGATTCTCACAGCCTAATGGCCTTTCGGATTGCTGACCGGTGGTTCGCCATTCTAGCCCTACGATCATCTTGGGTCTTCCCCACATAAAACCTGCCACAAGGACAGTGAAGTAGGTAAACAATAAATGTAGTGGTACAGGTGGCCTTATGCTGTATGTAGAATTTCCTATTAGACCACGGATGTGTGAATACATTACTCTGTGTCAAGCCACTACAGGTAGTACATCCACTGCATCAGAAGCAACCCTTTTTGGTGGTGCTCAACCAAGATGTTGGCATATAGCTATCACAATTATCCGGTTTCAGCAGCATGTATTTCAGCGACCTTCCCCTCTTGAATCCCGCCATCTGTGTTTCCATTGTGGCAAATAGTAAGGAATTGTCGCTGGATACAATGTCCCAATGTTCCTTCAGAGTTTTTGAGAAATGTAGTTTTTCTGGAGAAAATGTTGTAGTGAAAATCATCCTTTGGCAGGCCGTTCCCTTGTCAACCTTCTTCAATGCTTGCTCCTGGGTCATAGATAACGACTCAGTCAGTGCTTGTTCTGAGTAGAACCATATCCACGGTCTTTAAATTTCCTCTGCATATCCATCAGCTGGCATTCTTTATTGGATGCATCAGTATTTTTATGAACCACCCGTTTAAACTGCGATTTTGGCAAAGATCTCTTTAAGCTTGGAGGGTAGCAACTTGTAACATCAAGTAAGGAATTTCTATCTGTTTCCTTATGAAACAACGTTGTACAGATTTTCATGTTGTCCTTATGGATCCTTAGATCAAGAAAGTCTATGCTCTCCAAATTAAAGGTCAATTTAAAGGCAACTTGTAAATTGACACTGTTCAATTCAGCAAACCAAGTAAGAAGTTCCTCAGGGGTACCCCCCAAATGACAAACAGGTTGTCTATGTACCTTCTGTAGAGTTTCACTCTGTTATCTCGAAAAGCATCAGTCTCCTCTGTTTTGAACTGTGCCATAAAGTGATTCGCATAGGATGGGGCCACATTGGACCCCATCGCTATGCCAGATGTTTGCAAAAAGAATTCTCTTTCAAACTTGAAATAGTTACAACTCAAACAAAAGTCTAATAATTCCATCACTGCGTCAACAGGGGGGCCTATATACGGGTATTTGAGGAGGTGGTTAGAAACAGCTGTCATCCCCTGTGCATGGGGGATGATGGTATATAAACTGGTCACATCAAGTGTGACCAAAATGTCCTTAGCCTCAAACTGCTGCCAGGTTTTCAATAGGTTGATAAGCTCAATGGAATCAAGGAGGAATGAGGTAGTGTTCCTTACCAAAGGTTGTAGGATGGCATCCACATAAGTCGCTAACGGTTGTAAATGCTTTTTGTAATAGTCGTTTTTGGTCCTGGGGAGGATGTTTTGCTAAACTAATATAGTCGACACAAGTATAGGCGTTAGGATCCATCAGATGGAGGGGGTATAATTCACTTAGCGGTAGTAAACAAACATGTATTTGGGTGCATATGAGACAGGTGTAGTGGGTACGTTTGAACACAGAATTGTCCTGTAGGGACGTTTAGTAATATGGTTTACATTCTTTAGCCATGTCACGGCATCTATCTGAAGTATTGGGCACTAATGGTTGAGTAGATGTGTTTTTGACAAGCCGTTTCTTAGGTGTATTATTGACACACCAATGATCTAAATAGTAGATTTAGGATTATATATGCAATCGCTAGGTAGATTACTTATGTTAGGCAGTGTTTTCATATAGTAGGCTAGTAGTGCTATCTTAGGCCTAGAGGGTTGATTTGTGTATGATCAGTTTACTGTCTATATGTGTAACGGATGTATAATTTACTGTGTATTTATACTTTGCGTGTTTAGTTCTGTCCCAGTCGGCTGTTCATAACGCCGTTCGTGCATGCGCAGTTGTGCTTCACAGACGCTGTGGAGGCTGACGTCCTGGTACGGTGGAGGTAAGGGGTAATAAATAATGGATTTGTAGATTTGTGTGTAAGTGGTCTGAGGACGGGGGATACCCCAAAAACGTTTACCATTTGATTAAAAAGTTCATGATATATTGATTGGAAGGGTACCCTGAAGGTTGTTAATATTGTGAGTGCTGGCTCCTAACTATTTGAATTTTATTTATATATATATATATATATATATTCTGTTAAAAAAAATTTAGAACATGTCTTATGAACGGATAGCTTTATGGGCGGCATCTCTCATCACTGCAGGACTTCCAATTTCCTCTTTTTTTTCTTAGAGAATTCAGAGAGCTTAGCCCCTGTGAAGTCTGCACTATAATTGTTCTCCAACCTGGAGAATCTTTGATCATTGGAGCCTAACTCCTCAGGTAGCAGCCAGTGAAGTACAAAATTGTTGTTCCTTCAACAAAGGATACTAAAAGAATGATGCAAATTTGATAATAGAACATAGAATTTTAAAGCAACTTTCCAATTTATTTATATCTGAATCATGAAAGAAAAAAACTTGTATTTCATGTCCATTTAACTTTCTGACCATGAACTAACCTATGAAAAATGTTATGTCATTTTAAAGCAGATTTGTGTAAAATAGCCAGTCTTATTCTGTTTGTGAGACATTTCAGGTCTGTTCATGGCCTAACCGTTTGAAACTGGATAAGTCTTTTAGGAAAGTTGAACTCCAATATCCCTATGGTACTAAGTACCTGAAAGGAGATATATCTTGTAAAAATATTAGATTCCATCACAAAATGAGCTATGTTCCTGGATCCAAATTTCACTAAAGTTAAAGCAGGTGTTCTACTGATTGATGAGTCCCATCTGTAACTGCATATTTCACAGATATGGTGTTTCTGGCATTTTAGAATGGGGAACAGAATTACAGAATCAATTAATTTAAGGCTGTCCGTTCATAAGGTATGAATACTGATTTGTATTTGCACCTGATGCACTATTTTAAAATTGCCTGAAATGTAATATAACAGACATCTGTACAACATTGCCAAGTTTCATGGAGGAATTTGAAGTCTTGCAGGAAACCGGCGTATGCAATGGGCAAGAATATATTTTCTGTGCATTTTTGTACAGCTCCCACCGACCAATAGTTGCTAAGTTTACTTTAGCAAACCGTAAATACTGCCTGATGAATGGAGTCTGAACACATTAATCTCATCAACTTGCTCTGCATTTAAGAACCTCTATTATGCACCCCATGACCTCAAAGTACAGTCATCATATAAAAATAATTTTCAGTTTCACTCTCCCAAGCATATGCAGTGGATATTTTCACCTTCAGTGATCTCAACAGAAAATGTTGCCAGCTGGGTGGCACAATGAAGTAGCCAGGTGGGGGCAGTGTAATATTTTCTATAACATTAGCTGCTATCCAAAGCACAAATTAATTGCATAACTTAACAAATTGATTTAATCATGATTTCTTTCATTTAGGTGGCGAGAGTCCACGATTTGTTACACATGGGATATACATTCCCACCAGGAGGAGGCAAAGTTGCCCAAACCTCAAGGCCAATAAATACCCCACCCAATAGTTTAAACTTTGTCTCCTTTGGGGGTGGTTAAAGTATGATGTGTTTCAGTGTATACTGAATTCTGGTTTCCCTTTTAGAGATACAGTGTTTGTCAGAGGGATGTTTGGGGAGTTTAGCCTTTAGATACCATGTTGTAAACCTCTGGTAGTCTTTCTAAGGCCCTCTGTAAATTTGGTCGCAGTAAGCCTTTTTCTGCCTCCCTTTAAAGATCTACATACTCCTATCTTCTACCTCTGCTGATAGGTTTTTCAGTACTAGTTAGCTGTCTGTTCGAGAGTGGACATGTGTCTACAAAAATACAGGTAAGTATATATTTTTTTTCTTTTTAGACACAGCTTTTATTTTGGGGCACTTGTTAAAGGTATAGGCTTACAGTATCTCACAAAAGTGAGTATGCCCCTCACATTTTTGTAAATATGTTGTTATATCTTTTCATGTGACAACACTGAAGAAATGACACTTTGCTACAATGTAAAGTAGTAAGTGTACAGCCTGTATAACAGCCATTAATGTCTAAATCGTTGGCAACAAAAGTGAGTACACCCCTAAGTGGAAATGTCCAAATTGAGCCCAATTTACCCTCCCTGGTGTCATGGGACTCGTTAGTGTTACAAGGTCTCAGGTGTGAATGGGGAGCAGGTGTGCTTAATTTGGTGTTATTGCTCTCACACTCTCTTATATTGGTCACTGGAAGTTCAACATGGCACCTCATGGCAAAGAACTCTCTGAGGATCTGAAAAAATGAATTATTGGTCTACATAAAGATGGCCTAGGCTATAAAAAGATTGCCAAGGACCTGACAGCAGTTTCACAGGACAGGTTCCACTCAGAACAGGCCTCGCCATGGTCGACCAAAGAAGTTGAGTGCACATGCTCAGCGTCATATCCAGAGGTTGTCTTTGCGAAATAGATGTATGAGTGCTGCCAGCATTGCTGCAGAGGTTGAAGGGGTGGGGGGTCAGCTTGTCAGTGCTCAGACCATAGGCCACACACTGCATCAAATTGGTCTGCATGGCTGTCGTCCCAGAAGGAAGCCTCTTCTAAAGATGGTGCACAAGAAAGCCTGCAAACAGTTTGCTGAAGACAAGCAGGCTAAGGACATGGATTACTGGAACCATGTCCTGTGGTCGGATGAGACCAAGATAAACTTATTTGGTTCAGATGGTGTTAAGCATGTGTGGCGGCAACCAGGTGAGGAGTACAAAGACAAGTGTGTCTTGCCTACAGTCAAGCATGGTGGTGGGAGTGTCATGGTCTGGGCCTGCATGAGTGCTGCCGACACTGGGGAGCTACAGTTCATTGAGGGAACCATGAATGCCAACATGTACTGTGACATACTGAAGCAGAGCAGGTTCCCCTCCTTTCGGAGACTGGGTTGCAGGCAGTGCTCCCTCTAAGGCCAGTTTTCTGTGTGACCCAGCAGCAAAACAGTTAATAAGAGAGCCACACCTTGCAGTCTATATTGTGTAGTGTTTGCTAATTGCTATAATTAACTATTTCACTGCTTTGCCACTCACAAAACTAGAGGGAACACTGGTCGCAGGGCAGTATTCCAACATGACCCCAAACACACCTCCAAGATGACCACTGCCTTGCTAAAGAAGCTGAGGGTAAAGGTGATGGACTGGCCAAGCATGTCTCCAGACCTAAACCCTGTGGGGCTTCCTCAAACGGAAGGTGGGGGAGCGAGATGTCATGGAGTAGTGGAAGAGGACTCCAGTGGCAACCTGTGAAGCTCTGGTGAACTCGATGCCCACGAGGGTTAAGGCAGTGCTGGAAAATAACTGTGGCCACACAAAATATCGACACTTTGGGCCCAATTTGGACATTTTCACTTAGGGGTGTACTCACTTTTGTTGCCAACAGTTTTGATATTAATGGCTGTGTGTTGAGTTGTTTTGAGGGGACAGACAATTTACACTGTTATACAGGTTGTACACTCACTACTTTACATTGTAGCAAAGTGTCATTTCTTCAGTGTTGTCACATTAAAAGATATAATAAAATATTTACAAAAATGTGAGGGGCGTACTCACTTTTGTGAGATATGGTATATTTGGTTATATAGGCAGCCCAGAGACAAGCGTTAGGATGTTTCATACTGGAAACACCCCAGCCCACCCACAGACAGAAGAGAACAAAAGATAGGGGCTTATAGCACTCACCCTCAAACGTAATAGTATATTCAGGCTAAAACTTAACCTTTAATTATAATCGCACATAAAACAGCAGGAATACCTGCAATCACAACCCACCACCATAAATAAAATCATCTAACACCCCCCTGTTTCCTGGCCGATAACTGGATATGCCAGCTTCAGGTGCCAGGGGTGTCACAACGAAAAAATACTTTAAAACAAACGCGTTTCGGGCCATAACACTGGCCTTTCTTAATGTTTTTTTTTTTTTAATTCTTTTTATTGAGACGAGACACAGTGACCAACAAATACACACAATCCATAAGATCACAACAGCACGGTGCGCAGACCGGTGCCTCACAACCAGTTACAACAAGTAATTATAAACAGTCAAGTTGAGAACAGTCTGTATACTTATGTGCGAGGACAGTCCATTCTAATGTTCGCTAACAATTTACTTATCTTAACAATTATATGCATATTTATTGTGCTGAATATGGACCAGTCTTCTTGGTAATGACGTCCACGATCTCCATGGTCACTTCGTCTCCCAAATTTTAAATTTTATATAACTCAATAAACAACTTATTAAACACAGTTAACACATTAATAATTAACATCCTAAAGGGGAAGAAGAAAAAAGGGGGAGGATTGCTCTACCTCTTGTCCTCCTATTCATACAAACATCTAATTATTAGTGTAGATCAAAAGAGCATCTCTTCATTTACCCTATCTTCCCTTTGATTCCCCACTGGGAACTTCAGGGCCTGCCACTCTCCCTGCATCATTGCCGTTAAGATAACCTCATTTTGCATAAATGGTCTAAGAATTTGCAGTTGTTGGGAGGGGTCAAAAGTAACAATCAACGGTCGCCATTTTTTTAAAAAACAGTTGGAGCCTATGCCCCGTGTCCAACTTCACATCATACTGTTCAATGAAAAGTTGTTTTAGTAAAGTGCGTTTAAATTGGGCAAAAGTGGGAGGGCGTCTAGTAATTCATCTAGTCAAAATGCATTGTCTTGCCAGTAGTGTGCATAGTGTCAACATTTTATGCAAGTGTTTGTACGAATCATCCCATTGGAATAGGCATATTTTACATATATCTATAGAGATAGTTATGTGGAATTTTAATCATATCCAGTGTTGCAGGTGACCCCAAAAACGTCTAATTATCGGGCAGGAAAATAAATAATACTGAAAGGATGGAGAGTCGATACTATATTTGATGCATCTGTTAGGATGGTGTGTGTTCCATTTGGACAATCTATGAGGGGTTATATAGTCTTTATGCAACATCCTAATCTGTGCCTCACTCAATGGGATTGCCAAGGTCATAGCCCTGGTCAGTTCCAGACTCCCCGTAAGGTCCTGCACAGTAATTTGTGCTGGGACTACTAATTTGAATTTATCCATTTTGTTTGTTTGCAACATCACTTCCGCTTTCTTACGGAGACGCTTGTAAAACTCAGAGATAGTAAAAATCCCTGTGGTAAATAACGTGTGTGAGACAGCAAAGGGTGAAACAGACCAGAACGCTGGGTTATTTTTTTGGAGCTCTGAAATGTAATGCTTCATCTGCAGATAGGCGTAGAAATGTTTATGTGGAATTTGGCATCTGGTTCTCAGCTCTTGAAAGGATCTGATTGAATGCGTTGGGGGGTCTAACACGTCACCTACCGTCCTAATCCTTACAGATTTCCAGATATGGTACGGTTCACAGTCAGAAAATCCTGGTTACCAACCAGTGGAATAAATTTAGGTGTATGTCCAATCGGTGGGGTCTCCTGTGTAGTCATAGTGAAATTGTATACTTTTAAGACATATTACCACCACAGAGGAAGATCTATTCTCCCATCCCACACTCACATAGACACAATGCTGCTGCCATTGCACTTTCTTCTTAAATTAATACAAATACTGTAATTATTTTTTCCCAGCACCAAACACAACCCCAAGCTCTTAGAATGATCTATGCAACCCTCCAGCCTCCTCACTAGGACTGATTAATTTCCAGAAATAAAATTCCCAGCGTTTAAAAAAAATAAAATAAAAAATACTTTTATTGTGCCCCAGCATAGCAATAATTGCAATCCCAAAGCCTAAGGATGTCCATACTTAGTGGCGCAGTCCAACCATTTGTCAAATTCTCCCCAATACTTTCCCTCTATGGGTGGTTCTACTATGGCACATTTATGCATTATTCCCAGACTACAGATAAATATATGGTTGTCTTTTTTATAGTTTTACATGAGACTATGTCTCTAGGTTCTTGGTATTCATATTCTAAAGATGTAAATTTGTTTGCTGCAATATAGTTTGTTGGATAGTTGCCACCCCTTGACCATTAATAAGTAAACAGATATAATACCACAAGCCACCTAGTATCCCTTGTATTAGTGGGACCTATAGGAGATGTTTTCTGGTGCTGTAACACTGACCTCATATCCCTCCCTCTTCATGCGTATGACCCACTGACAAGTTGGATTTCAAATAAATCTCCCCTTGCTCTAGATGTATAATAGTCCATTCTTTTTATCCCTGCAACTCACCACAACTAATATACAACCTCCGCCTCCCCCCCCCCCAGTAATAAGTCTCTTTAGGAGAACTAAATATGCGGTTTCTCTTGCCTATACCGCACTTTCCATCACTCCCCTAGTATTTTTTTTTCTATTTCATATAATACCATAACACGGAATCCATCTATCTCACTCAGATCAGCAGGTCTTTCCTCCTACAGCATTTATCAGGGGCCTTTCTTAAGACCACTGAGACCAGAACAAAGGCCGTAAGTGGCTTGATATATTAGTTTGAAGGCTCTACTGCGGATTCTATTTATTACTAGGGGAGTTTATATTATATATAATACATTGCATCCTACATTTTATATTATATTTTGTATTTTTGTTTAGATCTATGGATGGTTAAACTTATTTGTTAGAGGTTGATTTCACATTACCCTGCTATATGTGCTCTATTACAATCTGAATAATTCACAATGTTATATATTACAATGACCTTTTGTATTGTTACCATTTGTTTTATACTGGTTGCACATGCAACAATTATGTCATGTTTTCATTTTATCCTACTCAATAAAGAAAAAAAAAGAAAAAAAAAAAATTAGGTGTGGGCTTCTTAGTTCCCATGCATTTATTGATTAGACTCCATGCTCATAAGGGATCCTTATATAAGGGATTACTACTGATGTGCTGTGGTGCATCTTTTAATGAAATGTAGGGTAAATATGCTAAAGCCACAGGTGCACACACCGCTTCCTCTAGCCTCGCCTTGCCTCATAAAATAAGTGTTGAGTTGCCAGCCTGTTACCAGTCTCGCCAATGCCGCCCAGTTGTATAACTTTAAACTTGGGAGGCCAAGACCGTCACTAAGGTAGGGCAGACTAAGCTTTTCTGCCGTTATGCAAGGTTTTCCCCCCCTCCAAATAAATGTAGATATAGCTTTAGAAAGAGAAGTTAAGTCTCTCCTGGTCATGAGAAAGGGAAGCATTACCAAAGGGTACAGTATCCTAGGCAAGGTTGCTATTTTAACCAAATTAATTTGGCCCAATAATCCCAAAGGGAGATTAATCCAGGTTTGGAGCTGTGTGGTCAGGGTTTTACATCTGTCCGTTATGTTTAGATCATATATCCTCTGTGGGTTGTAATTGAATACCTAGGTATGTGAGTGATTCTGACGCTACCACAAGCGGGTAATCATGTGTAGCGTGCGGATGTTTATTCAGCCATAATAATTCCGATTTTGAGGTGTTAATCTTGTACCCCGAGAAGCTACCAAATTCTGCAATATATAGAGGATGTGCACTGAGGGTTTGTCTACAAACAAGAGCATGTCATCCGCATAAAGGGCTAGGTGTATCATAACTCCCTGGATTGTGATACCAGGGAAAATCTGTCTCTATTTAGTTGTTAAGGGCTCCAATGCCAAGTCGAATAACAAGAGGGACAAAGGGCACCCCTGTCTGGTACCTCTTTGTAGAGTGAAATCAGGGGAGAACAAACCATTCGTTCAAAATTCAAGCAGTCAGGGTATTGTAAATTTTACGAATATTGTCCAAAAAGGGCCACTTAAAGTTAAATGTTTGCATGGTGTTAATTAGATGCGTCCACTCCACCCTATCGAAGGCCTTCTCTGCATCAAGCAATAGCAGGAAGGCCTCCGGCAGATCACCCGCCCCACCCCTAGACACCACCGTCCAATAATGATTAATCACATGTAAAACTCTACAAAGATTAACCGCTGATGAGCACTGCTGCACTGGTGAACCGGGGTGGTTAAAGCATTAGAAAGTAAAAAGAGGTCAATTCTGGATAGGGTGGATTTAGCTTTAGAAAGGCATGTGAAATCTTTGCCCTCTGGATGTAGTAATCTCCATATGTCACAAATATCCAGAGTTGATTCAAGCATATGGAATACTTTATTTTCAAATCTGGCTTTATAATTAGTTTTGGGATCTTTCACAACTGAATGCTGTAACCATAACCTATCCATAGTATGTGAGGGGGTGAGGTTGAAGACAAGTCCCCTCCCATTATTAATGTTGAACCAATATAGGGTGTTAGGGCTTTTGTAAGGGTATTCCAAAAATCTATCACTCTGTAATTAGGGGCGTATATGTTGCAAAATGTATACTCCGTGGAGTTAATCTGCCCCTGTAAAATTAGAAATCTCCCTTCCTTGACTAAATGTGAGTGTTTGATGTGAGTGGTCAAACGCTTACCAAAGACAACCACCAGACCTCTACTGGCTCTAGTGTGTGATAGAAACTCAACCTGACCTACCAAGTCCTGTCTAAATTTGAGGTGTTCTGTGTCAGTTAAGATGTGTCTCTTGTAAGAGCGCTACGTCAGCCCCCGGTCGGTCGCCTCAAATGGGTGAGAATCGATTTACGTTTTATGGGGGAATTAATACCTCCCACGTTCCAAGTTACAATTTTAAGCGACATCATTAATCAGGGGAGGATTTGTGTGGATAAGGCAGAGCAACACTGAGGAGAGAAGGAAAATAAAAATAAATAAAAAAAAAGGGGGCATACGGACAATGAAGCAAAAACCATACCGCCAATTCCCGCTCCAGTGCAGACAGTGGCGGCTGGTGACTTTTGAAGATGGGGAGCACTAGCCCCGCCCTTCAGATGGCTCCGCCCATTTTATTGTGTATGTGTATATATATATATATATATATATATATATATACACATACATACATACACACACACTCTGCCAGTTACCTTAACACATCCTTGTACAAGGTGAGGGCAGTGTGTTATGTGTATTACTGTGTGTTATATGTACATAACTAACCTGTGTATATTGAAAGACAAGAGCACCACATACACCCTGCAGTTACTATATATATATATATATATATATATATATATATATATATTGGGTACAAGAGTCCTGTTACTGGGGCAGTATAAGGACATATATATATATATATATATATATATATTCCTTATACTGCCCCAGTAACAGGACTCTTGTACCCAGTATATATATATATATATATATATATATATATATATATATATATATATATATATATAAAAAATAAAAAGTATGATATATATATATATAGATATATATATATATGTGTGTGTGATTAGGAAGCTATAACAGCACTGTAGCACGCCACCATTATGTTTTAAAGGAGAAATTTTTCTATATTCCAGTAAAAAGGACCTGGGTATGTACACTAGAATTCTGCCACAGATAGGAGCCAGTGCCACAAGACTTATCATAGCACATCACTCACTAACATCAAGACAGTAGCCAGCCCCCATACCTCTTCTGCTCCACGTTGCTGCAGATGAATAAAGACTTGATGTCTAAGATAAAGTACACTAATATTTGCTTTGCACTTAGATTTCATTAGGGAACATCATGCACACAGACGACTGTAATTCACATTGGTTCAGCTTTCCCTGGTGATAGAAAAGGTACATGGAAAAAACACAGATTTCCTGACAGCATCTACTTCCAATTTCATAAGATAAAACAGAATGGAGGGGCGCCTCATGTGTGGTATCATCTATTAATTAACAGCGAGTCACAGAACTATTGCCAAATGGGTACTCACAAATTTGGAGAGCACACTTATGTGCTGGTAGGGGCGGGCTGCAGAATTAGAAAGGTGTGACAGCTCACCCACTTGAAGGCGCTCTTGGCGTAAGATGGTGGTGCTATAAGGGAGACAAGAAATACGGGCACCACATGTGCAGACTATTAATGGTACAACCACAACAGATTCCTTAATGTGGAGGGTACTCACATATTCCCAGAGCACACCAATGTGCTTGTAGAAGCAGGCTGCAGATTGGTAGAGGTGTGGCAGCTCACCCAAACTCTAGGTATCTTGATATTTGTATGTTAATGTGTTCCCTCAGGTGCTGGGCTGGTCTCTCATAGGTGAACAATGGCAGATGGTGGGTAGAAATGAATCCACTCAAAGGATAAAAGATATATCCAAATTTATTTAAAAAAGCATAAAAGTTTAAAAACAACAGCACAATGATTGCTGATGAGAGTGGATAACAGGGTGTCCAATAATCACCCAATCATGCAACGCGTTTCACGGTTCACAGACCGTTTCATCAGGCATAAAAAAATCATAATAAATCATGCTACCCTTCACTGCCTTATATACCTCACTAATGAACAGAACAAAACACCTCTTTTTGCTAGAGAATGATTGATGTGGTACACCTGTGTGGGTTAGTCCAAATCACTGTCCTAGAGGTGAAAAATCCCTCTTGACTCTGTAAACACTCACCTATGTTTGCATTTATTAATCTATTCTCTGCAGTACAATTATCTGGTGGAATAAACTTCATAACTAATCATTGTTATTAAAAAGCTCCAAACTGGTGAACATGTAAATAGGTTCCCTTACTGGGGTGGTGATCCCTCCCACCACTTTTATTTTACACATTTGAGGTGGTATAACCCTTCCAAAGATATTTTGGGAGTCTGTATTTGACAACACTATGTAATGAAAAGTTATATCGAAATTCGTGTCAATTTAAATGTTTACTTCAATTTGTCTAGTTTAAACTACTAGTAGCAACTAAAACTGTATAATTCCTACTTTGTTATGAACACATACAGATCGTGTAGCGGTTCTATGTTGTTATTTACTAGCCTGAACACTCTTATTCTATTGGTCAAAGCTGCTATGTGGGCAGTGGCCGCGTGACGTGGAGGCCGACCGCCACCACCCACTTGTTACCCAGAACCAGTAATTGTTCATATTGTCATTTGATAGGGTGCCGTCTATGATAGCCGCCCCCTGAGTCTCTAAGATTTGACAGTCTGCTTTGAAGCCGTCTCAGCGGTCCACTGACCGAACATGACGGCTGAAGTTCCGTTTACAATCCCCAATCGCAACAGCCAAAAAGCCCTTCTTATAGAAGTATAGAGATCGTCAGCCTCGCAACCGTATAATAGATTTTTTTTTTTTCCACCAAGATCTTCCAGATTATCACTATAAATTCATCACTATAAGTTTTTCACGAGTATCACTATGAGATTAGACTACAATCCATTATTATATTAAGATATTTCCCGTTCAACCTCTCGCAGATTTATCTTCCCTTCCAGTCCATTTTATTAATTCGTTAACTAAGTTATCTTTTTTCTCACTCCAGTATTTTTCCCCCCATTTTCTCCATTATTTCAGCATGATGACATTCCATACACAGTCACTACACCTCACATTTCACTTTATAGGTTTAGTCTATCATCCTTTATCCTATATTGCATAACGCAACTTGCGTTTTTTTGGAATCAATTATATCCCCCTGGACATATACCAGTTATTAGGAATATACTCACTTGTAAACTTAATAAGAATTTAGAAATGTCATTTGGTCAAGTTAGGCCATGTATTGTATTATATAAAGATTTTGGTAGGCGATTAGCCAGAGAATGAAACAAATGCCGGCGAATAAAAACACAAGACACAAAGTTCATTATATAGCGGTTTGAGAAACGACAATAATATTGTAACACACACGTAGTAAAAAAGGAAAATCACTTACTCCCGATCCATACAAACAATATAATACACTCTACAATAAAGAACTTGAGTGACACTGTTGCGAGTATCGCAACAATCGCTATGCACATACTGACATGTCAGCCAATCACAAACTAATTTGCACTAAGAGAGTGATTGGCTAGTTTACACACACCCACTTTTGAGGAAAACTGCAATCCGGATTAAGAAAGTGATTGGCCAGTTACACACACACCCACTTTTGAGGAAAACTGTAAGCAGGTCCTCGGTTGGGTTATCATTGCATACAAATCAGATATTTCCGCAACTACGGTTGCAAGGCTGACGATCTCTATACTTCTATAAGAAGGGCTTTTTGGCTGTTTGCGATTGTGGATTGTAAACGGAACTTCAGCCGTCATGTTCGGTCAGTGGACCGCTGAGACGGCTTCAAAGCAGACTGTCAAATCTTAGAGACTCAGGGGGCGTCTATCATAGACGGCACCCTGTCAAATGACAATATGAACAATTACTGGTTCTGGGTAACAAGTGGGTGGTGGCGGTCGGCCTCCACGTCACGCGGCCACTGCCCACATAGCAGCTTTGACCAATAGAATAAGAGTGTTCAGGCTAGTAAATAACAACATAGAACCGCTACACGATCTGTATGTGTTCATAACAAAGTAGGAATTATACAGTTTTAGTTGCTACTAGTAGTTTAAACTAGACAAATTGAAGTAAACATTTAAATTGACACGAATTTCGATATAACTTTTCATTACATAGTGTTGTAATATACAGACTCCCAAAATATCTTTGGAAGGGTTATACCACCTCAAATGTGTAAAATAAAAGGGGTGGGAGGGATCATCTATCCCAGTAAGGGAACCTATTTACATGTTCACCAGTTTGGAGCTTTTTAATAACAATGATTAGTTATGAAGTTTATTCCACCAGATAATTGTACTGCAGAGAATAGATTAATAAATGCAAACATAGGTGAGTGTTTACAGAGTCAAGAGGGATTTTTCACCTCTAGGACAGTGATTTGGACTAACCCACACAGGTGTACCACATCAATCATATTGTCAAATACAGACTCCCAAAACATCTTTGGAAGGGTTATACCACCTCAAATGTGTAAAATAAAAGGGGTGGGAGGGATCATCTATCCCAGTAAGGGAACCTATTTACATGTTCACCAGTTTGGAGCTTTTTAATAACAATGATTAGTTATGAAGTTTATTCCACCAGATAATTGTACTGCAGAGAATAGATTAATAAATGCAAACATAGGTGAGTGTTTACAGAGTCAAGAGGGATTTTTCACCTCTAGGCCAGTGATTTGGACTAACCCACACAGGTGTACCACATCAATCATTCTCTAGCAAAAAGAGGTGTTTTGTTCTGTTCATTAGTGAGGTATATAAGGCAGTGAAGGGTAGCATGATTTATTATGATTTTTTTATGCCTGATGAAACGGTCTGTGAACCATAATAATACATTTGGATATATCTTTTATCCTTTGAGTGGATTCATTTCTACCCACCATCTGCCATTGTTCACCTATGAGAGACCAGCCCAGCACCTGAGGGAACACATTATCATACAAATATCAAGATACCTAGAGTTTGGGTGAGCTGCCACACCTCTACCAATCTGCAGCCTGCTTCTACAAGCACATTGGTGTGCTCTGGGAATATGTGAGTACCCTCCACATTAAGGAATCTGTTGTGGTTGTACCATTAATAGTCTGCACATGTGGTGCCCGTATTTCTTGTCTCCCTTATAGCACCACCATCTTACGCCAAGAGTGCCTTCAAGTGGGTGAGCTGTCACACCTTTCTAATTCTGCAGCCCGCCCCTACCAGCACATAAGTGTGCTCTCCAAATTTGTGAGTACCCATTTGGCAATAGTTCTGTGACTCGCTGTTAATTAATAGATGATACCACACATGAGGCGCCCCTCCATTCTGTTTTATCTTATATAGTACCACCTGGACCATCCAGTGAGGAGGAGGCAGCCGCTACAGCAATCGTTATCCTTTGAAGAACGTATAAAGGACTGTCTAATTTTTCACAATTGCAAGTGTATTTTCACTACAGTATCTAAGAATTTACTGTTTCTTTCATGTAATTAGCAAGAGTCCATGAGCTAGTGACGTATGGGATATACATTCCTACCAGGAGGGGCAAAGTTTCCCAAACCTCAAAATGCCTATAAATACACCCCTCACCACACCCACAAATCAGTTTTACAAACTTTGCCTCCCATGGAGGTGGTGAAGTAAGTTTGTGCTAGATTCTACGTTGATATGCGCTTCGCAGCAGGCTGGAGCCCGGTTTTCCTCTCAGAGTGCAGTGAATGTCAGGGATGTGAAGAGAGTATTGCCTATTTGAATTCAATGATCTCCTTCTACGGGATCTATTTAATAGGTTCTCTGTTATCGGTCGTAGAGATTCATCTCTTACCTCCCTTTTCAGATCGACGATATACTCTTATATATACCATTACCTCTACGGATTCTCGTTTCAGTACTGGTTTGGCTTTCTACTACATGTAGATGAGTGTCTTGGGGTAAGTAAGTCTTATTTTCTGTGACACTCTAAGCTATGTTGGGCACTTTTATATAAAGTTCTAAATATATGTGTTTAAACATTTATTTGCCTTGATTCAGGATGTTCAATATTCCTTATTTCAGACAGTCAGTTTCATTATTTGGGATAATGCATTTGAATAATAAATTTTTTCTTACCTTAAAATTTGACTTTTTTCCTGTGGGCTGTTAGGCTCGCGGGGGCTGAAAATGCTTCATTTTATTGCGTCATTCTTGGCGCGGACTTTTTTGGCGGCAAAAAATGTCAGTCATTTCCGGCGTCATACTTGTCACCGGAAGTTGTTTGTATGTGCGTCATTTTTTTGACGTTTTTGCACCAAAGATGTCGGCGTCGCCGGATGTGGCGTCATTTTTGGCGCCAAAGCATTTAGGCGCCAAATAATGTGGGCGTCTTTTTTGGCGCTAAAAAATATGGGCGTCATTATTGTCTCCACATTATTTAAGTCTCATTGTTTATTTGCTTCTGGTTGCTAGAAGCTTGTTCATTGGCATTTTTTCCCATTCCTGAAACTGTCATTTAAGGAATTTGATCAATTTTGCTTTATATGTTGTTTTTTCTATTACATATTGCAAGATGTCTCAGATTGACCCTGGATCAGAAGCTACTTCTGGAAATTCGCTGCCTGATGCTGGATTTACCAAAGTTAAGTGCATTTGTTGTAAACTTGTGGTAACTGTTCCTCCGGCTGTTGTTTGTGATGAATGTCATGATAAACTTGCTAATGCAGATAATATTTCCTTTAGTAATGTTCCATTACCTGTTGCTGTTCCATCAACATCTAATACTCAGGGTCTTCCTGTTAACATAAGAGATTTTGTTTCTAAATCTATTAGGAAGGCTATGTCTGTTATTCCTCCTTCCAGTAAACGTAAAAAGTCTTTTAAAACTTCTGATTCTGTTTCTGATGATGATTTCTCTGGTTCAGAGGATTCTGTTTCAGAAATTGACACTGATAAATCTTCATATTTATTTAGAATGGAATTTATTCATTCTTTACTTAAAGAAGTCTTAATTGCATTAGAAATAGAGGAATCTGGTCCTCTTGATACTAAATCTAAACGTTTAAATACGGTTTTTAAACCTCCTGTAGTTATTCCGGAAGTTTTTCCCATCCCTGATGCTATTTCTGAAGTAATTTCCAGGGAATGGAATAATCTGGGTAATTCTTTTACTCCTTCTAAAAGGTTTAAGAAATTGTATCCTGTGCCATCTGACAGATTAGAGTTTTGGGACAAAATCCCTAAAGTTGATGGGGCTATCTCTACTCTTGCTAAACGTACTACTATTCCTACGGCAGATAGTACTTCTTTTAAGGATCCTTTAGATAGGAAAATTGAATCCTTTCTAAGGAAAGCTTAGTTATGTTCAGGTAATCTTCTTAGGCCTGCTATATCTTTGGTGGATGTTGCTGCAGCTTCAACTTTCTGGTTGGAGGCTTTAGCACAACAAGTAACAGATCATAATTCTCATAGCATTGTTAATCTTCTTCAACATGCTAATAACTTTATTTGTGATGCCATCTTTGATATCATTAGGGTTGATATCAGGTATATGTCTTTAGCTATTTTAGCTAGAAGAGCTTTATGGCTTAAAACTTGGAATGCTGATATGTCTTCTAAGTCTACTTTGCTTTCCCTTTCTTTCCAAGGTAATAAATTGTTTGGTTCACAGTTGGATTCTATTATTTCAACTGTTACTGGGGGGAAAGGAACTTTTTTACCACAGGTAAAAAATCTAAAGGTAAATATAGGGCTGCTAATCGTTTTCGTTCCTTTCGTCAGAATAAGGAACAAAAGCCTGATCCTTCCTCTACAGGAACGGTTTCTGTTTGGAAACCATCTCCAGTCTGGAATAAATCCAAGCCTTTTAGAAAGCCAAAGCCAGCTCCCAAGTCCACTTGAAGGTGCGGCCCTCATTCCAGCCCAGCTGGTAGGGGGCAGATTACAATTTTTCAAAGAAATTTGGATCAATTCGATTCACAGTCTTTGGATTCAGAACATTGTTTCACAAGGGTACAGAATAGGTTTCAAGATAAGGCCTCCTGCAAGAAGATTTTTTCTTTCTCGCGTTCCAATAAATCCAGTGAAGGCTCAAGCGTTTCTGAAATGTGTTTCAGATCTAGAGTTGGCTGGAGTAATTGTGCCGGTTCCAGTTCTGGAACAGGGTCTGGGGTTTTACTCAAATCTATTCATTGTACCAAAGAAGGAGAATTCCTTCAGACCAGTTCTGGATTTAAAAATATTGAATCGTTATTCAAAATGGTAACTATAAGGACTATTCTGCCTTTTGTTCAGCAAGGGCATTATATGTCCACAATAGATTTACAGGATGCATATCTGCACATTTCGATTCATCCAGATCATTTTCAGTTTCTGAGATTCTATTTTCTAGACAAGAATTACCAGTTTGTGGCTCTGCCGTTTGGCCTAGCAACAGCTCCAAGGATTTTTACAAAGGTTCTCTGTGCCCTGCTATCTGTAATCAGAGAACAGGGTATTGTGGTATTTCCTTATTTGGACGATATCTTGGTACTTGCTCAGTCTTCACATTTAGCAGAATCTCATACGAATCGACTTGTATCGTTTCTTCAAGAACATGGTTGGAGGATCAATTTACCAAAGAGTTCATTGATTCCTCAGACAAGGGTAACCTTTTTAGGTTTCCAGATAGATTCAGTGTCCATGACTCTGTCTTTGACGGACAAGAGACGTCTGAAATTGGTTTCAGCTTGTCGAAACCTTCAGTCTCAATCATTCCCTTCGGTAGCCTTATGCATGGAAATTCTAGGTCTTTTGACTGCTGCATCGGACGCGATCCCCTTTGCTCGTTTTCACATGCGACCTCTTCAGCTTTGTATGCTGAACCAGTGGTGCAGGGATTATACAAAGATATCACAATTAATATCTTTAAAACCGATGGTATGACACTCTCTGACGTGGTGGACAGACCACTATCGTTTAGTTCAGGGGGCTTCTTTTGTTCTTCCGACCTGGACTGTGATCTCAACAGATGCAAGTCTGACAGGTTGGGGAGCTGTATGGGGGTCTCTGACAGCGCAGGGGGTTTGGGAATCTCAGGAGGCGAGATTACCAATCAACATTTTGGAACTCCGTGCGATTTTCAGAGCTCTTCAGTCGTGGCCGCTTCTAAAGAGAGAGTCGTTCATTTGTTTTCAAACGGACAATGTCACAACCGTGGCATATGTCAATCATCAAGGAGGGACTCACAGTCCTCTGTCTATGAAAGAAGTATCTCAAATACTTGCATGGGCGGAATCCAACTCCTGTCTAATTTCTGCGGTTCACATCCCAGGTATAGACTTTACATCCGGGCGAATGGTCTCTTCACCCAGAGGTGTTTCTTCAGATTGTTCAAATCTGGGGACTTCCAGAAATAGATCTGATGGCTTCTCATCTAAACAAGAAGCTTCCCAGGTATCTGTCCAGATCCAGGGATCCTCAGGCGGAAGCAGTGGATGCATTGTCACTTCCTTGGAAGTATCATCCTGCCTATATCTTTACACCTCTAGTTCTTCTTCGAAGAGTGATTTCTAAGATTCTAATGGAGCGTTCGGTTGTTCTGCTGGTGGCTCCAGCATGGCCTCACAGGTTTTGGTATGCAGATCTTATTCGGATGGCTTCTTGCTAACCGTGGACTCTTCCGTTAAGACCAGACCTTCTATCGCAAGGTCCTTTTTTCCATCAGGATCTCAAAACATTAAATTTGAAGGTATGGAGATTGAACGCTTGATTCTCAGTCATAGAGGTTTCTCTGACTCCGTAATTAATACTATGTTACAGGCTCGTAAATCTGTGTCTAGGAAGATATATTATCAAGTCTGGAAGACTTACATTTCTTGGTGTTCTTCTCATCATTTTTCTTGGCATTCTTTTAGAATTCCTAGAATTTTACAGTTTCTTCAGGATGGTCTGGATAAAGGTTTGTCTGCAAGTTCCTTGAAAGGACAAATTTCTGCTCTTTCTGTGTTGTTACACAGAAAGATTGCTAATCTTCCTGATATTCATTGTTTTGTACAGGCTTTGGTTCATATAAAACCTGTCATTAAGTCAATTTCTCCTACTTGGAGTTTGAATTTGGTTTTGGGGGCTCTTCAAGCTCCTCCGTTTAAACCTATGCATTCGCTGGATATTAAATTACTTTCTTGGAAAGTTTTGTTTCTTTTGGCCATCTCTTCTGCTAGAAGAGTTTCTGAATTATCTGCTCTTTCTTGTGAGTCTCCTTTTCTGATTTTTCATCAGGATAAGACGGTGTTGCGAACTTCATTTAAATTTTTACCTAAGGTTGTGAATTCTAACAACATTAGTAGAGAAATTGTGGTTCCTTCATTGTGTCCTAATCCTAAGAATTCTAAGGAAAGATCGTTGCATTCTTTGGATGTAGTTAGAGCTTTGAAATATTATGTTGAAGCTACTAAAGATTTCCGAAAGACTTCTAGTCTATTTGTTATCTTTTCCGGTTCCAGGAAAGGCCAGAAGGCTTCTGCCATTTCTTTGGCATCTTGGTTAAAGTCTTTGATTCATCATGCTTATGTTGAGTCGGGTAAAACTCCGCCTCAAAGGATTACAGCTCATTCTACTAGGTCAGTTTCTACTTCCTGGGCGATTAGGAATGAAGCTTCTGTTGATCAGATTTGCAAAGCAGCAACTTGGTCTTCTTTGCATACTTTTACTAAATTCTACCATTTTGATGTGTTTTCTTCTTCTGAAGCAGTTTTTGGTAGAAAAGTACTTCAGGCAGCTGTTTCAGTTTGATTCTTCTGCTTATATTTCAGTTTTTTTCATTATAAGATTGAAACTTTATCTTGGGGTGTGGATGGTTTTTCAGCGGAATTGGCTGTCTTTATTTTTATCCCTCCCTCTCTAGTGACTCTTGCGTGGAAGTTCCACATCTTGGGTATTCATTATCCCATACGTCACTAGCTCATGGACTCTTGCTAATTACATGAAAGAAAACATAAATTATGTAAGAACTTACCTGATAAATTCATTTCTTTCATATTAGCAAGAGTCCATGAGGCCCACCCTTTTTATGGTGGTTATGATTTTTTTGTATAAAGCACAATTATTCCAATTCCTTATTTTTTATGCTTTCGCACTTTTTTCTTATCACCCCACTTCTTGGCTATTCGTTAAACTGATTTGTGGGTGTGGTGAGGGGTGTATTTATAGGCATTTTGAGGTTTGGGAAACTTTGCCCCTCCTGGTAGGAATGTATATCCCATACATCACTAGCTCATGGACTCTTGCTAATATGAAAGAAATGAATTTATCAGGTAAGTTCTTACATAAATTATGTTTTTCTGCCTTTATTGTGTATATACTCATCTTTGATAGCTTAACATTGCCCCATCATATATACTTTTGTTCTAGATTATTGATTATACTGCATCTTGAGCGCCCCCTTTAGTGATTAGGTTTTTACTTCCAATTTCAGACTGCTCCAATAAATCATAAATCCTTCTAAAAATAGCACTTTAAAGGGTAATGAAACATTCACTTATTTGTGTATCCTTATTACTACTGTATATCCAAGGTCCTTATCACAAATAAACCCCCATACCTTCTTCTCCACGTTGCCGCGCTTCCTTGATGTCTGCAGGGGGGAGAGGAGGGAGGGGCCAGTGTCTGCTGATGCTTGATGCACCACCCTGTTAAGGCTTTTGTTCTCATTAAACATGTCTGACTCTGATCTAAGAGGCCACCCCTCCTGAAAGTGTCACCCGGTGTGGGCCACACGCCCCTAGTGATGCCACTGCCTCCACACACACAGCTCTTAGTGTGCGAGTGTCACGTGACAGGTGGCTCTCGCACACTAAGAGCTGTGCAGTTAGGAGACCTATGGGCTGGCCTGTAGGTGGCGCTGCTGTCAATGCAGGCTGAAAGTGGATAGTGCTTTTGCCTATACTTCTATCTATCGCACTGCACATCATGTGCGATAGATAGAAGTATTAGGCAAATGCCCATACCACTTTCAGCCTCAATAAGGCAATTTCAATGTTTTTTCTTAAAACTGCAGTGGAGCCTGGAGTATTTTTTAATTTAATCAGCAAAAAAGGTTTAAAATTTTAATTATTTTTTTTATTTCTCACTCTTTTTTTTTTTTTCATCAGGGGTCAGGGGGTTCATGTGCTCAAGTGATCCTATAGAGGAGCCTCCACGGAGTCAAGACAGCCTGCCCATTGAGACATTGTCATGAATGTCCAGAAGATAACTTTGCATCTACAGACCATCCGCACGAAGCGAGGAGAGGGCTGGCATCGAGGATCAAACCCCCCAATTGGCATACAATGAACAATACATTCAATAAAGGGTTGGCATTGATGAATAAACCTTCCCATTGGCCTACACTGATCAATACATTCCATACATGCAACAAACCCACCCAGTCTCCAAAATGTTATACTTACATATAGAACAGTAATTGTCAGAGCCAGAAAATGTACAAATGGGAAGTAATCAGCATTAAAGAGGAACACACAATATTGCCTAACTTTTAGTCTAAATTCAAGGCTGCAACTAAAGGCAACAGTGTACAGACTAGACTTTGAATGGACCGGCATATACCTGTCTTGCTTATATAAACAGGTCATAGCTATGCCCCAGAACACTAACAAAACAATGAACAAAGATAACAATAAACGTAATAACTGCGGTGAAAAGGGCTGTTTTAAAAATGCCCTTCATGCTGTATGTTCGGTTGGCGCAAGGTTAGGGGTGTTTGCCCAACAAGATGTGCGCGTGGGGAAGTCGTCCAAGGCGATTAAGCAACTTTTAATCACGGCTTTAACTGGAGTTTTTTTGTCAGTGCTGCCACTTCTTAGACCCGCCTACCAGAAGTCGCCTTTCTCAATGTTAAGTATAAACTGATGAGCCGAAAATGCGGGTATTGCAGCCTTTTAAACATCCAATCCAAGCATGGGACGCCATGCCGCCCCTCCCACCCTTAGTAATCGTCCATTGATAGGACATGCTAAGGGTGTGAACTGGAATCGCTTATCTTATAGGTTCTTAGTGATGCTAAAGAAGCATCATAACACACCCCTTCTCCCCTCAGTTTTACGCTGCAAATACTTATGAATACACAATCCTCTTATACATTCAATTGGTATGCGATCCTATACTCGTATATGTTTTAAACGCTTAAAGTAAACATGGATTTCGTAACTCCCAACCATCCAGAAAAGATCTCAACTGTCACTAATGAACTGTTTGCAATAGTCCCAGGAACAAGCTGTATTGCGCCAATCCGCATAATAGATTTGTTAAGCGCCTCCCTAACTTTGCTGTGACCATTTACTATTACGTGTTATTAGGGTAGAGTAAGGCATAACTCCTAAAAATAAGTTCTGTATATTACTCCGGAGGAACCTAAGCATAACCATAGTGGTTAACGTCCAACAAACTCCGGAGGAACCTAAGCATAACCATAGCGGTTAACATATTGACACAGTATAATCAGTGCACAGATTGTAAAATACCTGAACAGAAGCAATAAATTCCATTGGTTACCACATGTCTACATATTATTAGTCACCCAATTAGCGATTGGTCGCATCTATTAAAATGTTAGTATGTATTCATATTGCTAATACCCATATTATTAAAGGAAAACCCAAAAATTGTTGCTTAAATTAACTGCAAAAGCGATAATGTTATTTATTGCTTATCATGCATATGTAATCTCTTATGTTGGCATGACAACCAGAAGTCTGGGGACTAGAGTCACGGAGCATTTAAGCAACATAAGGACTGCAAGAAAAGATATTGAAAAAGGGAAACAAATTACCAGTGTGGCTAAGCACTTTCTACAGCATCATAATAGCAATACAAATGCTTTGAAATGTTGGGGACTTGAAAGGTTGAGACCTGGAATTAGAGGTGGTAATAATGAGGCCGTATTGCTACAGAGAGAAACGAAGTGGATAATTAGACTCAATGTGTGATGCCTTATAGCATGAATGAAAATAACAATTTCTTTCCAATGGCAGGGAGAGTCCATGATTTCATTCCAGTTACTAGTGGGATATTCAACTCCTGGCCAGCAGGAGGTGGTAAAGAGCACCCCAACAGGGCTATTAAATGTCACCTTATCCATAATCCCCAGTCATTCTTTGCCTCTATCATCGGGAGGATGTGCGAAGATGGTGTCTAAATATATTAATCCTTTAATGGGTACTTTTCCCTGCAAGCAAGGATTGGGGCCATGCAGTGTCCATGTAAATCTCTTTAGTAAGATGGCTTTTAGCAGTTGGAGGTCGGTAAGGTAGTCCTTTAACTCCAACAATTATGCTAACCCCTATATGGAAAACCAGAGTTGGTTACTCTGTTTTTTCCTCTTCTCCAGGTCCCTGTCAGAGATCGTCTGAGTCTGTCAGACCTGGGATTCGATGTCTACCACACAGTTGAAGGATAATGGAGTTTTTCATATTTTATTCCTGTGTGGGTGGACATTGAGGGGCTATTCTAAAGCATACATAATTCCTCAGTGGCGGCAAAGGTCTGAGTGTTAGAGACTACAGCTTGCCGGTATATCAAGTGTACATATGGGTTCACAATTAATCCTTTCAGGTGAGGATTCATATAGGACCTTGCTATTAATGCCCTTTTCAGAGGTTAAGGTTTTTTTTACTCGAATGGCAGTATCGGTTTCCTGGGCAATCAGGGACCCTTTTCACTGTTGCTTTAATCGTTTTCAGCTTATCCTAAGATTGTGCTCTTTTTAAGAACCTTATGTATGGCTATATTAAAAGTACACATTTATTTTGTCAGCTCCCTAATACTAGGCATGTCGGTATTTAAGAGAGTTTGTATGTGGGTTTATTACTGCGTAGTTAAAAATGGTGGAATCAGTAAGGGATTTACACTTTAACTACCTTCCCAGATATACCTATTAGCTGAATACCCCCAATTCAGCTTAGTTCCAACCTTAGCTCATTTTTACCATACATTAAATAATGACAGACACAGATTTGGCGTTAGAAAAGGGTCACGTTTTTATTAAATTCAACTCTAATTAATAATGAGCTATCCTCAACCTCTAGGATAATAACATATCCTTAATCAAATTAGGATTTTGAATTGATAACACAATTCTATGCAACAGCATCATGAGAGAACTCGGCGGCCCCACGTAACCAAGAAGCGTGACCGCGCGCAACTCAGGTGTGTAATTTGGCAAGTAACAGGTCGAGAGGTCTGCAGACTAGGAGGGCCTGTGGGTTTGAACGACAGACCAATACCCCCCGCACCCTACACATCTCCCCCATTACCGCTTAACCCACGTGCCAGGCCACCCACATCCCTCATCAGAAATATATAACTAGTTAATACGCCATGACTTTTCTATGCCATCCACCATCTCTGACCGACAGACCAGTAGCTGATTTCCTGCTTTGTGGCGAAAAAACCCTTAAGGGGTGCTACACGGGCGGTCTTATTCTGAGTGGCGGAAACACCATAACACTTGCCCTTAGCCGTGTCGCTTGTGATCGCTCTTGCACGTGACCTCTTCCTTGGGCTAGACTTTGACGTTTCTAGGGAGGGAGGGAGGGAGGGAGGGAGTGAGGGAGGGAGGGAAAAAGAAAATAATTATTTCTGAGCTCAACCATTATGCAAGCACTTATATAGGCAGTTAATCCCTTTTCCTCCTGCCCTAACCCCCCTTCCCCTCCTAGCCAATCCCTGAGCTAGCCTATTCAGGGAAACTGATAGCTGCAGCTCACCTGAAATTGCCCTTCCCCTTTCTTTTGTCCTGGCTATACCTATGTGAGACAAAAGAATCCAAACACAACCCCTACCCTTATTCTTCCCAGTAAGTAAAGTAAATATCCCTTAAACTGTTCCCATCCCAATTGGTCAGTACACTTTGCTTCTCGCGCTGATGGTGTTACGCAACTTCTTAAAATAAGGAAGGTCTGACGAGATCTTTGATCCCTGCACACTTTTAGTATTCAGCATAATGTACACTGTTATGCCTGGCTTCTTTCTGGGGAGATTCAGAAGCCGAGGATCGTACCTAGATTTCCCTCCTATCGCAGTGGTTTTCCATATCTAACTACCGCTTTCTCCCTGCTAATGCCGGTATTGGCTGTTTTAGCTCAACGGCACCTTCCGCTTATACGGTGTCAGTGCTCTTTCAGAGGGGGTTTATTGTATTAATGGCTAACATGGTAGTACATTAATTCTGTTTGTAACAAACGTTGTCTAATAGTGTGTTTTTAAAGTTTGGACTTAGAGGGCGATTCTGAGCTCTGACCATGCATCCCTCCTCTGCTTCTTGAAATCCGTGTTTTTTCTACTCAAATTAATTTTTAGGCAGTTAGAAAAGGTTTTTACTTTTATGCCTTTTAGAATCTGAGGATTTCCTGGTGTCTGCCGCCATCTTGTGGTGGCTATGGGTATTTTTTTATTTATTTATTTAATATTTGTTTCCACAGATATATTGGGCTAATTTAGTACCATTTAAATATTATCCCTCTTTTGCACAAGTTTATGGCCAGATGGGTTTAATTTTAATTTTAGCAGTAATTTGCATTTATTAACTGTCAAAGTGTATTGTTTTTCCTAATATGGATAAGGAATCATTGCTAATCAAGATATGTACAGAAACGGCCATACCAGAGTAGCTCTTCTTAATCAGAGAGCTGTAAATGTGTGTAAATGTGGCACATATATTTCACCCGTCGCATGTAATTTTTACTCCCATAGGGTAACATGGACCCGCGTCGTAAATCGGTATCCAATATCCAGCGCAAGTACTTACGTGGCAAAAATGGAAAAATCTTACTCCATTTTTACCTTGCCATAAAAGGCAGCCGTAGCAAGTCTTGCGCTGAGTATGGGAGCACCGTAACTCCCGAAAATGCCTGCAAAAATAAACACCTAACGCATGCGCAGTGTCTACCTGTCAACCGCAATCCCCCACCGCAATAACTAATAAAGTGTATTAACCCTATATCTGCCATCGAACCCACACCGCAAGTAATAACTCAATTATTAACCCCTAAATCCGCCAACCCCAACAACGCAAACTAACTATTAAAACTATTAAGCCTAAATCCGCCATTAACCCACAATGCAATAAACCTATTCAAGTATTAACCCCTAAAGCGCCATAGCCCACAACGCAATAAACCTATTCAAGTATTAACCCCTAAACCGCCATAGCCCACAACGCAATAAACCTAACCCCTAACCTAACCCCACCTAACCTATCCCCCCTAACCTAACACCCCCTAAATGAACCCAAATTACCTAATTAACCAAATACCAAAGTTACTATTAAATTAAAAAAACTAACACTACTTTACAGTAAAAATACAAATAAACTAAGTATAAATTAAAGGGATAGTCTAATCAAAATTCTGGAGTAGACTGTCCCTTTAAGCTACAATTACAGAAAATAAAAAAATCTAAGATTACAGAAAATAATAAAGAAAATTACAACATTTTACAAAAATTATACCTAATCCATATGAAAATAAAAAAGCCCCCAAAATAAAAACATCCCTTAATCTAATAAACTACCAGCAGCCCTTTAAAGGGCTTTTTGCAGGGCATTGCCCCAAGATAATCAGCTCTTTTTCCAAAAAATACACCCCCCTAACAGTAAAAACCCCCACCCACCAAACCCCCCCAAATAAAATAACCTAACACTAAAAACCCTAAACTACCCATTGCCCTGAAAAGAGCATTTGTTGGGCCTTGAACTGCTGGTTTATGTAATACCCCGATGTGCGAGGTGAAATTACGGGCGGTTCAGGTTGCGGCGCAGGTTGCAGCGCTTGCGCTGAAGCCTGCGCCGTATATGTAATCGCACCCCATATTCTAAGTGTTCTTAGGACACTAATCTCTATATTTTATTCTCTCATTTTGAGGGATATAGAATACTTTTTCCTGTGATGCGAGCATGCAAGCCATAAGGCTGGGAGCCAAAATTCTAGCTTTGCGGTTTTAGCTCGCAGAGCTATGTGGCTAAAATTTTGGTCTGCGGATGTATCATCCAAGTTCAAATTTTTATCTTTAATTTTTAGAGCAAGACTTTATTTGGTCCTGGTCTGGCCGAGATCTTTTCCGAAGTTACTGATGGAAAGGGAGTTTTACTTCCTCAGTACAAGAAAGGTAGCACTCAGGGTCGCCAGTATTCTATTTTTCGTTCTTGTTGCAACTTCAAGGGACAAAACCTTCCTCCTCTTCTTCCAAGACAGAGCAATCCAGGACTTCATGGTGGTCTTCATGGAGGTCTAGTCAACCTTGGAATCTAAATCAGCATAAAGGGGCTGTCCCTGATTCCTTTTTTGATTAAGTAGAGGGCAGGTATTTCTTTTTTCAGCAGTCTTTTCGCGATGTTCCAGATCCTTGGACAGTGGAAGTAGTCTCCCAGTGATACAGGATAGGATTCAAGTCTTGTTCCCCCAGGGGCAAATTTCTCCTGTCAAGGTTATCTATAAACCAAGTAAAGAGAGAAACTTTCTTTAGCTGCATAAATGATCTAGCTTCTCTGGGAGTGATTGTCCCAGTTCCTCTTGTGGAACACGGTCAAGGATTTTATTCCAAACTTTCATGGTTTCCAAGAAAGAGGGAACTTTTCGACCCTTTTTGGACCTCAAGTGTCTCAACAAATTTCTCAAGGTTCCGTCCTTTAAAATGGAGATAATACTTTTTATTCTTCCTTTAGTTCAGGAGGGTGGATTTATGATCCTTAGACCTGAAGGACGCGTACCTTCATATTCCTATTCCCAGTTAACATTATCAATTCCTGCGGTATGCCTTTCTAGACAAACACTTTCAATTTGTTGCTCTTCCCTTTGGCCTTGCCACTGCTCCTCAAATCTTTACTAAGGTTCTAGGGGCTCTTTTGGTGGTGGTCATATCTCAGGGGATTGTAGTGGCTCAGTACCTGGACAATATCTTGGGTCAGGCGCCATCATTTCATTTAGCAAAATCCCATCCAAACTCTCTGTTGTCTTTTCTACATTCCCATGGGTGGAAGGAAAATCTGTAAAAGAGTTCCCTGATACCAAGCACCAGAATATGTTTTTTGGAGATGGTCACAGACTCTATCACCTAGATTACGAGTTTTGCGTTAGAGGCTGTGCGGTGCTAACGAGCAGTTTATGCTCACCGCTAACTTACAGACAGCGCTGGTATTACGGGTTTTTACAAACCAGACAAGAAGTGAGAGTTGAGCAAAATGTTGCTCATTACCGCACTCCAATACCAGCGCTGCTTACGTTAGCGGTGAGCTGGTGTAACATGCTCATGCACGATTTCCCCATAGGAATCAACGGGGAGAGCCGGCTGAAAAAAAAGTCTAACACCTGCAAAAAAAAGCAGCGTAAAACTCCTTAATGCAGCCCCATTGATTCCTATGGGGAAATACATTTTATGTCTACACCTAACACCCTAACATGAACCCAGAGTCTAAACACCCCTAACCTTACACTTATTAACCCCTGATCTGCTGCCCCCGACATCGCCGACACCTACATTATAATTATTAACCCCTAATCTGCCTCTCCAGACACTCCCGCCACCTAGATTATATGTGTTAACCCCTAATCTGCTGCCCCAACGTCGCCACCACTATAATAAACATATTATTATTATCATTTATTTGTATAGCGGCGCCAAATTCCGTAGCGCTGGGTACAATGATAGGGGTATACAACGACAAAGATTTGTGATACAATACAAAACATATCAAGACTAAACAAATCTAGCACAGGAGGAAGAGGGCCCTGCTCCGGAGAGCTCACAGTCTATAGGTTTAGGGTGCAGAGACATAAGGTTGGGGTAGCTTGTTACGTTGGTTGTATTTGCAGCAGTGAGAGAGATAACAGGAGTGTAGAGACGTAGGTCAGAGGTTGATCGAAGAGGACGGGATGGGGAGTATTTCACGATGAGAGAGGAAATATAGTTGGGAGTTAGACTGTTGAGTGCTTTGTAGGTTAGGGCTAATACTTTAAATTGTATTCTGGAGTGTATGGGGAGCCAGTGTAGAGACTGGCAGAGCGGAGCAGCTGATGTAGATCGTCGACTTAGGTGGATGAGTCTAGCAGAAGCATTCATAATAGATTGGAGGGAGGAGAGGCGGTGTTTTAGAAGGCCATTTAAGAGTAGATTTCAATAATCAATGCGTGACAGGATGAGGGAATGAATAGGTATTTTTGTAGTTTTTTTGTGTAAGGAAGGGACGAATTCTGGAAATGTTGCGTAGGTGTGAATGGCAGGATTTGCTAAGCGTTTGTATATGTGGGTTGAATGTGAGTTCTGAGTCTAGTGTGACCCCAAGGCAGCGGACCTGGGGTGACGTGTTGAGAATAGAGTCTCCAACCATCAGAGAAATGTCAGGTGTCGGATGTCTCGAAGAGGGGGAATAAGAAGCAGCTCAGTTTTGGACAGATTGAGTTGGAGGTAGTGTGAAGACATCCAAGAGAAAATTGCAGAGAGGCAGTCAGAAATCTGGTTGAGTAAAGAGGGAGAGATATCAGGAGAGGAAAGATAGATTTGGGTATCATCAGCATATAGGTGGTACTGGAATCCAAAGGAGGCTATAAGTTTTCCAAGGCAGGATGTATAAAGAGAGAAAAGCAAGGGACCCAAGACAGAGCCTTGCGGTACTCCAACTGAGAGAGGCATAGGATCACAAGATATGTTGTTAAAGGAAACTGAAAACGAGCGGTTTGAAAGATATGATGCAAACCAGGAGAGGGCTGTGTCTCGGATGCCAAATGAATGTAGTATTTTTAGGAGGAGAGGATGGTCAACTGTGTCAAAAGCTGCGGACAGGTCAAGAAGAATTAGTAAGGAGTAATGGCCTTTTGCTTTGGCTGATAACAGGTCATTTGTTACTTTAGCAAGAGCGGTTTCTGCTGAGTGTTTAGAGCGGAAACCAGATTGTAGTGGATCAAGTAAGGAGTTAGTTGTGAGAATTTGAGTTAGCCGATTATAGACTAGTCGTTCCAATAATTTTGAAGCAAAGGGAAGTAAGGAGACCGGTCGATAGTTAGAAGGCGTGGAGGGGTCAAGCGAGGGCTTTTTTAGGATTGGTATGATTGACGCATGCTTGAATGTGTCAGGAAATGTACCAGCAGTGAGGGATTGGTTAAAGAGATGAGTTGGGGTAGGGGTTAGTGAAGCAGAGAGAGAGGGAATAAGTCATGAAGGAATAGGGTCAAGTGGGCAGGTTGTGAGATGAGCCGAGGATAGGAGTGCAGAGACTTCTTCCTCTGTTACAGGAGGGAAATAGAATAGATTTTTGTTAATAGAAGGGGTGGGTAGGATCGCTGGGTTTGCAGGGTGCGAGGTGCAGATCTCTTTTCTAATGGTGTCAATTTTATTTATGAAGTGATCAGCAATAATTTGAGCAGTAAGGTTGGTAGTGGGCAGGGGGCAGGCGGACGTAGAAGGGAGTTAAAGGTTGAGAACAGTTTTCTGGGGTTGGATGCGTGAGATGACACGAGGGAGGAGAAATTTGTTTTGCCAGGCTGAGCGCAGAGTTGTAGGACTTAAGGGTGAATTTATAATGTTGGTAATCAGCAAAGGTGCGTGATTTCCTCCACTGCCGTTCGGCGGCCCGTGAGCATTGCTGAAGATATCTGGTCTGTTTAGTGTGCCACGGTTGCCGTCGAGTGATTGATGTACGTCGAAGAGTGGAGGGTGCAGTTTTGTCAAGTGTTGATTTTAGTGCCGAATTATACTGTAGAGTCACGAGGTTTGGACAAGGGAGGGATGAAATGTCAGAGAGCAGAGGACTCAGTTGAGTGGAAAAGTCTGTGAGATCCAAGTCATTTAAATTCCTGTGAGGTAGCAGTTTTTTGGGGGCTTGCAAAGATGTAGCAGGTAGAGTGAGAGAGAAAGTTAATAGATGGTGGTCAGAGAGTTGGAAACAGCACAGACATTTGTGAAGACCAGGTCTATGGAGTTGCCTTCACAGTGTGTTGGAGATGTTGTCCCCTAAACCGCCGCACTCCCGCCTCGCAAACATTAGTTAAATATTATTAACCCCTAATCTGCTGTCCCTAACATCGCCACCACCTACCTACATTTATTAACCCCTAATCTGCCAACGTCGCTGCTACTATATTAAAGTTATTAACCCCTAAACCTAAGTCTAACCCTAAACCTAACACCCACTAACTTAAATATAATTTAAATAAATCTAAATAAATATTACCATCATTAACTAAATTATTCCTATTTAAAACTAAATACTTACCTGTAAAATAAACCCTAAGCTTGCTACAATATAACTAATGGTTACATTGTAGCTAGCTTAGGGTTTATTTTTATTTTACAGGCAAGTTTGTATTTATTTTAACTAGGTACTAACTATTTAATAACTATGTAGCTAAAATAAATACAAATGTACCTGTAAAATAAAACCTAACCTAAGTTACACTAACATCTAACACTACACTATAATTAAATAAATTAACTAAGTTAAATACAATTACCTAAATTAAATTAAAAGTACAAAAAAAACCACTAAATTACAGAAAATAATAAACAAATTACAGAAATTTAAACTAATTACACCTAATCTAATAGCCCTATTAAAATAAAAAAAGCCCCCCCAAAATAAACCCCCCCCCCTTAGCCTAAACTACCAATAGCCCTTAAAAGGGCCTTTTGCTGGGCATTGCCCAAAAGTAATAAGCTCTTTAACCTGTAAAAAAAAAACAACAACCCCCCCAACAGTAAAACCCACCACCCACACAAACAACCCCCCAAATAAAATACTATCTAAAAAAACCTAAGCTCCCCATTGCCCTGAAAAGGGCATTTGGATGGGCATTTAGCAGTTAGCTCTATTGCAGGCCCAAACCCTAACCTAAAAATAAAACCCACCCAATACACCCTTAAAAGAACCTAACATTAACCCCCTGAAGATCGACTTACCGGGAGACGTCTTCATCCAAGCCGGGCAGAAGTGGTACCCCAGACGGGCAGAAGTCTTCATCCAGACGACATCTTCATCCATCAGGCGCGGAGCGGCTCCATCTTCAAGACTTCCAACGCGGAGCATCCTCTTCTTACAACGACTAAAACAGAATGAAGGTACCTTTAAGTGACGTCATCGGAGATGGCATCCCTTAGATTCCGATTGGCTGATAGAATTCTATCAGCCAATCGGAATTATGGTAGAAAAAATCCTATTGACTGATGCAATCAGCCAATAGGATTGAAGTTCAATCCTATTGGCTGATTCAATCAGCCAATAGGATTGAGCTTGCATTCTATTGGCTGTTCCAATCATTCTGTTTTAGTCGTCAGAAGAAGAGGATGCTCCGCGTCGGATGTCTTGAAGATGGAGCCGCTCCGCGCTGGATGGATGAAGATAGAAGATGCTGTCTGGATGAAGACTTCTGCCCGTCTGGAGGACCACTTCTGCCCGGCTTGTATGAAGTCTTCTGCCCTTCTGGAGGACCACTTTGCCCGGCTTGGATGAAGACGTCTCCCGGTAAGTCGATCTTCAGGGGGTTAGTGTTAGGTTTTTTTAAGGGTGTATTGGGTGGGTTTTATTTTTAGGTTAGGGTTTGGGCCTGCAATAGAGCTAACTGCCCTTTTAAGGGCAATGCCCATACAAATGCCCTTATCAGGGCAATGGAGAGCTTAGGTTTTTTTAGTTAGTATTTTATTTGGGGGGGTTGGTTGTGTGGGTGGTGGATTTTACTGTTGGGGGGTTGTTTGTATTTTTTTTTTACAGGTAAAAGAGCTGATTACTTTGGGGCAATGCCCCGCAAAAGGCCCTTTTAAGGGATATTGGTAGTTTAGTTTAGGCTAGGGGTTTTTTTATTGGGGGGGGGGGGGTTATTTTAATAGGGCTATTAGATTAGGTGTAATTAGTTTAAATTTCTGTAATTTGTTTATTATTTTCTGTAATTTAGTGTTATTTTTGTACTTTAGCTAATTTAATTTATTTAATTGTATTTAATTTAGTTAATTTATTTAATTATAGTGTAGTGTTAGGTGTTAGTGTAACTTAGGTTAGGTTTTATTTTACAGGTACTTTTGTATTTATTTTAGCTAGGTAGTTATTAAATAGTTAATAACTATTTAATAACTATTCTACCTAGTTAAAATAAGTAGAAACTTGCCTGTAAAATAAAAATAAACCATAAGCTAGATACAATGTAACTATTAGTTATATTGTAGCTAGTTAGGGTTTATTTTACAGGTAAGTATTTAGTTTAAAATAGTAATAATTTAGTTAATGATAGTAATATTTATTTAGATTTATGTAAATTATATTTAAGTTAGTTGGTGTTAGGTTTAGGGTTAGACTTAGGTTTAGGGGTTAATAACTTTAATATAGTGGCGGTGACGTTGGGGGCGGCAGATTAGGGGTTAATAAATGTAGGTAGGTGGCAGCGACGTAGGGGACAGCAGATTAAGGGTTCATAAGTATAATATAGTTGGCGGTGGTGTCCGGAGCGGCAGATTAGGGGTTAAAATTTTTATTATAGTGTTTGCGATGCGGGAGGGCCTCGGTTTAGGGGTTAATAGGTAGTTTATGGGTGTTAATGTACTTTTTAGCACTTTAGTTATGAGTTTTATATTACGAAGACTTTATGAAGTTTACGTAAGTCGTTTTGCGGTAAGGCCAAAAAAGTGTGCAGTGACTCTAAACCTTCAAGACTCGTAATACCAGCGGGAGTAAAAAAGCAGCGTTAGGACCTCTTAACGCTGCTTTTTTTACCCTAACGCACAACTCGTAATCTAGTCGATAGTTTTAATGTTTGTTTTTTTTTGTTCGTTTAAAAATAGCACCAACTGCTGGATATTTACATATTTTCCTGTAGGTTCCTGCAAGCATTTAACAGATTTGCTATGTATTTAATTTTTTTTTAGGCAGAGTTGTCATTCACTTCTGTCTCTTTTCTAAGCAGGATGAGAAGGTTTGTCTGTATTATGAGGTTTGAGATAACTTGTTATATGTTATATACAATATTCTTGTGATGTACTTTGAAATGTATTTTTAAATCTTACTACTAATCATATTTCATTATATAAATATATACTACGTGATAAAGATATGATAGGGGGTCCATGAGTGGCCACTACAAGGAAGATTTACATATTAATAAAATATATGAAGATACTTCCATTTTCTATATTAAAGTTACAGTCTTTTGAGCATCAACCAATCACAACATGCATATTAATATAAATAATTATAGAATTATTGCACATGCTCAGTAGGAACTGGTGCCTCAGAAAGTGTGCACATTTGATAATGGAAGTGACATGAATATGTTTACAATTATGTGCTCTATCTGAATCATAAAAATGTAATTTTGACTTTAGTGTTCCTTTAACTTCTTACAACAGTTGAAATGGCCATTTAATATCATTACCATTAAAAGCTCCACATAATAGTTTTAGCCTTTGCCCAGAAACATTAGGGTTAAATACAGTTGATTTGTAATTGGAGTCACAATTTTTTCCTGGTGACTTTGTGCTGCTTTTGTTTTATGTAAAACATATTTCATTAATACCATTTAGTTCACTGATAACTTTGAACAAAAAGTGAATAATCTAAAATTAATTTCTCAAATATTGGTTTATAGTGTAAAGACAGATTTGTTTGTTGTAGCATAAATGTATTCTGCTTTTTTTAAATTTATTTTGTTTAATTACACTCAGCTAGATTACGAGTTTGGCGTTATGAGTGAAAAAGCAGCATTATGGCCCATAACGCGGTATAGGGGTTAATAGGTTTATTATAGTGGTGACGATGTCAGGGAGCGGCGGAATAGGGGTTAATACATTTTAGTAGCGGCGATGTCCGGAGCGGCAGATTAGGGGTTAATACATTTATTATAGTGTTTGCGATGCGGGAGGGCCTCGGTTTAGGGGTTAATAGGTAGTTTATGGGTGTTAGTGTACTTTTTAACACTTTAGTTATGAGTTTTATGTTAGGGTGGGTTTTATTTTTAGGTTAGGGTCTGGGCATGTAAAAGAGCTAAATGCCATTTTAAGGGGAATGCCCATACAATTGCTTAGTTTATTTTAGATAGTTATTTTATTTGGGGCAGTTGGTTGTGGGGGTGGTGGGTTTTACTGTTGAGGGGGTGTTTGTATTTTTTTTACAGGTAAAAGAGCTGAATTCTTTGGGGCAATGCCCCACAAAGGGCCATTGGTAGTTTATTGTAGTAATTTTAGTGTTTATTTTTTGTAATTTTAGGTTTTAGTGTAAGGTAGGTTAGGTTTTATTTCACAGGTAAGTTTTATTTATTTTAACTAGGTAGTTAGTAAATAGTAAATAACTATTTACTAACTAGTCTACCTATTTAAAATAAATACAAACTTACCTGTGAAATAAAAATAAAACCTGGCGGCTAGATTTAGAGTTCTGCGGCCAAAGGGGTGCGTTAGCTACGCATGCTTTTTCTCCCCCGCGCCTTTAGAGTTCACAGAAGGGCTGCGTTAGGCTCCAAAAAGGTAGCGTACAGCATATTTACCGCCACTGCAACTCTAAATACCAGCGTTGCTTACGGACGTGGCCAGCTTCAAAAACGTGCTTGTGCACGATTCCCCCATAGAAAACAATGGGGCTGTTTGAGCTGAAAAAAAAACCTAACACCTGCAAAAAAGCAGCGTTCAGCTCCTAACGCAGCCCCATTGTTTCCTATGGGGAAACACTTCCTAAGTCTGCACCTAGCACCCTAACATGAACCCCGAGTCTAAACACCCCTAGCCTTACACTTATTAACCCCTAATCTGCCGCCCCCGCTATCGCTGACCCCTGCATATTATTATTAACCCCTAATCTGCCGCTCCGTACCCCACCGCAACCTACGTTATCCCTATGTACCCCTAATCTGCTGCCCCTAACACCGCCGACCCCTATGTTATATTTATTAACCCCTAATCTGCCGCCCCCGCTATCGCTGACACCTGCAATCTTATTATTAACCCCTAATCTGCCGCCCCCAACGTCGCCTCCACCTACCTACCGTCGCCTCCACCTACCTACAATAATTAACCCCTAATCTGCCGACCGGATCTCACCGCTACTCTAATAAATGTATTAACCCCTAAAGCTAAGTCTAACCCTAACACTAACACCCCCTAAGTTAAATATAATTTAAATCTAACGAAATAAATGAACTCTTATTAAATAAATGATTCCTATTTAAAGCTAAATACTAACCTGTAAAATAAATCCTAATATAGCTACAATATAAATTATAATTATATTGTAGCTATTTTAGGATTAATATTTATTTTACAGGCAACTTTGTAATTATTTTAACCAGCTACAATAGCTATTAAATAGTTAATAACTATTTAATAGTTACCTAGTTAAAATAATTACAAAATTACCTGTAAAATAAATCCTAACCTAAGTTACAATTAAACCTAACACTACACTATCAATAAATAAATTAAATAAAATACCTACAATTATCTACAATTAAACCTAACACTACACTATCAATAAATTAATTAAATACAATACCTACAAATAAATACAATGAAATAAACTAACTAAAGTACAAAAAATAAAAAAGAACTAAGTTACAAAAAAAATAAAAAAATATTTACAAACATTAGAAAAATATTACAACAATGTTAAACTAATTACACCTACTATAAGCCCCCTAATAAAATAAGAAAGACCCCCAAAATAAAAAAATGCCCTACCCTATTCTAAAATTAAAATAGAAAAGCTCTTTTACCTTACCAGCCCTGAAAAGGGCCCTTTGCGGGGCATGCCCCAAAGAATTCAGCTCTTTTGCCTGTAAAAAAAAACATACAATACCCCCCCCAACATTACAACCCACCACCCACATACCCCTAATCTAACCCAGAGTAGGTGTAATTAGTTTAACATTGTTGTAATATTTTTCTAATGTTTGTAAATATTTTTTTATTTTTTGTAACTTAGTTCTTTTTTATTTTTTGTACTTTAGTTAGTTTATTTCATTGTATTTAATTGTAGGTATTGTATTTAATTAATTTATTGATAGTGTAGTGTTAGGTTTAATTGTAGATAATTGTAGGTATTTTATTTAATTTATTTATTGATAGTGTAGTGTTAGGTTTAATTGTAACTTAGGTTAGGATTTATTTTACAGGTAATTTTGTAATTATTTTAACTAGGTAGCTATTAAATAGTTATTAACTATTTAATAGCTATTGTACCTGGTTAAAATAAATACAAAGTTGCCTGTAAAATAAATATTAATCCTAAAATAGCTACAATATAATTATTATTTATATTGTAGCTATATTAGGGTTTATTTTACAGGTAAGTATTTAGATTTAAATAGGAATAATTTATTTAATAAGAGTTAATTAATTTCGTTAGATTTAAATTATATTTAATTTAGGGGGGTGTTAGGGTTAGAATTAGCTTTAGGGGTTAAAAAATTTATTAGAGTAGCGGTGAGCTCCGGTCGTCAGATTAGGGGTTAATGCTTGAAGTTAGGTGTCGGCGATGTTAGGGAGGGCAGATTAGGGGTTAATACTATTTATTATAGGGTTATTGAGGCGACAGTGAGGCGGATTAGGGGTTAATACATTTATTATAGTAGCGGTGCGGTCCGGTCAGCAGATTAGGGGTTAATAAGTGTAGGTAGGTGGCGGCGACGTTGGGGGCGGCAGATTAGGGGTTAATAAATATTATGTAGGTGTCGGCGGTTTTAGGGACAGCAGATTAGGGGTACATAGGGATAACGTAGGTGGCGGCGGTGTACGGAGCGGCAGATTAGGGGTTAAAAAATTTTAATAGAGTGGCGGGGATGTGGGGGGGCCTCGGTTTAGGGGTACATAGGTAGTTTATGGGTGTTAGTGTACTTTAGAGCACAGTAGTTAAGAGCTTTATAAACCGGCATTAGCCCAGAAAGCTCTTAACTACTGATTTTTTTCTGCGGCTGGAGTGTTGTCGTTAGATTTCTAACGCTCACTTCAGCCAAGACTCTAAATACTAGCGTTAAAAAGATCCCATTGAAAAGATAGGATACGCAAATGGCGTAGGGGGATCTGCGGTATGGAAAATCGCGGCTGCAAAGTGAGCGTTAGACCCTTTCCTGACTGACTCCAAATACCAGCGGGAGGTAAAAACCAGCGTTAGGAACCTCTAACGCTGGTTTTGATGGCTACCGCCAAACTCTAAATCTAGGCCTAAGCTAGCTACAATATAACTATTAGTTATATTGTAGCTAGCTTACGTTTTATTTCACAGCTAAGTATTTAGTTTTAAAAAAAGGTATTATTTAGTTAATAATTGTAACTTTAGTTTAGCTCTATTTTAATTATGTTAAAGTTAGGTTTAGGGTTAGGTTTAGGGGTTAATATAGTTTAATTTAGCTTGTTGCGATGTGGGGGGGCTGGCGGTTTAGGGGTTAATAGGTTTATTTAGTTAATAATTGTAAATTTAATTTAGCTATATTTTTATTATGTTAAAATTAGTGGATGTTAGGGTTAGGGGTTAATGGATTTATTTAGTGGTAGTGATGTGGGAGGCCAGAGGTTTAGGGGTTAATAACTTTAGTATAGTGGCGGCGACATCGGGAGCGGCAGATAAGGGGCTAATAGTTTTATGTAGGTGGCGGCAATGTTGAGGGCGGCCGATTAGGGGTTAATAACATTATGTAGGTGGTGTCAATGTTGAGGGCGGTCAATTAGTGGTTAATAACATTATGTAGGTGGCGGCAATGTTGAGGGAGGCCAATTAGGGGTTAATAACATTATGTAGGTGGTGTCAATGTTGGGGGCAGCAGATTAGGGGTTAATAACTGTATGTAGGTGGCAGCGATGTTGGGGGCAGCAGATTAGTGGTGTTTAGACTCGGGTTTTATGTTAGGGTGTTAGGTTTAAACATTATTTTCTTTTTCCCCCATAGACATCAATAGGGCTGCGTTACGGAGCATTTCATTCAGCGATCGCAGGTGTTAGGCTTTTTTTTTTGTGGGCTCTCCCCATTGATGTCTATGGGGAAATCGTGCATGAGCATGTCAAAGCAGCACTTGTTTTTGGTGCGGTATGGAGCTCAACGCAACCATTTCGCCCGCGCAAGCCTGCTTTTTCAAAACCTGTAATAGCAGCTCTATAGGGAGGTGAAATAACGCCGCTTTTGTGGCGGACGTTAAAATCCCCATAGCGCTCAAAACTCGTAATCTAGCTGACTATTAGGTATTTGGTTAGATGTTCATTATAATAGAAAGATATGATACACAACATTTTTCTTTCTTGATTCTAATGGAGCATGTGATTTTAAACAACTTTTTAATTGACTTCTATTATCAAATTATCTTTGTTCTCTCTGCATCTTTTGTTGAAAAGCAGGGTAGTAAACTCAGGAGCGTGTACGTGTCTAGAGCACTATATGGCAGCAGTTTTGTAAGAATGTTATCCATTTGTACTTGATGGCCGCACTATTCCCTGCAATGTAGTGCTCCAGACGCCTACCTAAGTATCTTTTTTTTTAAATTGTATGCTGTGTGCACATATATCCCTCTTGTCTTCTGTTTACCAGATGTGTCCAGCTTAGATCCTAGTAGTGCATTGGTGCTCTGGAACAGATTTTAACTATGTGTTTAACCCCCATGTTGGAGTTAAACACAGTTACATGCAGGCACAAGTGCAATAATAAAATGATTTTACACATTAGAGCTTTTTTTTACTTTAATAGACCCTCATGAATCAAGCCTTGTTTAATTAAAAGAAAAATCTGGTTAAAGAATAGCTCTATTATTTAATTATGCTAAAGGAAAACAGAAGTTAAAGGGACATAATACTTATATGCTAAATCACTTGAAAGTGCTGCAGCATAACTGTAAACGTTGTCATGAAAATATCACCTGAGCATTTCTATGTAAAAATCTCTTCACTTTTTACATAGAAATGCTCAGGTGATATTTTCATGACAACCTCAGAATTTTACCTCAGAATTTCTTCAGCTCACCAGAGTAAGTGCTCTGTGAACAGTTCTACTTCAGCTGCTGTCCAACTTCAAGTAAAAAAAAAAGAAATAGCCAGTCAGTGCTGAGGTCATGCATTACTTTTGCTGTGATCTCATGAGATTTCATAGTAAACTTCCATAAACTGAATAGGAAAATAACATGACTGTACCTGCACATACAAGTTGCATACTCCTTTGCAAGTCCTGGGACTGGCATTCTGATTGGCTGCTTAAAGTCTCTTTTACATTGGGGTGCAAATACTTTTTACATTTTGAGGTAAATATCTTACTTTTTACATAACTTTCCAATTTATTTATTTTCTCTAATTTGCTTAAAGGGACAGTAAAAATATAATTAGACATTCATGATTCAGATAGAGAATACAATTTTAAACAACTTTCCAAGTCACTTCTATTATTTAATTTGCTACATTCTCTTGTTATCCTTTCCTGAAAGTGTTATCTAAGTAAGCTCAGAAGCAGGGAATAACCTAGGTTCTAGCTGCTGATTGGTGGCTGCATATATGTACTGATTGTCATTGGCTTACCCATGTGTTCAGTTAGAAACCAGCAGTGCATTGCTGCTCTTTCAACAAATGATAACAACAGAATAAAGCAAATTTGATAATAGAAGTAAACTGAAAAGTTGTTTAAAATTGTTTGTTCTACCTAAAAAATAAAATAAAATTGTTTGTTCTACCTAAATCATAAACAATTTTTTTTGTGTTTTATGTCCCTTTAATTCTCTTTGTATCCTTTAATGTACATTACTAGGTAGGTTCAAGAGCTGAAAGCCAGCTGCTGATTAGTAACTGCACATATATGCCTCTTACGATTAGCTAACCATTGTGTTCAGCTAGCTCCCAGTAGTGTATTGCTGTTCCTTCAAGACAGGATACCAAGAGAATGAAGTAAAATTGGTAACATAAGTAAATTGGAAAGTATTATCTATCTTAACCATGAAATAAAAAAAATGGGGTAAAGTTCCTTTAATTAAATTTCCCACCTTATAATACTCTTATAGCTTTTAAAAGACTTCAAATAAATGTATTCTTAGAAACTTTTAAATAGGGCTTTCTTTTATGTCCCTTTAAAAATAATGCAGATTTAGAAAATGACTTGTGTAGCAAAACCACATGGTGCAAACATATACCTAGTAAAGCATAATTACCTGCAGTGACTGTAATCCTTTATATTTCATGTGAACATACAGTAATTCTTTTTCACTGAGCTTATTAGAAGTGCTCTTTTATAATACAGAGCAGGAAGCTGTCTTTATGTACTTACAAAAGGCTTAGATCAGTGCTAGCAATTAAAAACATCTTAAAATATACAGCACAGTACTGAGAAGCTATACAGGGAGTGCAGAATTATTAGGCAAATGAGTATTTTGACAACATCATCCTCTTTATGCATGTTGTCTTACTCCAAGCTGTATAGGCTCGAAAGCCTACTACCAATTAAGCATATTAGGTGATGTGCATCTCTGTAATGAGAAGGGGTGTGGTCTAATGACATCAACACCCTATATCAGGTGTGCATAATTATTAGGCAACTTCCTTTCCTTTGGCAAAATGGGTCAAAAGAAGGACTTGACAGGCTCAGAAAAGTCAAAAATAGTGAGATATCTTGCAGAGGGATGCAGCACTCTTAAAATTGCAAAGCTTCTGAAGCGTGATCATCGAACAATCAAGCGTTTCATTCAAAATAGTCAACAGGGTCGCAAGAAGCGTGTGGAAAAACCAAGGCGCAAAATAACTGCCCATGAACTGAGAAAAGTCAAGCGTGCAGCTGCCAAGATGCCACTTGCCACCAGTTTGGCCATATTTCAGAGCTGCAACATCACTGGAGTGCCCAAAAGCACAAGGTGTGCAATACTCAGAGACATGGCCAAGGTAAGAAAGGCTGAAAGACGACCACCACTGAACAAGACACACAAGCTGAAACGTCAAGACTGGGCCAAGAAATATCTCAAGACTGATTTTTCTAAGGTTTTATGGACTGATGAAATGAGAGTGAGTCTTGATGGGCCAGATGGATGGGCCCGTGGCTGGATTGGTAAAGGGCAGAGAGCTCCAGTCCGACTCAGACGCCAGCAAGGTGGAGGTGGAGTACTGGTTTGGGCTGGTATCATCAAAGATAAGCTTGTGGCGCCTTTTCGGGTTGAGGATGGAGTCAAGCTCAACTCCCAGTCCTACTGCCAGTTTCTGGAAGACACCTTCTTCAAGCAGTGGTACAGGAAGAAGTCTGCATCCTTCAAGAAAAACATGATTTTCATGCAGGACAGTGCTCCATCACACGCGTCCAAGTACTCCACAGTGTGGCTGGCAAGAAAGGGTATAAAAGAAGAAAATCTAATGACATGGCCTCCTTGTTCACCTGATCTGAACCCCATTGAGAACCTGTGGTCCATCATCAAATGTGAGATTTACAAGGAGGGAAAACAGTACACCTCTCTGAACAGTGTCTGTGAGGCTGTGGTTGCTGCTGCATGCAATGTTGATGGTGAACAGATCAAAACACTGACAGAATCCATGGATGGCAGGCTTTTGAGTGTCCTTGCAAAGAAAGGTGGCTATATTGGTCACTGATTTGTTTTTGTTTTGTTTTTGAATGTCAGAAATGTATATTTGTGAATGTTGAGATGTTATATTGGTTTCACTGGTAAAAATAAATAATTGAAATGGGTATATATTTGTTTTTTGTTAAGTTGCCTAATAATTATGCACAGTAATAGTCACCTGCACACACAGATATCCCCCTAAAATAGCTATAACTAAAAACAAACTAAAAACTACTTCCAAAAATATTCAGCTTTGATATTAATGAGTTTTTTGGGTTCATTGAGAACATGGTTGTTGTTCAATAATAAAATTAATCCTCAAAAATACAACTTGCCTAATAATTCTGCACTCCCTGTAGTTTGGAAATACTACACAGTAGGGCAGATTAGCACATATTATAGTATTTAGATGCCTGTTTTTTTTAGATTGAAATAGTTTTTATTATTGTTGTACAGTGTGAACAATACATGGGTCAGTTCGGTGGGAAAAAAAACAGTTGACAAATTTCAAACAAATGTAAGCCATTTAACAGATTCTAATAGTCCACCACTTTCTCCTTTTTAATGAGTTCTGTTAGTCCCTCTTTACCATGTGTCGTCAATCATAGCTCCTATTGGAGCCAACAGTTATTTATTTAATTTTCTGAATCTAAACAAATATAACAATCAACATATTTAACTAATGTAACCCCTACGCCAGTCAACTGCATAAATCATATTGATAAATGAGTAATAAACGTTTCTTAACAAATCATCGTACCTTATGAACCCTCAGAGCGCATCTTCCAATCCCTCCCATCTTCTCCTATACTCATATCTTTGTCTCCTTCTGCCTCTCTTGTTATCTCGTCTTTATATTTGCTTCTCATTTAGAATCCAATAGAACCAAACTTGGTTGAAGACTTCAACTGTATCCTGTATGTAAGCAGCTGTCTGACACATGTCAAACATGTTTCTAATCCTTCCAAGTATCTCCCCCCTCTCTGGCACTCCTAATTTCCAGTGTTTTGCTATAGCTGTGCGGGTCACTGTACATAAGATTCTAATTAACTTATTTATTGGTGTGTTAAACCTCAAATCATCGACGTTCAATAGTGCCTGCATAGGTGTCAATATAACTTGATCCTCTAGTATGGTGGTTAACATCTTGGACAGGTCTAGCCAAACCCTTTGAACATTTGGGCATTCCCACCACATATGAAAATATGTACCTAATTGCGTGCAACCTCTATAACACTGTGTGGTGCCACCCTTAACCATGTGCGCTGTTTTTAGAGGAGTCAAATACCAGCGGAAAGTTGTCTTTATATTGTTTTCCCTCAGATCCGCTCCCAATAAGCCTCTAGCTGAGTTTAAAAAAATCTGGTTCCATGTTGTTAAGTCAAATGTTCTCTCTAAGTCCGCTTCCCACCGAAGAATAATAGGAGATTTTGTTGTTGTGTGTGATTCTTGGATGTGTAAATATAAATGTGATATCGCACTTTTCTGTCTAAGCTCCGCACTGCACAACCTCTCAAAGATGGTTGTGCCTTTGGACTCTATTCCAAACCTAAGATATGATGTAACAGCCGAAGCTATCTGTAAGTATAAAAACCAGGGAAGGCGTATCATTCCAAGTTTATCTTGAAGCTGTTGATACGTTATAATTTTCTTGTTGACCAAGAAGTCTGCTATTCTATATAAATCCTTGTGTGCCCATTTGTCTATGAGGCGACTAGATTCTCTGGAAACTATGTATTTTATGGGTCTTATTAAAGAATTAGCCGGTAAAAATGCATATTGTTTGTTGTATATTTCTAGTTGTTTGATCGTCGTCTTGGTAATTAAGTTCTGAGAAATCTTAAGTCTCTCATCAGTATTTTTGCCCCATAGTATATCTCCCGGGTCATCATAACCCCCTACGAGTGCTTCTAATTTAGGCCATAGTATGTCCTCCTGTCTTCTCCCTAAGAGAGAGTTTTGGGCCAGTCTAGCCGCCGAGTAATAGTCCCTTAGATTTGGGAGTCCCACTCCCCCCAACTGTCTGTGTCTAGTGAGTGTGTCATGAGGTATCCTTGCGTGTCTAGACCCTCTAAGATATTTATGAAGGTCTGTTTGAAGAGCTTTCATGTCAGATTTATCTATGCTTATGGGTAAGGTACGGAACAAATACAGGAGTCTCGGGAGTACTGTCATCTTAATTGACGAAAGCCTCCCATACCAGGAGAAATTATAACTCTTCCATTTCTGCAAATCAGCTCTAATCGACTTAAACATGGGTATATAGTTAGCTTTATAGAGGTGAGAAGAGTGTGTCGTTAGTTTTATCCCCAAATATTTCAAGTCACTTTTCACCCAGTCAAAATCAAAATTTGTTTCAATCAGTTTGATGGTCTGCTTTGGTAAGTTTAATGGGAGTGCTTCGCATTTGTCTAGATTTAATTTGTATCCCGAAACGTCCGAAAATTGTTGTATGATGTCATATATGTGAGGGAGAGTAATGAGTGGTTTTGTTACTGTCAGCAGCACATCGTCCGCAAATAGTGCAATTTTGTGCTGGGACTGCTGTATTTGCAAGCCAGTAATGATTGGGGAATTTCTTATGTTTGCAGCTAATGGCTCAATGCAGAGCGCAAAAAGGAGGGGTGAGAGTGGGCAACCCTGTCTTGTGCCATTGAGAATTTTAAAAGTTGCAGATTGGTGTCCTATTGCTCTGATATATGCTGTTGGTGATGAATATAAGCTTTTCATTGCTTTCATGAAAGATCCCGTAAATCCCATCTTTATCAGCACCGTGTTCATGTATACCCAGTCCACTCTATCGAACGCCTTCTCCGCATCCAATGACAGGATCAGAGAAGGCGTCCGCTCGCGTTGTAAGTAATCTATAACCGTAATCATTCGTCTGATATTGTCTGGAGCCTCTCTATTTTTTACAAAGCCAACCTGATCTGGATGTATGATAGAGGGTAAGATGTGTTTCAGGCGATTGGCAAGTATTTTGGTCAAGATTTTCATATCCTGGTTTATTAAAGATATGGGTCTATAATTTGAGCACAGCGAAGCATTTCTACCTTTTTTGGGGATTACAATTATCTTGGCTTGTAGGAGGTCGGCGGGTATGGGTTGGCCCTCCAGTACATGGTTGGCAAATTTAACTATGTGGGGGGTCAATAGTTGTTTAAAAAGCCTATAGTATTCCCCCGGGAATCCATCCGGTCCCGGGGCTTTGCCTGGTTTGAGCTCCTTTATGGCCAATACCACTTCAGCATGTGTAACAGCTGAGTTTAACTGGTCTCGATCTTCCTCAGTTAATTGTGGTAGCTTCGCGGAGTTCAAAAACCTTTCGAGAATAGTCTGGGTTTGTGTGTTGTGTTGGACTTTCTCCCCATCATATAGCTTTTTATAGTAATCTGCAAAAGTGTTCACAATTTCTTGTGGGTGAGATGTGATATTGCCAGATGTGTTCTGTATGTGTGGAATGGACATTGATTGGTACTCCTCTCTAATTTTTTTAGCTAAATACCTATCAGGCTTATTTGCATAGATAAAATAATTAGCTTTAAGCCTTTGGGCTGCCCTAATAGAATTGTCGTTTAATAATGTTAGTAGATCTGCCTTCTTTTGGTTTAGGGAGTTCAATATATTTTGGGAGCCAGTCTGTTTATGTTCCTTTTCTAAAAGATTAATGTCTTGCTGGAGCTGCAGATAGCAAATGTTAGCTTGTTTTTTGTAATTTGTTTTTTCTTTTATTAATAGTCCTCTGAAAACTGATTTGTGGGCTGCCCACACCGAGATAGGGTTTGTTGTGGAGTCTGTATTAATTCTCCAGTAGTCACTCATGTCTTTTAGTAATCTGTCTTTTGTGGTAGGATGTTTCAGGCAGGTCGGGTCGAAAGTCCATGTTTTGGTTCTGTTTGGTTCCATAAGGGATCCCAGGAGAAGCTGTGTAATAGAATGGTCCGACCAAACACAAGTGTGGATATGTGCCTCACGTAGTGTAGGTTGCAATATTTGACTTGTGAAAACATAATCAATTTTCGTGTAGCATTTATGCGCTGAGGAGTAATAAGTTGTGTCAGTAGTATCGCCGTACAATGTGACCCATGTATCTTGTAACCCGTGTGGCCGGAATAGTTCACCCACCTTCCTAGCTATGCTTTGTTGTCTTATTTTCTTTTTTGAAATGTTCCCTGTCGTCGCCCTCTCTAGTGCTACAAGGTCTATATTGAAATCCCCCGCCAATATGATTCTCGATCTGGACCAGTTGGTAAGCAAATTAGTTATACATCTAAAGAATGGTTCTTGTTGCACATTGGGTGCATAGATATTGCATAGGAGTACTTCAGTTCCCTGTATATTCCCCCTCACTATTAGATAGCGGCCCTCACTATCTTTCACTGTGTCTTTGTGTTCAAAACCCAAGGATGAATGAATCAGTATAGAGACTCCCCTAGTTTTAGTGTTAGCGGTGGAATGAAAGTGCTGCGAATATTCTTTGGACCAATATTTGGGTATTTGTGTTTTCAGAAAGTGAGTTTCCTGTAAGAATAAAATATTTGCTTTAAGCTTCCTATATTGTGTAAGTGCAGTCCTCCTTTTTATGTCTGAATTAAGGCCTCTCACATTGTGTGAAATCAAGTTTACTCCAGGAAAGTATAGTGTTTCAGCCATAACAATATTTCAGTAAAATAATGCATACATCAGTATATAACCATCTCTTTTCGATATTTAGGTAACCTGAGGTGTCAGATTCTGTGCTATTCTGTAAGTCCATTCCTACAGTCCCTGTATTTTTAACCTCGGTGTAGCGCCCCAAAAAGGTATTAACAAAGATGCAGTTGACTTGGCACAAAACAAACCAATTAAATAACATAACAAAATTTACATAATCCTGTAATAAAAAACAGTAATAACAATACAAAATTTCCCTAATTTGCATTGATATAACATATAACCAGTGATACTTTGTAGCTCATACTATTACCCTTGTTTACCATAGGTGGTAGTGGATGAAGAATAATAAAATTGAAGAGCAGTGTTAGGTTAACAAAATAATCTGTGTATATAAAATAAGTTCTAGTGGTTTCAGCTCACCATCCATGACAGTCTAAGTATGTTGCATATAATTTTCAAAATACATCTCTGATAGTGTTTTAGAAAAGAGTCTCACCAATCTCCTAAATTCGATCTGCTACCGATAAAGTTCCAGTCAGATATGGAATCATGTCTTGGATCGTTTATTATTCACTTTAATCCAACTGGATCCCTTGAGAGGATGTGTTAAGATTGGTGTCCCTCTCCTCTCCCTGAGATCGGGATCAGACGGTATGTCCGGTGCTTCGATACCTAAGGTCCTACAAGCCCCAGGAATCTCCTGTATTGTCTTGATTGAAGTTATCTTACCATCTTTAAGTATGTTAAGGGCAAACGGAAAACCCCAGCGATATGTGATCTGGCGTTTTCTGAGCAATGAGGTTAATGGTCGAAGTGTGCTTCGTCGTTGTAGTGTTTTCACACATAGATCCTGAAAGAATTGCACCACGTTCCCCTGGTATTTAAACGTGGGATTCTTCCGAGATGCATTCAAGATTTTTTCTTTATCAAGGAACCTGAGGAATTTGATGATCACATCCCGTGGTGGCATATCTTTCTGCGGTCTGGCCCTGAGTGCTCTATGGGCCCTTTCGATTTGGTATTCTGTGTCATCTGTAGCCCCTGTGATAGCTTTAAAGAGGCCTTGTAAATAAGACAAAAGGTCAGCTGGTCCAATCGATTCCGGTATACCCTTTATCCGGAGGTTTGACCTCCTAGTGCGATTCTCAATGTCCTCCATTTTGTCTTGGAGGTCATCTATTTGTTGTTGTTGGAGGGAGATTGTTTGTGACATAACAGCTACATTTTCCTCAATATCCTCCTTGTCATTTTCTAGGGCTTCCACCCTGTTTCCCATTTCAAGCATTTCGTTTTTGATTTCTGTTAGACTGGAAGTCACTGTAGTATGTAGACTATCAATTTTATCCCAGAGCTTTTCAAAATTTGATGCAATGTCCTGTTTTGACACCAGCATACTGAGGTCTGCTTTGGTTACCGGTGTTTGATCGTCTGCAGGCTTGCTTTGTTCAGACTCTAAATCAGAATCCTCTTCTGCCTCCATTGCGGTAGTTTCTAGCTGTTTATGGGCTGCATTGGATCTAAGAAATGTATCCATAGATGTAAGCTTATTGAGTTTGTCAGTTTTTTGAAACCTTCTGGTAGACATTATGAATCAGGCCAGGAGTGCAGGCAACCTTGCTCGTTTCTGTGCAGAATGATAAATATATATATCTTTGTGCCCTCAGATGCTGCTGCCAAGAGACAGCGTCCCATTTATTGTGGGTAAATTTGTGGCTTAGTTCTCCTTTGCATAAACACCAGTGAGATTTATAATAGCTGCCAGCAGTGTTCCGATTCAGGTATTTCAATGATAGTTCACTTTCTGCAGATGTGTGTGGTCCTTACAGCTTGCTTTATATATTATCATTATCGCCTCTACACAGTTTGTAGTCCTCTCATTGAGGTATTTTAGCCATGGTGTGCAAAAATATAAGGCTCAATGCTCATCAGCCTGAGAGATGTTTATGTGCGTATCTTGGCGCTCTTTCTGTAATGCTTCACCATTATTTTTTGTGTACCCCTCTTGTGGTTTGTGTGCCCTTTAAACCCAGTTACCTCTTGTACTGGTTTTGCATCTTGATGTCATATCGAGCAGTGAAATCAGAACCACCAACAGTCATTCCCTTGTCTACCTCGAGAGAGATAATAGTTAGCTGCGCATGGCCTCCAAGATGGCGTCCGCTGTATATATGCGTGTCTTGCAGAGTTTCTATCGGGCGGATTTCCTCACTTTTTCTTAGAGAATTTCTCTCCAGATTGTAGCCGGGAACTGTACCATCAACCGCATTGCCTTGTTAGCCTCTTGGTGTGTAGTCATACGGCATTATGCACCTATTTTGCTGTATCACATACCGGAGCTCAGCTCTCACACATCCATCCGTGTGTGCTGCTAGGCTCCGCCCCCCAATGCCTGTTTTTTTTAAAAGGACATAAACTCCCCAATATTGTCATGATCCAGATAGAACATACAATTTAACCAGCTTTCCAATTAACTTCTATTATCAAATTGTAATTTGTTTACTTGTTATCCTTTGTTGAAAAGCAGGAAGCGTGCACATGTTTGTAGCACTATATGGCAGCAGTTTTGCTATAATGCAGGGGCGTATTTTGGCCTAGGCATACAGGGCACTTGCCAGGGCAGCAGATTGGAGGAGGTCAGCACTTTTTGACTTTTTGTTGGGAGCGGCAGGTGACTTAACTAGCGCTAGCTGTCTGACTCGAATGAGCAGCCATAGGGATAAAACGTGGGCCAATTGGTAAGCACAGTCGGCACTGACTCATAACAAGACTCTGTGTCACCACTAGTCTGCTAAGCCCTCCCTCAAGGAAGTAGCTTAGCCTCATTATGCAGTTGTAATTCAGGTACCTGTCTAATATGTTTGTATTGTGCATCCTTCTGGGTCTGTATTGCTGGTGGTTATATCTGTAAGGAGCTTACAGTTATTTCTTGGGCATGGGAAACCTTGCCCAAGAAGCCTGCATTCTAGAGGGTATAATAAGGAACTGCCCATGGAGCTTACAGTTTAGAGGTAACTTTGAAGCTTTCATTTTTTTAACTATAGCATTTAGTTTTGTTAGCTTTCAGCAGAATTGTGTTTGGGAAAGTATTGTTTCAAGAAATCTGTGTTTGGGCATAATTTTTAAGGGACACTGAAAATAGAACAAAGGCATTTTTTGCAATATCTGTTTCAGTGCTACCTTTTACTAAACATGGAGCATATGTACATATGTCCCCAGCACCCTTATTCAAACCCACATCTGCTTAAAAAGCCAGCAGAGGTTTGATGTATTCATCAATATTGAACAAACTGAATCATTGCCAATATATGCTCTATGGGGTAGATTTACCAATGTCTGTCTGACATGATACGCTGTAGCGTATCATGTCCGACAGACATCACAGAATGCCGACAGCATACCCTGTCGGCATTTATCATTGTACAAGCAGTTCACCAGAACTGCTTGTGCAATGCTGCGCACTACAGTTTCGCGGCCACTAGCAGGGGGTGTCAATCAGCCCGATCGTATAGGACCGCAGCCTCAGAGGCAGCGGACACATTATGGAGCAGCAGCCATCCAGCCAGGGTCGGCTACAAGGGGGGGCATTGGGGGGCAATGACTTGTGGGATTTTAACCTCCTGCTAACAGGAAGTGGCAAAGAGCACCACAGCAGAGCTGTATATATAGCCCCTCCCCTTCCCCTCCACCCTCAGTCATTCTCTTTGCCTGTGTTATACTAGGAAGACATGGAAAAGTGAGGTGTTAGTTTTAGTTTCTTCAATCAAGAAGTTTTTTATTTTAAAGGGTACCGGTGCGTACTATTTTCCTCAGGGGGATATGGAAGAAGTTTTCTGCCCTGAGGTTTGATGATCTTAGCATTTGTAACTAAGATCCACGCTGGTTCCCACAAGACTTCTGAAGGTAACCATGAGACATCTTCAGTGTGGAGACCGGTTTCATGCTACAAGCAGCATTAAGGTATGTGCAGCCTTTTTTTCTGAGGAGACTTGGTGTATCAGAACTGGCTGGCATTATTTCCCTATATGGGAATGGGGTAAGCAGTAAATCCTATTATAAGAGGGATATTACTAGAGTCCCTATATTATATTTTTCTTTAGTTGATATTTGGGCATTATGTGACATGGGAGACAATGCAAAAAACGATGCGTTACGTTTTTTATTTTTGGCATTTAAAACTTGTTTGTTTTATGTTTGAGGGTTGTATTCTGTTTATACTTTTACTCTGGTGCAAAACCGCACTTCCATGTGGTTTTGTTTGGGCCTACTCTGACTTTGACCTTAAGGAGCGGAGCTTAGTTTCACGCTCAGATGCGCACTTCCTTCAAGCTAAGCAGCAGCAAGCAGTAACTTGGAAGGCTCCTGGACTGTGTAGCTGGTCTGAAGGGTTGGAAACTGTTTTCGAAGTACCCTGGGGGCAGGTAGGCACCACAGCAGAGCTGTGGCGAGGTGCAGAGGGTATTTTTATCTATCTTTTGATTAATTGTTGATATTAGTACTTCTAAAGCCTCATTTATGCCCTTGCTTCTGGGTGCAGTAATTTTTGGATTAACCAACAATATTTAGTCAAATTTGGGGTTAATTTAATGTTTTTTTGAGCATTTTGGAATTTTTTTTCACTTTTTCTTTTCTTAAAGGCACAGTACACATTTTTTCAAATGTTTATTTTTTGCAATAAATAAGTGTTTAAACGACTTTTGTGGCACTACTAGTCTGCTCAACATGTCTGACATTGAGGTTTTTCATTGTTCTATGTGTTTAGAATCCATTGTGCAACCCCCTCTATCATTGTGTAGCTTTTGTACTGAAAGGGCTTTACAATGTAAAAAGCATATTTTAAATAAAGAAAGTGTGCCTAAGGATTATTCTCAGTCTGAAGAGAATCAGGATATGCCATCTAATTCTCCCCAAGTGTCACAACCTTTAACGCCCACACAAGCGACGCCTAGTACTTCTAGTGCGTCTAATTCTTTTACTCTGCAGGAGATGACTGCAGTTATGTCAACTACCCTTACAGAGGTATTGTCTAAATTACCAGTTTTGCAGGGTAAACGCAGTAGGTCAAGTATTAATGAAAATACTGAATCCACTGATGCTTTATTAGCTATTTCTGATATTTCCCTCACAGTGCTCTGAGTTGGGGATCAGGGAATTACTGTCTGAGGGTGAAATTTCTGATTCAGGGAATGCTTTGCCTCAGACAGATTCGGATGCTATGTCATTTAAATTTAAGCTTGAACACCTCCGCCTGTTACTTAGGGAGGTTTTAGCGATTCTGGATGATTGTGACCCTATTGTGATTCCTCCAGAGAAATTGTGTAAAATGGACAAATATTTGGAAGTTCCTACTTACACTGATGTTTTTCCGGTTCCTAAGAGAATTTCGGAAATTATTAGAAAGGAATGGGATAGACCAGGTATACCGTTTTCTCCCTCTCCTAATTTTAAGAAAATGTATCCCATATCAGATACCTATCGGGACTCATGGCAAACGGTCCCTAAGGTAGAGGGAGCTATATCTTCCCTAGCTAAGCGTACTACTATTCCAATTGAGGATAGTTGTGCTTTTAAGGACCCTATGGATAAGAAGTTAGAGGGTTTACTAACGAAATTATTTGTTAATCAGGGGTTTCTTTTACAACCTACGGCTTGCATTGTTCCAGTAACTACTGCAGCAGCTTTTTGGTTTGAGGCTCTAGAAGAGTCTCTTAAGGTTGAGACTCTGTTAGATGACATCTTAGATAGAATTAAAGCTCTTAAGCTAGCTAATTCTTTTATTACTGATGCTGCTTTTCAAATTGCTAAATTAGCGGCAAAAATGCAGGATTTGCTATTTTAGCACGTAGAGCATTATGGCTTAAATCTTGGTCTGCTGCTGTGTCATCAAAACATAAGCTTTTAGCCATTCCCTTTAAAGGTAAGACCCTTTTTGGGCCAGAATTGATTGAAGGAAATAATTTCTGATATTACAGGAGGTAAGGGCTATGCCCTACCTCAGGATAAGTCGGTTAAAATGAGGGGTAAACAGAATAATTTTGTTCCTTTTAGAAAGATGCTTACCTTCATATTCCAATCCACAAGGATCATCATCGGTTTCTAAGGTTTGCCTTCTTGGACAAACATTATCAGTTCGTGGCTCTTCCTTTCGGGTTGGCCACGGCACCCAGAATCTTCACAAAGATTCTAGGGTCTCTTTTGGCGGTTCTCAGACCGTGAGGAATAGCGGTGGTGCCTTATCTGGACGATATTCTGATTCAGGCGTCATCAACATATCATCTGACAAAGTCTCACACGGACACAGTGTTGTCTTTTCTGAGAACTCATGGTTGGAAGGTGAACATAGAGAAGAAGTTCACTTGTCCCACAGACAAGGGTTCCTTTCAGTGGCTCAGTGTATGGAAGTAATTGGATTAATGGTAGCGGCAATGGACATCGTTCCGTTTGCTCGCTTTCATCTCAGACCACTGCAACTGTGCATGCTCGGACAGTGGAATGGGGATTATGCGGATTTATCTCCTCAGATAAATCTGGATCAAGAGACCAGAAACTCTCTTCTTTGGTGGTTGTTGCCAGATCATCTGTCCCAAGGGACTTGTTTCCGCAGACCCTCATGGGTGATAGTGACAACAGATGCCAGCCTGCTGGGCTGGGGTGCAGTCTGGAACTCCCTGAAGGGTCAGGGTGTTTGGACTCAACTGGAGTCTCTTCTTCCAATCAATATCCTGGAACTGAGAGCGATATTCAATGCGCTTCAGGCGTGGCCTCAGTTGGCTTCGGCCAAATTCATCAGATTCCAGTCGGACAACATCACGACTGTGGCATATGTCAATCATCAGGGGGGAACAAGGAGTTCCTTAGCGATGATAGGAGTATCCAAGATAATCAGTTGGGCGGAAGCCCACTCTTGTCATCTGTCAGCGATCTACATCCCAGGAGTAGAGAACTGGGAGGCAGATTTTCTAAGTCTTCAGACTTTTCATCCGGGGGAGTGGGAACTTCACCCGGAGGTATTTGCCTCATTGATTCTCACATGGGGCAGACCGGAATTGGATTTGATGGCATCCAGACAGAATGCCAAACTTCCAAGATACGGATCCCGGTCAAGGGATCCTCAGGCCAAACTGATAGATGCCTTGGCAGTACCTTGGTCGTTCAGCCTAGCTTATGTGTTTCCGCCGTTTCCTATCCTCCCACGCGTGATTGCTCGAATCAAACAGGAGAGAGCGTCAGTGATCCTGATAGCGCCTGCGTGACCATGCAGTACTTGGTATGCGGATCTAGTGGACATGTCCTCTATGCCACCGTGGAAACTTCCATTGAGACAGGACGTTCTCATTCAAGGTACTTTTCAACATCCAAATCTAATTTCTCTGCAGCTGACTGTGTGGAGATTGAACGCTTGATTTTATTGAAGCGAGGATTCTCTGATTCAGTTATTAGTACTTTGATACAGGCTAGAAAGCCTGTCACTAGAAAGATTTATCATAAGATATGGCGTAAATATCTTTATTGGTGTGAATCCATGGGTTACTCATGGGGTAAAGATAGGATTCCTAGTATTCTGTCTTTTCTCCAAGAGGGATTGGAGAACGGGTTATCTGCGAGTTCCTTAAAGGGACAAATTTCAGCTTTGTTAATTCTGTTTCACAGACGTTTGGCAAATATACCAGATGTTCAGTCTTTTAGTCAGGCTCTATCTAGAATTAAGCCTGTATTTAGACCTATTAATCCTCCCTGGAGTTTGAATTTAGTTCTTCGAGTTCTGCAAGGGGTTCCGTTTGAACCTATGCATTCCATAGATATTAAACTGTTATCTTGGAAAGTTCTGTTTTTGGTTGCTATTTCTTCTGCTCAAAGAGTTTCTGAGCTTTCAGCATTACAGTGTGATTCACTGTATCTTATTTTTCATTCTGATAAGGTGGTTTTACGTACCAAACCTGGTTTTCTTCCTAAGGTTATTTCAAATAAGAATATTAATCAGGAAATCGTTGTTCCTTCCTTGTGTCCTAATCCTTCTTCTAAGAAGGAGCGTATGTTGCATAATTTGGACGTGGTCCGTGCCTTAAAGTTTTACTTACAGGCAACTAAGGATTTCCGTCAATCATCTTCATTATTCATTGTAGGGGTCAGAAAGCTATGGCTACCTCTCTTTCTTTTTGGCTGAGAAGTATCATCCGCCTGGCATATGAGACTGCTGGATAGCAGCCTTCTGAAAGAATTACGGCTCATTCTACTAGGGCTGTGGTTTTTAAAAACGATGCATCTGTTGAACAGATTTGTAAAGCTGCGACTTGGTCGTCCCTTCTCACTTTTTCCAAATTTTCCAAATTTGATACTTTTGCTTCTTCTGAGGCTATCTTTGGGAGAAAGGTTCTTCAGGCAGTGGTGCCTTCTATTTAGGTTCCTGTCTTGTCCCTCCCTTTCATCCGTGTCCTATTGCTTTGGTATTGGTTTCCCACAAGTAAGGATGAAATCCGTGGACTCGTCATATCTTTGTAAAAGATTTATGCTTACCTGATAAATTACTTTCTTTTACGATATGACGAGTCCATGGCCCACCCTGTTATTTTAAGACAGGTTTATTTTATTTTTTTAAAACTTCAGTCACCTCTGCACCTTTTTAGCCTTTCCTTTTCTCTTCCTATAACCTTCGGCCGAATGACTGGAGGTGGAGGGGAAGGGAGGGGCTATATATACAGCTCTGCTGTGGTGCTCTTTGCCACTTCCTGTTAGCAGGAGGTTAATATCCCACAAGTAAGGATGAAATCCGTGGACTCGTCATATCGTAAAAGAAAGTAATTTATCAGGTAAGCATAAATTTAGTTTTTGCATAATCTTTCCATTTACTCAACAGACAGCAATTAAAAGCATAACAAATTTGAAAAGGTATACAGAATTTTTTTTAACCAATAAGAATACAGTTACATGTTATGTAATAAGTAAACATTCACTCAGATAACAACCAAAGGTATAAGTGAACAGAGGAACAACACCTAATCCTCTTTGAGCTTTGCTGTTAATAACATAAATAAGGTAGGAACAAAAAAGAAACTAAATTCTGATATACATGCAAAAATGTATTCAAACATTTATTTGCCTTGACTCAGAATGTTCAACTTTCCTTATTTTCAGACAGTCAGTTTCATATTTGGGATAATGCATTTGATTTATTCATTTTTTCTTACCTTCAAAAATTTGACTCTTCCCTGTGGGCTGTTAGGCTCGCGGGGGCCGAAAATGCTTCATTTTATTGCGTCATTCTTGGCGCGGACTTTTTTGGCGCAAAAAAATCGTTTCCGTTTCCGGCGTCATACGTGTCGCCGGAAGTTGCGTCATTTTTTGACGTTATTTTGCGCCAAAAATGTCGGCGTTCCGGATGTGGCGTCATTTTGGCGCCAAAAAGCATTTAGGCGCCAAATAATGTGGGCGTCTTATTGGCGCGAAAAATATGGGCGTCGCTTTTGTCTCCACATTATTTAAGTCTCATTTTTCATTGCTTCTGGTTGCTAGAAGCTTGTTCTTTGGCATTTTTTCCCATTCCTGAAACTGTCATTTAAGGAATTTGATCAATTTTGCTTTATATATGTTGTTTTTTCTCTTACATATTGCAAGATGTCTCACGTTGCATCTGAGTCAGAAGATACTTCAGGAAAATCGCTGTCTAGTGCTGGATCTACCAAAGCTAAGTGTATCTGCTGTAAACTTTTGGTAGCTATTCCTCCAGCTGTTGTTTGTATTGATTGTCATGACAAACTTGTTAAAGCATATAATATTTCCTTTAGTAAAGTACCATTGCCTGTTGCAGTTCCTTCAACATCTAAGGTGCAGAATGTTCCTCATAATATAAGAGATTTTGTTTCTGAATCCATAAAGAAGGCTATGTCTGTTATTTCTCCTTCTAGTAAACGTAAAAAATCTTTTAAAACTTCTCTCCCTACAGATGAATTTTTAAATGAACATCATCATTCTGATTCTGATGACTCTTCTGGTTCAGAGGATTCTGTCTCAGAGGTTGATGCTGATAAATCTTCATATTTATTTAAAATGGAATTTATTCGTTCTTTACTTAAAGAAGTACTAATTGCTTTAGAAATAGAGGATTCTGGTCCTCTTGATACTAATTCTAAACGTTTGGATAAGGTATTTAAAGCTCCTGTGGTTATTCCAGAAGTTTTTCCTGTTCCTAATGCTATTTCTGCAGTAATTTCCAAAGAATGGGATAAATTGGGTAATTCATTTACTCCTTCTAAAAGTTTTAAGCGATTATATCCTGTGCCGTCTGACAGATTAGAATTTTGGGACAAAATCCCTAAAGTTGATGGGGCTATTTCTACCCTTGCTAAACGTACTACTATTCCTACGTCAGATGGTACTTCGTTTAAGGATCCTTTAGATAGGAAAATTGAATCCTTTCTAAGAAAAGCTTATCTGTGTTCAGGTAATCTTCTTAGACCTGCTATATCTTTGGCTGATGTTGCTGCAGCTTCAACTTTCTGGTTGGAAACTTTAGCGCAACAAGTAACACATCATGATTCTCATGATATTATTATTCTTCTACAGCATGCTAATAATTTTATCTGTGATGCCATTTTTGATATTATCAGAGTTGATGTCAGGTTTATGTCTCTAGCTATTTTAGCTAGAAGAGCTTTATGGCTTAAAACTTGGAATGCTGATATGGCTTCTAAATCAACTTTACTTTCCATTTCTTTCCAGGGTAACAAATTATTTGGTTCTCAGTTGGATTCCATTATTTCAACTGTTACTGGTGGGAAAGGAACTTTTTTACCACAGGATAAAAAATCTAAAGGTAAAAGCAGGGCTAATAATCGTTTTCGTTCCTTTCGTTTCAACAAAGAACAAAAGCCTGATCCTTCATCCTCAGGAGCAGTTTCAGTTTGGAAACCATCTCCAGTCTGGAATAAATCCAAGCCAGCTAGAAAGGCAAAGCCTGTTTCTAAGTCCACATGAAGGTGCGGCCCTCATTCCAGCTCAGCTGGTAGGGGGCAGGTTACGTTTTTTCAAGGAAATTTGGATCAATTCTGTTCACAATCTTTGGATTCAGAGCATTGTTTCAGAAGGGTACAGAATTGGTTTCAAGATGAGACCTCCTGCAAAGAGATTTTTTCTTTCCCGTGTCCCAGTAAATCCAGTAAAAGCTCAAGCATTTCTGAAATGTGTTTCAGATCTAGAGTTGACTGGAGTAATTATGCCAGTTCCAGTTCCGGAACAGGGGATGGGGTTTTATTCAAATCTCTTCATTGTACCAAAGAAGGAGAATTCCTTCAGACCAGTTCTGGATCTAAAAATATTGAATCGTTATGTAAGAATACCAACGTTCAAGATGGTAACTGTAAGGACTATCTTGCCTTTTGTTCAGCAAGGGAATTATATGTCCACAATAGATTTACAGGATGCATATCTGCATATTCCGATTCATCCAGATCATTATCAGTTCCTGAGATTCTCTTTTCTGGACAAGCATTACCAGTTTGTGGCTCTGCCGTTTGGCCTAGCTACAGCTCCAAGAATTTTTACAAAGGTTCTCGTGCCCTTCTGTCTGTAATCAGAGAACAGGGTATTGTGGTATTTCCTTATTTGGACGATATCTTGGTACTTGCTCAGTCTTTACATTTAGCAGAATCTCATACGAATCGACTTGTGTTGTTTCTTCAAGATCATGGTTGGAGGATCTATTTACCAAAAAGTTCTTTGATTCCTCAGACAAGGGTAACCTTTCTGGGTTTCCAGATGGATTCAGTGTCCATGACTCTGTCTTTAACAGACAAGAGACGTCTAAAATTGATTGCAGCTTGTCGAAACCTTCAGTCACAATCATTCCCTTCGGTAGCCTTATGCATGGAAATTCTAGGTCTTATGACTGCTGCATCGGACGCGATCCCCTTTGCTCGTTTTCACATGCGACCTCTTCAGCTCTGTATGCTGAAGCAATGGTGCAAGGATTACACAAAGATATCTCAATTAATATCTTTAAAACCGATTGTTCGACACTCTCTAACATGGTGGACAGATCACCATCGTTTAATTCAGGGGGCTTCTTTTGTGCTTCCGACCTGGACTGTAATTTCAACAGATGCAAGTCTCACAGGTTGGGGAGCTGTGTGGGGATCTCTGACGGCACAAGGAGTTTGGGAATCTCAGGAGGTGAGATTACCGATCAATATTTTGGAACTCCGTGCAATTTTCAGAGCTCTTCAGTTTTGGCCTCTTCTGAAGAGAGAATCGATCATTTGTTTTCAGACAGACAATGTCACAACTGTGGCATACATCAATCATCAAGGAGGGACTCACAGTCCTCTGGCTATGAAAGAAGTATCTCGAATTTTGGTTTGGGCGGAATCCAGCTCCTGTCTAATCTCTGCGGTTCATATCCCAGGTATAGACAATTGGGAAGCGGATTATCTCAGTCGCCAAACGTTGCATCCGGGCGAATGGTCTCTTCACCCAGAGGTATTTCTTCAGATTGTTCAAATGTGGGAACTTCCAGAAATAGATCTGATGGCGTCCCATCTAAACAAGAAACTTCCCAGGTATCTGTCCAGATCCCGGGATCCTCAGGCGGAGGCAGTGGATGCATTATCACTTCCTTGGAAGTATCATCCTGCCTATATCTTTCCGCCTCTAGTTCTTCTTCCAAGAGTAATCTCCAAGATTCTGAAGGAATGCTCGTTTGTTTTGCTGGTAGCTCCGGCATGGCCTCACAGGTTTTGGTATGCGGATCTTGTCCGGATGGCCTCTTGCCAACCGTGGACTCTTCCGTTAAGACCAGACCTTCTGTCACAAGGTCCTTTTTTCCATCAGGATCTGAAATCCTTAAATTTAAAGGTATGGAGATTGAACGCTTGATTCTTGGTCAAAGAGGTTTCTCTGACTCTGTGATTAATACTATGTTACAGGCTCGTAAATCTGTATCTCGAGAGATATATTATAGAGTCTGGAAGACTTATATTTCTTGGTGTCTTTCTCATCATTTTTCTTGGCATTCTTTTAGAATACCGAGAATTTTACAGTTTCTTCAGGATGGTTTAGATAAGGGTTTGTCCGCAAGTTCTTTGAAAGGACAAATCTCTGCTCTTTCTGTTCTTTTTCACAGAAAGATTGCTATTCTTCCTGATATTCATTGTTTTGTACAAGCTTTGGTTCGTATAAAACCTGTTATTAAGTCAATTTCTCCTCCTTGGAGTTTGAATTTGGTTCTGGGAGCTCTTCAAGCTCCTCCGTTTGAACCTATGCATTCATTGGACATTAAATTACTTTCTTGGAAAGTTTTGTTCCTTTTGGCCATCTCTTCTGCCAGAAGAGTTTCTGAATTATCTGCTCTTCTTGTGAGTCTCCTTTTCTGATTTTTCATCAGGATAAGGCGGTGTTGCGAACTTCTTTTGAATTTTTACCTAAAGTTGTGAATTCCAACAACATTAGTAGAGAAATTGTGGTTCCTTCATTATGTCCTAATCCTAAGAATTCTAAGGAGAAATCGTTGCATTCTTTGGATGTTGTTAGAGCTTTGAAATATTATGTTGAAGCTACGAAATCTTTCCGTAAGACTTCTAGTTTATTTGTTATCTTTTCCGGTTCTAGAAAAGGCCAGAAAGCTTCTGCCATTTCTTTGGCATCTTGGTTGAAATCTTTAATTCATCTTGCCTATGTTGAGTCGGGTAAAACTCCGCCTCAAAGAATTACAGCTCATGCTACTAGGTCAGTTTCTACTTCCTGGGCGTTTAGGAATGAAGCTTCGGTTGACCAGATTTGCAAAGCAGCAACTTGGTCCTCTTTGCATACTTTTACTAAATTCTACCATTTTGATGTATTTTCTTCTTCTGAAGCAGTTTTTGGTAGAAAAGTACTTCAGGCAGCGGTTTCAGTTTGAATCTTCTGCTTATGTTTTTCGTTAAACTTTATTTTTGGGTGTGGATTATTTTCAGCAGGAATTGGCTGTCTTTATTTTATCCCTCCCTCTCTAGTGACTCTTGTGTGGAAAGATCCACATCTTGGGTAGTCATTATCCCATACGTCACTAGCTCATGGACTCTTGCTAATTACATGAAAGAAAACATAATTTATGTAAGAACTTACCTGATAAATTCATTTCTTTCATATTAGCAAGAGTCCATGAGGCCCGCACTTTTTTATCACCCCACTTCTTGGCTATTCGTTAAACTGAATTGTGGGTGTGGTGAGGGGTGTATTTATAGGCATTTTGAGGTTTGGGAAACTTTGCCCCTCCTGGTTGGAATGTATATCCCATACGTCACTAGCTCATGGACTCTTGCTAATATGAAAGAAATGAATTTATCAGGTAAGTTCTTACATAAATTATGTTTTTTTATGCAGTACCCCCCAAACGGTTGAGGTACTTGACAGCAGAAATATTGTCCATTTTTAGAAGAAAGGAAATAGGACGATCGGATAGAACAAAACTCTTGACCGCAAAAGAACCTGCTAATAATTCTAAACAATTGATGTGGAGGTTCTTTTCTTCTGAGGTCCATTTGCCTCCTGTAATGAGAGGACCAAATCTGGCTCCCCATCCTGAATTGCTGGCATCTGATTCCAAAATAATCTCGGGAGAACACCCAAAAATAGTTCTCCCATTCCAGGCTTCTAAGTTTGCTAGCCACCATAACAATTCTGATCATGCTTCCTCTGACAAAGAAATCTTGTGACAATAGGAAAAACCTTTCCGAAGATAAAAAATCTTCAGTCTTTGAAGAGCTCTGTAATGAAGAGGAGCTGGAAAGATAGCTTGGATGGATGACGAGAGGAGACCAATTATCCAAGCCAAAGTCCGAATTGGAAATTGTGGGATTTTGAGAACATATGAAATATCTTTATTTTCTTGACTTTGTCCAAAGGAAGACTCAGAGTAGCCGATTGAGAATCTATTAGAAATCCCAGAAATTTTAGAGATTGGGAAGGTTTGATTTCCGATTTTTTTGAAGTTGATTACAAAAACTAAATTCTGAAAGAGACTTATCGTTAAACTGAGATGAGAAGTCAAAGAAAGAAGATCTTGGTGCATGATAAGGATATTGTCTAAATAAATTATAAGACGAACACCTCTCATTCGAAGCCAAGCAACAACAGGGTGAAGAATCTTTGTGAATGCCCAAGGAGCTCAAGAAAGTCCAAAAGGAAGGCATGTGAATTGCCAAAGGTTATTTTTCTAAAGAAATCTTAAAAAAATTCTGAAACAATGGTGAATGGGAATTGAAAGGTATGCATCCTTCAGATCTAGACGAACTAACCAATCTTTTGGAAGAAGACCATCTCTGAGGAGATAAATTCCCTCCATTTTGAAATGATTGTATTCTAGATGGTAATTGAGATCCCTTAGGTTTATAACAGGGCAAAAAGAACCCTCTTTCTTTTTTACTAAGAACATGTTGCTGATGAATGACCCTTCGTCTGAAGGAGCTATTTCTATACCTTGTTTTTTTTTTACTAATTCTGAGATTTCTAAATCTAGAAGGTGATAATCTAAGACGGAAAAAATTATGGGGTTAGGAATGTATGACTGATAGGGAATGGATATGAAGTTGAGGTGAAGACCCGAAACTGCTTGAAGTATCCACGGGTCTTGAGATATTTTTCCCCAATTGTGAATAAATAAGGCAAGTCTGCCTCCTATCTTTGAGGGAAAGAAAGCATGGAATAACAAATGTTCAAATTTACCCGAGAAGGGTCTTCTAGAGGATCTTCCTCTAGATGGTCTAGATGTCTATTGTCTGCCTCTTGTTGGGAAGAAGCTTTTGAAGGAGGAAGATGGTACTGGGTTGTTCTGGTAGAGGGGTCTGGATACATAGGATGAACGGCCAGGAAATTGTCCCCTTCCTTTCCCGGCCCTGTCAAAAACTCTAGTATTTTGATTAAATATTTTCTTTGTTTGAGATTTTATCTTGTTTAATGAATTTAGAGAAGAAACATAATTGCACAATTCTTTAAGTCCTGCGTCACCAAATAAGAATCCTTTGGCACCATTTCAGTGATGGTGAAATCAGATAATTTAGGGTCAAGTTTCCTTAATAAAATGTGTCTCCTTTGAGAAGATAGGGCTGAATTGGAGTCACCAATCAAATATACAAGACGTTGAACACATTGTTTAATAATAGTGGGATCAATTTGGGTTTCCTTAGAAATAGCATCTTCGGACATTTCTAGTAACTTAGTTACCGGGCCAAGGGTGTCTAATAACTTGTCCTAACATGCTTTCAAAAACCTGTCAGGTTTTTTACGAATATTAAAGTTTTTTGAGCCAATAAATTTAAGTAAATTGAGATCAATCTCAGGAGTGGCATGAGCTAAATTTGGTAATTCGGGTCTAGGGCACTCTGCCCTTAAAATATTTTTAAATTTTTTAGTTAAAGGTATTCTAATATAGTAAGCTATAAATTTAGAAACCCTTTTTGATGGTCTCCAATTAGAAGACCTAGGGTGTTCAATGTTATCTGGATCCAGATAAGATTCCCTTGCATTGTATAGTAATCTTGTCTTCTTAGACTTGTTAGGTTTCTTAGACCTCTTATATTTGGGAGAATCACCATTAGAGGATGATGAGTCTGAAACATCCTCATACAATGAATCATCATCTTTAATGTCATGACATTTTTAATAGTAATTGGAGTCTTCCGACTCAGATGTTGAAACCATGTCAACGTTATTTTTGCGCTTAGTTATATGTTTCTTAATTTTTTCTTTGACAGGTTCAGAATCTTCTGAGGAAAAATCCTGAAATTTTTTGGGTAGCACAGAGTCATTGTCTGAACCAGGCAGACCTTTATCAAAATTCTCAGCAGAAATTATAGGAGAAATGTCATCATTAATACATAAATGTTTTCTTTTACAAGTTGCTTTCTTAGGAATTTTGGAAGCATCATTAACTGCAGCCATAACGGACTGCATTTGTTGTTGGAGAGAGGCCATAGAGGACATAATCTCCTGCAAAGATTTATTTGAAACCTCAGAAATATTCTCATTAGACATATTTAGAATATTTTTTGCTTCTTAAAATGTTAATAAAAACTGAAAAATATTTTACTATGAACTGTCAATTTAAAATTTAATATAAACAAATTATTAATGTAAAATATAAATAATTTAAATTGAGATTAAAAAATGTTTGCCTCAGAATCAAACTTGAGACTCTGAGATACTAAACAGGCAAGCTAACCACTATGCTATCTAAACAGTACAAAGTTTAAAACTGATTTGTCTGATATTTGACAAAGTAACTAAACTGCAGGGCCGCCATCAGGGGGTGACAGGGGTGACTCCTGTCAGGGGCCCAATGGGCTAGGGGGGCCCCATGAGGCAAGAACTAAAAAAAAAAGAATTTTTTTTTTTTAAAATTTTGCCAGCCACCAGTGGGTACTACAGCACAGTGCTAATTGAGCATGGGAAATGTTATTACAAGGAGTAAAGTATCAGCATTTGAGAGGATTTCTGAGTGTGCACTAAACCACTATGCACAGTGTGAGACAGACTTGGCACTTTGTTTGTAGAGCGTGAGTCAGACGGCTGATCACTTTCATTTGCAGAGGAGGTAGGAATTACTTAGCAAATGTTTTTTATTTCTTTGTGCAATTTAAGATTGTAACTTCAGTGTGGTAGTAGTTGTATGGTGGGGCCAGGGGTCCATAAAAACACATTTTTTTAGCAGCAGTGTATTTATGATTATTTGACAATGCTGTAGAAATTCTATATTTAAAACCATGCAGAAATTTTTCCTCCTCAATATGCAAATGATATATATTACATTCCAGTTTACTGCCCCTTTATGCAAGGACTTTCCAGATACAAGGAGGCATTTTATCTAAGATTTTTACATCTGCATAACATGTTATACTCTCAGACTATGATTGCTCAGTGTTGGAATGAGACAGGTTAACTTAAAACTGTTCAGTTTACTCTACAGCTGACTTAATTTTGAAATGCATACCAACAAGCTTAAATCCTGCATTTAACCAGATCTAATGGTATGAGTACCACAGCTTATGGTTCCACCAAGACCATATAGAGTACAGCATTTTCAAAATCCACAAGTACAGCTGACAGATGGGAACATTTGTACACTATAATTGAAGTGGTGCTCTTGGTTGGGGAAAATATCAAACAAACATATGTCAACCTTTTAAAAGTACTTTTCTTCATCTAGCCATCTACCCAGATCATTAATGTACAATTTTGAATTCACAGAATTATTTTTGTTTGCACATTTACAAATATGATTCTTTAAAAAGTGATCTCTTAATTTCTGCATTTTTTTATCATGCATGTCACACACTGTTGATTAAGGGGATGCAAGGTGCATAAATGTTTCCTCCTGTGAATGTTTCTGTGGGTGTCTGTGTTTATGTCTTTGTGCTTTGGTTTGTGTATCTATGAGTGTGTATGTATTTTTTTCTGTTGGTATCTCTGTGACGGTGGGTGTGTATGTCTTTGTGCATTTTCTGTGGATGTCTGTGAGGGTGTGTGCATATGTCTTTGAGCTTTTTCTATGGGTGTCTCTGTGAGGGTGGGCGTGTGTTTGTCTTTGTGTATTTTCTCTGGATACCTCTGTGAGGGTGGGTGTGTATGTCTGTGTTTTCTGTGGATGTCTCTGTGAGGGTGTGTGTGTGTGTGTGTATGTGTATGTATGTCTGTGTTGTTTCTGTGGATGTCTCTGTGAGGGTGTGTATTTTCTGTGGGTGTCTCTGTGAGGGTGTGTGTATGTCTTTGTGTGTTTTCTGTGGATGTCTCAGTGAGGGTGTGTATGTATGTCTTTTTCTGTGTTTTCTGTGGGTGTCTCTGTGTGTGTGTATGTCTTTGTGTTTTTTCTGAGGCTGTCTCTGTTGGTGTTTCTTTGGGTGTATGTGCAAGTTTGAGTTTGTGTGTGTGTCCTTTGTCTGTTCCTTTTTAGGACATTTTGACCTTACTACTGATTATTCACATCTTTCTACAGACTTTGAGACTAATGAGACCTTTCCGGAAGTCACCAATCTACCATTTAACCTTTAAATTATTGTTTAGGCAGTTCAGGGCCCTTCCTTTCAGCCACTGCATGCTGTTGTCATCATTTAGTTGGCATCTTCCTTTACAAAAAGATAATCAGAACTCCATATTTTGTTTTCTAAATCTCCTTTTTTTTTTTACAAAACTGTAGTTTACCTCATTACTTGTCAGGTCAATGTAAACAAGTGCTAAGTGTCTGTGTCTGAGTTTCTTTGTGTGTTTGCTAGAGTGTCTATATGTGAATCCTTATGTGTGAGTGTGTGTGTATGTTTCAGTGTATGTTACTACCTTTACAACATTTCCAAGTTTAAATAGACAATTAAGAATAAAGTGCATATACGTTTTAGTCACTTGGTCAAAAATTGCACATGTCAAAGGGGGGGGGGGGCCTGATCAATGGTTAAGTCAGGGGCCCCAAAATTTCTAGTGGCGGCCCTGCTAAACTGAGTTGTTAAATAAATAACTGAGAGAAAAAACGCTACAAAAGTTGCTATTAATAATGGTAACCCATCAGAGGAGGAGGGGAAAACAGTCCGTGATGGATACTGAGGTGGCACTGAGGGCGGGAAGTAGGAATAAGATGATGCGTCACAAGAGGGCAGAGACAAAGGCTGACAAGAAGTAGCGCTGAGCCGCAAGTGAAAAAACCAACGGAGGACAGAAAAGCCCTATGCTTCCCAAGGATAGCAATACACAAGAGAAAAAACACTTAAAAGGAAACGCAACGGTTAGGAATAAAACGAATATATAAGTAAACAAAATGAAATAGGATTAAATAATTTTTATATTGCGGCGCTCAGGGTTATTCCGGAACCATGGGACTGAGAAATCTGAAAATTCATATACAAATAACAATAAACAACAAAATATTTTAATAATAAAATTTAAATACTTAACGTCTGTGAAAAGAGGGTTAAGTGTTATTCCTCTGTTCACTTATACCTTTGGTTGTTATCTGATTGGATGTTTACTTATTACATAACATGTAACTGTATTCTTATTGGTTAAAAAAATTTCTGTATACCTTTTCAAATTTGTTATGCTTTTAATTGCTGTCTGTTCAGTAAATGGAAAGATTATGCAAAATAGGAGTCTCTGTCCTTGTAATAAAATCATATTCTTATAGGTTCACAGTACATAGATTGTATTAAGTAGCCTGATATCCGTCAGTTATTGCGAAACCGGTATAGCTAAATCTAATCTACAAAATTACCAGTACCTGAAAACCTAGTATCCTCACTGCTATTGCAAACAAAGGGGTTAATTGCATTGGGGGTTTGGGGTGCACGGCTGTTTAGGGGACATGACTGAGATTTGAGAATGAGTTTAAGGGTTTTGGATCATGGTGATTAAGGGGTGAATTGCTTTTAAGGCGCTATTGCACTTGGGGTCTCAAATTTAGTGGCTCTGTTTTAGTGCACTTTATTCTTTTACCTAGTGATTTAGCACATATTCTCTAAATGTTAATAGTGGGGGATAAGCCAGCCAGAAGCTACACTTTCCTGCAAAATATGTAGGTCTGCTCTTATTTCGAGTCTCATACATGCTTTGTAAATGCATGCCCCCTCGTGAAAAAAATGCTCCCCCATTTCATTTGTTGTGGAGCCGACCCTACATCCATCCCTTGTTAAATCGACCCCTTTAAGTAGACATGAATTTAAATGCAACCACTGAAACCTTTAGAGACGCCTGCCGCTCGTCTCTTCATACGTCAGAAATGAAGAATCTGGTGGAAGATCTGTATGAAGAGATGAGCGGCAGGCGGGGGAATCAGTGGTCCGGGTTTCAAGAAGAAAAGGTAAAAAAAAAGATTGTTTCCTAATTTCATAAATATTAATATCATATGCTTCAATAATTATTTGTCTGCAAATATTGGGCTAGATTTTAAATTGTGCCCAAATATGTGCTGGTATTACAAGTTAGGTGCAATGTGAACATAACCACGCATTCGCATTGCATGAAAGCGTTTGCGCGCAAGAGAGCTCGCTTCCATAGGCTCCAATGGTAGCCTCATTTTCATGCTGTCAGACATGGCATGAGAAATAGCACAGTGAAGGGGGTAGGTTGCACAGCGATGGGCAGCAAATATGCGTGTTTATGTATATTCTATTCTATATTCTATATATATATATATTTATGTGTTCGCTTGCTAAGAGAACCACCATTAGGATAAAGTTAGAGTGTCTTTTCCAGTTGGTCTCTTTTAAAAAAAGATAATATTATCTTTCTTTCATGTAAGTGGCAAGAGTCCATGAGCTACTGACATATTGGATATACATTCCTACCAGGGGGGGGGCAAAGGTTCCCAAACCTCAAAATGCCTATAAATACACCTCCCACCTCACTCATACCTTAGTTTTACAAACTTTGCCTTTGTTGGAGGATGGTGAAGCAAGTCTTGCTTGATTTCTTCTGTGAAAGGCGCTTCTAAGCATTTTGAAGCTCAATTCCTCTCAAAGTACAGTGTTTGTCTGAGGGATGTGAAGAGAGTATTGCCTGATGATACCATGTTTTCCCCTATGGGAAATCTATTCTAAGGCTCTCTGTAAATTTGGTTGTGGGGATTCATCTGCCACCTCCCTTTACAGATCGACATTATACTCCTCTACCATTACCTCTGCTGATATGTTTCAGTACTGGTTTGGCTGTCTTCTATATGTGGATGGGTGTCTTCAGGTAAGTATATATCTTTTTTAAGACACTCTCAGCTATGTTTGGCACTTTATATTTTAAAGTTTTTAATATATATTGCATATATTTGCCATAAGTCAGGTCTATGTTTATTTCCCTTTGCAGTCTAACAGTTTCAGCATGGAAATTATGTTTATGGGAGAAATTTTTTTCTTACCTAGGGTTCCAGCTTGTTGTAACTTCAAACTTGTTTTACAAATTTTGTGGGCAAATTAGGCTTGCAATGACGCAAAATGCTTCTATTTATTGCGTCATTCTTGGCGCAAATATTTTTGGCGCAGAGGTTGTGTTTGTTGTGACACGAGTTTTGTCATTTCTTGCGTCTTTGTTGACGCAATTTTTTTGCGCAAAGTCGCACATGTTTTGACGCGAGACGTGTCAATTCTTTGTTAACTTTGGCAGCAAAAGTTTTTTTCTCTGCATTTGCGGCATCTGTGTTTGCGTCATCCTTGGCGCCAAAAAATTGTTATATTAAGTTTCTCCCTCTTTTGCTCTCTGCTCTCATTTGTTTTTAGACTGCTATGATGTTTGCTTTTGATTTTATTTTTGTATAAGAATTTTATCATAAGCATGTTTTTCCAATTCCTGAAACTGCTATTTTTTGCAAATTGGATATTTTGTTTAAATGTTATTTTTTTCTTTTTTTTTCTACATTTTGCAAGATGTCTCAAACTGATCCTGCATTTGATGTTACTTTAAGAACCAAGTTGCCTGAAAACATTTCTACCAAAGCTAAGTGTCTTTGTTGTAAATTAGCTGATCTTACTTCTTCAGCTCAAATATGTGGCACTTGTTATGAAAAAATATTACATACTGATAATGTTTCTAGAAGTAGTGATGTCCCAAACTGTTCGCCCGCGAACGGTTCACAGCGAACATAGGTTGTTCGCGTTTGTGGGCGAACACATGGCGATGTTCGATCCGCCCCTGTGTGTCATCATTGTGGAAACTTTGACCCTTTATGTCACAGCCGCCTGACACATTAGAGCCAATCAACATCAGACACTCCCTCACAGACACTCCCAGCTACTCGGAATCCGCCATTTTAGACTCATAACGACCTTGCTTTTTTAATGATAGGACGTGTTGTGTTTTTGCTCCTGACATTCATAGGAAAAACATAGCTAGGCTAGTGTATTTACAGTCCAGAAGGACTCCACTCATCTCTGCTGCAAGCACAGCACCCCAAAAAGCCCTTTTTAGGGCTATATTTCGTGCCGTTTTTTTTTTTATTTCTTTTTTTTTTTTTATTAGCATTTGCCTGGCTTTCAGCTGTGTGTTTAAGGCTCACAGCATATGCTGTGACTACTGCCACCACTGATATCTCCCTAACAACATTAGTTTAAATTTAACTAACCCAAAAATATAATTATTTTTCTAGTGTAATTTTTTTTCATTTTCTATCAGGCCAGTGTCACACAGCATATACTCTGGTTCATTGCTCTGTGCCAGCCAGCAGCCAGCAGTGTTAATATCCGTTTATAAAATTATTTTTAATTTAAAAAAAAAACACAAAAAAATATTTTTCTAGTGTAATCTAATTACATTTACTATCATGCCTGTGTCTGTCAGGCTCACTCAGCATTAATATACCTCTTTTTTTTTCAGTCTTTTGGTTAATTGGTCTGTGCCAGGCAGCCACCCAGGCCAGCACTCATATCTATTTTTCTTTCACCTTAATTTTAATATAAAAAAAAAAAAAGTTTAAATTTGTTTGCTAGTGTAATCAAATCTAATTTTCTATCCGGCCTGTGTGTTTTGCTGACATCGAGAGCCTACTGTGTTTACTTGCTGCCCTCCCTAGTCTATGAGCCACGACTCATATGTGTTTAACCTTTTTTTAATTCCCCCCCCCAAAAAAATAATTTCAATCATTTTTCTAGTGTAATCTAATAGTATTTTCTATCAGGCGTGTGTGTATCCGACATACATAGCCTACTGTTTTTAATAGCTGCCCTTCCAAGGCTATCAGCCACGACTCATATGTATGTGCTTAACCTTTTTCTTAAAATTTCCAAAAAAAAGTCTTTAAATCATTATGCTAGTGTAATCTAATTGTATTTTCTATCAGGCCTGTGTCTAACTGTCTATCTGACTTACACAGCATACTGTTGTTATAATTGCTGCCCTACGTAGCAGCCAGCCAGTGCGACCACTCATAGAGTCATATGTGCATTGCACTTCTTAACATAATTTTAATATTAAAATCTAAAATTTTAAAATATTTTGCTAGTGTAATGTAACTTAATTTTCTATCAGTCCTGTGTTTTTGCCACTTACACAGCATACTGTGTTAAATTACTGCCCTACCTACCATCCACGACTCATATCTGCCAGCCTGTCTGCCAGGCCCAAGTAGCCAATTAGTGGCACCAATCACAATTCTTGTAACAGTAATAAAAAAAAAAAAAACCCATAATTTTTTGGACTGCAAATATTCAGTCTCCTAGGGCCATTGAATTTCATTTACCTCCTGCCTGCCACTGCCAGCCTTTTGTGCCAGGCCGTCTAGCCAACTATTTACACCAATCATAATTGTTGTCACAGTCAGACAGTATAGTTATTAATTTAAATAAAAAAATTTTTTAGTGTTGATCTTAACCCTCAGTTTGCTCGTGCCTTTGAATTGCACTTTTCTACAGCCTTCCAAGCCTGTGTGCCAGGCCTACTTAAAAAATATTTACACCAATCATATTTGTTGTGACAGTATTCTAATAATTAAAAATTAAAATTTTTGGTAATAGTTGCTGTGATTTGAATCGTCAGTTTGCTGGTGCCATTGAATAGCACTTTCCTCCTGCCTTGCAGCCTGCTGTGAGCCAGGCCCCCACCTAGCCAATTGTTGTCAGCAATCATATTTCTGTTAACAGTATTTCAAAAATTGTCAATCATCACTGTTTAGACTGTCAGTAATCAGTCTCCTAGTGTCCTTGAATTGCATCTCCCTCCTGCCTGCCATCCTTTTGTGCCAGGCCGTCTTGCCAACTATTTACACCAATCCTAATTTTTTGTCACAGTATAGTTACTAATTAAAATTAAAAAAATCTTTATTGTTAATGATCTTAACCCTCAGTTTGCTCGTGCCTTTGAATTGCACTTTTCTACAGCCTTCCAAGCCTGTGTGCCAGGCCTACTTAAAAAATATTTACACCAATCATATTTGTTGTGACAGTATTCTAATAATTAAAAATTAAAATTTTTGGTAATAGTTGCTGTGATTTGAATCGTCAGTTTGCTGGTGCCATTGAATAGCACTTTCCTCCTGCCTTGCAGCCTGCTGTGAGCCAGGCCCACCTAGCCAATTGTTGTCAGCAATCATATTTCTGTTAACAGTATTGCAAAAATTGTCAATCATCACTGTTTAGACAGTCAGTAATCAGTCTCCTAGTTTCCTTGAATTGCATCTCCCTCCTGCCTGCCATCCTTTTGTGCCAGGCCGTCTTGCCAACTATTTACACCAATCCAAAATTTTTGTCACAGTATACTTACTAATTAAAATTAAAAAAATCTTTATTGTTGATGATCTTAATACTCAGTTTGCTCGTGCTTTTGAATTTCACTTTTCTACAGCCTTCCAAGCCTGTGTGCCAGGCCTACTTAAAAAATATTTACACCAATCATATTTGTTGGGACAGTATTCTAATAATTAAAAATTAAAATTTTTGGTAATAGTTGCTGTGATTTGAATCCTCAGTTTGCTGGTGCCATTAAATAGCACTTTCCTCCTGCCTTGCAGCCTGCTGTGAGCCAGGCCCACCTAGCCAATTGTTGTCAGCAATCATATTTCTGTTAACAGTATTGCAAAAATTGTCAATCATCACTGTTTAGACTGTCAGTAATCAGTCTCCTAGTTTCCTTGAATTGCATCTCCCTCCTGCCTGCCATCCTTTTGTGCCAGGCCGTCTTGCCAACTATTTACACCAATCCAAATTTTTTGTCACAGTATAGTTACTAATTAAAATTAAAAAAATCTTTATTGTTGATGATCTTAATACTCAGGCCTAGATTTGGAGTTTGGCGTTAGCCGTGAAAACCAGCGTTAGAGGCTCCTAACGCTGGTTTTAGGCTACCGCCGGTATTTGGAGTCACTCAAAATAGGGTCTAACGCTCACTTTTCAGCCGCGACTTTTCCATACCGCAGATCCCCTTACGTCAATTGCGTATCCTATCTTTTCAATGGGATTTTTCTAACTCCGGTATTTAGAGTCGTTTCTGAAGTGAGCGTTAGACATCTAACGACAAAACTCCAGCCGCAGGAAAAAAGTCAGTAGTTAAGAGCTTTCTGGCTAACGCCGGTTTATAAAGCTCTTAACTACTGTGCTCTAAAGTACACTAACACCCATAAACTACCTATGTACCCCTAAACCGAGGTCCCCCCACATCGCCGACACTCGAATAATTTTTTTAACCCCTAATCTGCCGACCGCCACCTACGTTATCCTTATGTACCCCTAATCTGCTGCCCCTAACACCGCTGACCCCTGTATTATATTTATTAACCCCTAACCTTCCCCCCACAATGTCGCCTCCACCTACCTACACTTATTAACCCCTAATCTGCTGACCGCAAAGCGCCGCCACCTATGTTATCCTTATGTACCCCTAATCTGCTGCCCCTAACACCGCCGACCCCTGTATTATATTTATTAACCCCTAATCTGCCCCCCTCAACGTCGCCTCCACCTGCCTACACTTATTAACCCCTAATCTGCCGACCGGACCTGAGCGCTACTATAATAAAGTTATTAACCCCTAATCCGCCTCACTAACCCTATAATAAATAGTATTAACCCCTAATCTGCCCTCCCTAACATCGCCGACACCTAACTTCAATTATTAACCCCTAATCTGCCGACCGGAGCTCACCGCTATTCTAATAAATGTATTAACCCTAAAGCTAAGTCTAACCCTAACACTAACACTCCCCTAAATTAAATATAATTTTAATCTAACGAAATTAATTAACTCTTATTAAATAAATTATTCCTAATTAAAGCTAAATACTTACCTGTAAAATAAATCCTAATATAGCTACAATATAAATTATAATTATATTATAGCTATTTTAGGATTAATATTTATTTTACAGGTAACTTTGTATTTATTTTAACCAGGTACAATAGCTAAAATAGTTAAAATAATTACAAATTTACCTGTAAAAGAAATCCTAACCTAAGTTACAATTAAACCTAACACTATATTATCAATAAATTAATTAAATAAACTACCTACAATTAACCTAACACTACACTATAAATAAATTAATTAAATACAATTCCTACAAATAAATACAATTAAATAAACTTGCTAAAGTACAAAAAATAAAAAAGAACTAAGTTACAAAAAATAAAAAAATATTTACAAACATAAGAAAAATATTACAACAATTTTAAACTAATTACACCTACTCTAAGCCCCCTAATAAAATAACAAAGCCCCCCAAAATAAAAAATGCCCTACCCTATTCTAAATAACTAAAGTTCAAAGCTCTTTTACCTTACCAGCCCTGAACAGGGCCCTTTGCGGGGCATGCCCCAAGAAATACAGCTCTTTTGCCTGTAAAAAAAACATACAATAACCCCCCCCCAACATTACAACCCACCACCCACATACCCCTAATCTAACCCAAACCCCCCTTAAATAAACCTAACACTAAGCCCCTGAAGATCTTCCTACCTTATCTTCACCATACCAGGTTCACCGATCCGTCCTGAAGAGCTCCTCCGATGTCCTGATCCAAGCCCAAGCGGGGGGCTGAAGAGGTCCATGATCCGGATGAAGTCTTTATCCAAGCGGGAGCTGAAGAGGTCCATGATCCGGATGAAGTCTTCTATCAACGGCATCTTCAATCTTCTTTCTTCCGGATCCATCTTGCAGACCTCCGATGCGGAACATCCTGCTGGCCCGACGGACTAACGACGAATGACGGTTCCTTTAAGGGACGTCATCCAAGATGGCGTCCCTCGAATTCCGATTGGCTGATAGGATTCTATCAGCCAATCGGAATTAAGGTAGGAAAATTCTGATTGGCTGATGGAATCAGCTAATCAGAATCAAGTTCAATCCGATTGGCTGATCCAATCAGCCAATCAGATTGAGCTCGCAATCTATTGGCTGATCGGAACAGCCAATAGATTGCGAGCTCAATCTGATTGGCTGATTGAGTCAGCCAATCGGATTGAACTTGAATCTGATTGGCTGATTCCATCAGCCAATCAGAATTTTCCTACCTTAATTCCGATTGGCTGATAGAATCCTATCAGCCAATCGGAATTCGAGGGACGCCATCTTGGATGACGTCCCTTAAAGGAACCATCATTCGTCGTTAGTCCGTCGGGCCAGCAGGATGTTCCGCGTCGGAGGTCTGCAAGATGGATCCGGAAGAAAGAAGATTGAAGATGCCGTTGATAGAAGACTTCATCCGGATCATGGACCTCTTCAGCTCCCGCTTGGATGAAGACTTCATCCGGATCATGGACCTCTTCAGCCCCCCGCTTGGATCAGGACATTGGAGGAGCTCTTCAGGACGGATCGGTGAACCTGGTATGGTGAAGATAAGGTAGGAAGATCTTCAGGGGCTTAGTGTTAGGTTTATTTAAGGGGGGTTTGGGTTAGATTAGGGGTATGTGGGTGGTGGGTTGTAATGTTGGGGGGGGGTTATTGTATGTTTTTTTTACAGGCAAAAGAGCTGTATTTCTTGGGGCATGCCCCGCAAAGGGCCCTGTTCAGGGCTGGTAAGGTAAAAGAGCTTTGAACTTTAGTTATTTAGAATAGGGTAGGGCATTTTTTTATTTTGGGGGGCTTTGTTATTTTATTAGGGGGCTTAGAGTAGGTGTAATTAGTTTAAAATTGTTGTAATATTTTTCTTATGTTTGTAAATATTTTTTTATTTTTTGTAACTTAGTTTTTTTTTATTTTTTGTACTTTAGCAAGTTTATTTATATGTATTTATTTGTAGGAATTGTATTTAATTAATTTATTGATAGTGTAGTGTTAGGTTAATTGTAGGTAGTTTATTTAATTAATTTATTGATAGTATAGTGTTAGGTTTAATTGTAACTTAGGTTAGGATTTCTTTTACAGGTAAATTTGTAATTATTTTAACTATTTTAGCTATTGTACCTGGTTAAAATAAATACAAAGTTACCTGTAAAATAAATATTAATCCTAAAATAGCTATAATATAATTATAATTTATATTGTAGCTATATTAGGATTTATTTTACAGGTAAGTATTTAGCTTTAATTAGGAATAATTTATTTAATAAGAGTTAATTAATTTCGTTAGATTAAAAATATATTTAACTTAGGGGGGTGTTAGTGTTAGGGTTAGACTTAGCTTTAGGGGTTAATACATTTATTAGAATAGCGGTGAGCTCTAGTCGGCAGATTAGGGGTTAATAATTTAAGTTAGGTGTCGGCGATGTTAGGGAGGGCAGATTAGGGGTTAATACTATTTATTATAGGGTTAGTGATGCGGATTAGGGGTAATAACTTTATTATAGTAGCGCTCAGGTCCGGTCGGCAGATTAGGGGTTAATAAGTGTAGGCAGGTGGAGGCGACGTTGAGGGGGGCAGATTAGGGGTTAATAAATATAATATAGGGGTCGGCGATGTTAGGGCAGCAGATTAGGGGTACATAGGGATAATGTAAGTAGCGGCGGTTTACGGAGCGGCAGATTAGGGGTTAATAATAATATGCAGGGGTCGGCGATAGTGGGGCGGCAGATTAGGGGTTAATAGGTGTAAGGTTAGGGGTGTTTAGACTCGGGGTACATGTTAGAGTGTTAGGTGCAGACGTAGGAAGTGTTACCGCATAGCAAACAATGGGGCTGCGTTAGGAGCTGAACGTGGCTTTTTTGCAGGTGTTAGGGTTTTTTTCAGCTCAAACAGCCCCATTGTTTCCTATGGGAGAACCGTGCACGAGCACGTTTTTGAGGCTGGCCGCGTCCGTAAGCAACTCTGGTATCGAGAGTTGAAGCTGCGTTAAAAATGCTCTACGCTCCTTTTTTGGAGCCTAACGCAGCCTTTATGTGGACTCTCAATACCAGAGTTATTTTTATGGTGCGGCCAGAAAAAAGCCGGCGTTTTTCGGGTCAATACCGACAAAACTCAAAATCTAGCCGTCAGTTTGCTCGTGCTTTTGAATTTCACTTTTCTACAGCCTTCCAAGCCTGTGTGCCAGGCCTACTTAAAAAATATTTACACCAATCATATTTGTTGGGACAGTATTCTAATAGATAAAAATTAAAAATTTTCGTAATAGTTGCTGTGATTTGAATCCTCAGTTTGCTGGTGCCATTAAATAGCACTTTCCTCCTGCCTTGCAGCCTGCTGTGAGCCAGGCCCACCTAGCCAATTGTTGTCAGCAATCATATTTCTGTTAACAGTATTGCAAAAATTGTCAATCATCACTGTTTAGACTGTCAGTAATCAGTCTCCTAGTTTCCTTGAATTGCATCTCCCTCCTGCCTGCCATCCTTTTGTGCCAGGCCGTCTTGCCAACTATTTACACCAATCCAAATTTTTTGTCACAGTATAGTTACTAATTAAAATTAAAAAAATCTTTATTGTTGATGATCTTAATACTCAGGCCTAGATTTGGAGTTTGGCGTTAGCCGTGAAAACCAGCGTTAGAGGCTCCTAACGCTGGTTTTAGGCTACCGCCGGTATTTGGAGTCACTCAAAATAGGGTCTAACGCTCACTTTTCAGCCGCGACTTTTCCATACCGCAGCTCCCCTTACGTCAATTGCGTATCCTATCTTTTCAATGGGATTTTTCTAACTCCGGTATTTAGAGTCGTTTCTGAAGTGAGCGTTAGACATCTAACGACAAAACTCCAGCCGCAGGAAAAAAGTCAGTAGTTAAGAGCTTTCTGGCTAATGCCGGTTTATAAAGCTCTTAACTACTGTGCTCTTAAGTACACTAACACCCATAAACTACCTATGTACCCCTAAACCGAGGTCCCCCCACATCGCCGACACTCGAATAATTTTTTTAACCCCTAATCTGCCGACCGACACCTACGTTATCCTTATGTACCCCTAATCTGCTGCCCCTAACACCGCCGACCCCTGTATTATATTTATTAACCCCTAACCTGCCCCCCACAATGTCGCCTCCACCTACCTACACTTATTAACCCCTAATCTGCCGACCGCAAAGCGCCGCCACCTACGTTATCCTTATGTACCCCTAATCTGCTGCCCCTAACACCGCCGACCCCTGTATTATATTTATTAACCCCTAATCTGCCCCCCTCAACGTCGCCTCCACCTGCCTACACTTATTAACCCCTAATCTGCCGACCGGACCTGAGCGCTACTATAATAAAGTTATTAACCCCTAATCCGCCTCACTAACCCTATAATAAATAGTATTAACCCCTAATCTGCCCTCCCTAACATCGCCGACACCTAACTTCAATTATTAACCCCTAAGCTGCCGACCGGAGCTCACCGCTATTCTAATAAATGTATTAACCCCTAAAGCTAAGTCTAACCCTAACACTAACACCCCCCTAAGTTAAATATAATTTTAATCTAACGAAATTAATTAACTCTTATTAAATAAATTATTCCTAATTAAAGCTAAATACTTACCTGTAAAATAAATCCTAATATAGCTACAATATAAATTATAATTATATTATAGCTATTTTAGGATTAATATTTATTTTACAGGTAACTTTGTATTTATTTTAACCAGGTACAATAGCTAAAATAGTTAAAATAATTACAAATTTACCTGTAAAAGAAATCCTAACCTAAGTTACAATTAAACCTAACACTATACTATCAATAAATTAATTAAATAAACTACCTACAATTAACCTAACACTACACTATAAATAAATTAATTAAATACAATTCCTACAAATAAATACAATTAAATAAACTTGCTAAAGTACAAAAAATAAAAAAGAACTAAGTTACAAAAAATAAAAAAATATTTACAAACATAAGAAAAATATTACAACAATTTTAAACTAATTACACCTACTCTAAGCCCCCTAATAAAATAACAAAGCCCCCCAAAATAAAAAATGCCCTACCCTATTCTAAATAACTAAAGTTCAAAGCTCTTTTACCTTACCAGCCCTGAACAGGGCCCTTTGCGGGGCATGCCCCAAGAAATACAGCTCTTTTGCCTGTAAAAAAAACATACAATAACCCCCCCCCAACATTACAACCCACCACCCACATACCCCTAATCTAACCCAAACCCCCCTTAAATAAACCTAACACTAAGCCCCTGAAGATCTTCCTACCTTATCTTCACCATACCAGGTTCACCGATCCGTCCTGAAGAGCTCCTCCGATGTCCTGATCCAAGCCCAAGCGGGGGCTGAAGAGGTCCATGATCCGGATGAAGTCTTTATCCAAGCGGGAGCTGAAGAGGTCCATGATCCGGATGAAGTCTTCTATCAACGGCATCTTCAATCTTCTTTCTTCCGGATCCATCTTGCAGACCTCCGATGCGGAACATCCTGCTGGCCCGACGGACTAACGACGAATGACGGTTCCTTTAAGGGACGTCATCCAAGATGGCGTCCCTCGAATTCCGATTGGCTGATAGGATTCTATCAGCCAATCGGAATTAAGGTAGGAAAATTCTGATTGGCTGATGGAATCAGCTAATCAGAATCAAGTTCAATCCGATTGGCTGATCCAATCAGCCAATCAGATTGAGCTCACAATCTATTGGCTGATCGGAACAGCCAATAGATTGCGAGCTCAATCTGATTGGCTGATTGAATCAGCCAATCGGATTGAACTTGAATCTGATTGGCTGATTCCATCAGCCAATCAGAATTTTCCTACCTTAATTCCGATTGGCTGATAGAATCCTATCAGCCAATCGGAATTCGAGGGACGCCATCTTGGATGACGTCCCTTAAAGGAACCGTCATTCGTCGTTAGTCCGTCGGGCCAGCAGGATGTTCCGCGTCGGAGGTCTGCAAGATGGATCCGGAAGAAAGAAGATTGAAGATGCCGTTGATAGAAGACTTCATCCGGATCATGGACCTCTTCAGCTCCCGCTTGGATGAAGACTTCATCCGGATCATGGACCTCTTCAGCCCCCCGCTTGGATCAGGACATCGGAGGAGCTCTTCAGGACGGATCGGTGAACCTGGTATGGTGAAGATAAGGTAGGAAGATCTTCAGGGGCTTAGTGTTAGGTTTATTTAAGGGGGGTTTGGGTTAGATTAGGGGTATGTGGGTGGTGGGTTGTAATGTTGGGGGGGGGTTATTGTATGTTTTTTTTACAGGCAAAAGAGCTGTATTTCTTGGGGCATGCCCCGCAAAGGGCCCTGTTCAGGGCTGGTAAGGTAAAAGAGCTTTGAACTTTAGTTATTTAGAATAGGGTAGGGCATTTTTTTATTTTGGGGGGTTTTGTTATTTTATTAGGGGGCTTAGAGTAGGTGTAATTAGTTTAAAATTGTTGTAATATTTTTCTTATGTTTGTAAATATTTTTTTATTTTTTGTAACTTAGTTTTTTTTTATTTTTTGTACTTTAGCAAGTTTATTTATATGTATTTATTTGTAGGAATTGTATTTAATTAATTTATTGATAGTGTAGTGTTAGGTTAATTGTAGGTAGTTTATTTAATTAATTTATTGATAGTATAGTGTTAGGTTTAATTGTAACTTAGGTTAGGATTTCTTTTACAGGTAAATTTGTAATTATTTTAACTATTTTAGCTATTGTACCTGGTTAAAATAAATACAAAGTTACCTGTAAAATAAATATTAATCCTAAAATAGCTATAATATAATTATAATTTATATTGTAGCTATATTAGGATTTATTTTACAGGTAAGTATTTAGCTTTAATTAGGAATAATTTATTTAATAAGAGTTAATTAATTTCGTTAGATTAAAATTATATTTAATTTAGGGGGGTGTTAGTGTTAGGGTTAGACTTAGCTTTAGGGGTTAATACATTTATTAGAATAGCGGTGAGCTCTAGTCGGCAGATTAGGGGTTAATAATTTAAGTTAGGTGTCGGCGATGTTAGGGAGGGCAGATTAGGGGTTAATACTATTTATTATAGGGTTAGTGATGCGGATTAGGGGTAATAACTTTATTATAGTAGCGCTCAGGTCCGGTCGGCAGATTAGGGGTTAATAAGTGTAGGCAGGTGGAGGCGACGTTGAGGGGGGCAGATTAGGGGTTAATAAATATAATATAGGGGTCGGCGATGTTAGGGCAGCAGATTAGGGGTACATAGGGATAATGTAAGTAGCGGCGGTTTACGGAGCGGCAGATTAGGGGTTAATAATAATATGCAGGGGTCGGCGATAGTGGGGCGGCAGATTAGGGGTTAATAGGTGTAAGGTTAGGGGTGTTTAGACTCGGGGTACATGTTAGAGTGTTAGGTGCAGACGTAGGAAGTGTTACCGCATAGCAAACAATGGGGCTGCGTTAGGAGCTGAACGTGGCTTTTTTGCAGGTGTTAGGGTTTTTTTCAGCTCAAACAGCCCCATTGTTTCCTATGGGAGAACCGTGCACGAGCACGTTTTTGAGGCTGGCCGCGTCCGTAAGCAACTCTGGTATCGAGAGTTGAAGCAGCGTTAAAAATGCTCTACGCTCCTTTTTTGGAGCCTAACGCAGCCTTTATGTGGACTCTCAATACCAGAGTTATTTTTATGGTGCGGCCAGAAAAAAGCCGGCGTTAGTTTTTCGGGTCAATACCGACAAAACTCAAAATCTAGCCGTCAGTTTGCTCGTGCTTTTGAATTTCACTTTTCTACAGCCTTCCAAGCCTGTGTGCCAGGCCTACTTAAAAAATATTTACACCAATCATATTTGTTGGGACAGTATTCTAACAATTAAAAATTAAACTTTTTGGTAATAGTTGCTGTGATTTGAATCCTCAGTTTGCTGGTGCCATTAAATAGCACTTTCCTCCTGCCTTGCAGCCTGCTGTGAGCCAGGCCCACCTAGCCAATTGTTGTCAGCAATCATATTTCTGTTAACAGTATTGCAAAAATTGTCAATCATCACTGTTTAGACTGTCAGTAATCAGTCTCCTAGTGTCCTTGAATTGCATCTCCCTCCTGCCTGCCATCCTTTAGTGCTAGGCCGTCTTGCCAACTATTTACACCAATCCAAATTTTTTGTCACAGTATAGTTACTAATTACAATTAAAAAAATCTTTATCGTTGATGATCTTAACCCTCAGTTTGCTCGTGCCTTTGAATTGCACTTTTCTACAGCCTTCCAAGCCTGTGTGCCAGGCCTACTTAAAAAATATTTACACCAATCATATTTGTTGTGACAGTATTCTAATAATTAAAAATTAAAATTTTTGGTAATAGTTGCTGTGATTTGAATCGTCAGTTTGCTGGTGCCATTGAATAGCACTTTCCTCCTGCCTTGCAGCCTGCTGTGAGCCAGGCCCACCTAGCCAATTGTTGTCAGCAATCATATTTCTGTTAACAGTATTGCAAAAATTGTCAATCATCACTGTTTAGACTGTCAGTAATCAGTCTCCTAGTTTCCTTGAATTGCATCTCCCTCCTGCCTGCCATCCTTTTGTGCCAGGCCGTCTTGCCAACTATTTACACCAATCCAAAATTTTTGTCACAGTATAGTTACTAATTAAAATTAAAAAAATCTTTATTGTTGATGATCTTAATACTCAGTTTGCTCGTGCTTTTGAATTTCACTTTTCTACAGCCTTCCAAGCCTGTGTGCCAGGCCTACTTAAAAAATATTTACACCAATCATATTTGTTGGGACAGTATTCTAATAGATAAAAATTAAAAATTTTCGTAATAGTTGCTGTGATTTGAATCCTCAGTTTGCTGGTGCCATTAAATAGCACTTTCCTCCTGCCTTGCAGCCTGCTGTGAGCCAGGCCCACCTAGCCAATTGTTGTCAGCAATCATATTTCTGTTAACAGTATTGCAAAAATTGTCAATCATCACTGTTTAGACTGTCAGTAATCAGTCTCCTAGTTTCCTTGAATTGCATCTCCCTCCTGCCTGCCATCCTTTTGTGCCAGGCCGTCTTGCCAACTATTTACACCAATCCAAATTTTTTGTCACAGTATAGTTACTAATTAAAATTAAAAAAATCTTTATTGTTGATGATCTTAATACTCAGGCCTAGATTTGGAGTTTGGCGTCAGCCGTGAAAACCAGCGTTAGAGGCTCCTAACGCTGGTTTTAGGCTACCGCCGGTATTTGGAGTCACTCAAAATAGGGTCTAACGCTCACTTTTCAGCCGCGACTTTTCCATACCGCAGATCCCCTTACGTCAATTGCGTATCCTATCTTTTCAATGGGATTTTTCTAACTCCGGTATTTAGAGTCGTTTCTGAAGTGAGCGTTAGACATCTAACGACAAAACTCCAGCCGCAGGAAAAAAGTCAGTAGTTAAGAGCTTTCTGGCTAATGCCGGTTTATAAAGCTCTTAACTACTGTGCTCTTAAGTACACTAACACCCATAAACTACCTATGTACCCCTAAACCGAGGTCCCCCCACATCGCCGACACTCGAATAATTTTTTTAACCCCTAATCTGCCGACCGACACCTACGTTATCCTTATGTACCCCTAATCTGCTGCCCCTAACACCGCCGACCCCTGTATTATATTTATTAACCCCTAACCTGCCCCCCACAATGTCGCCTCCACCTACCTACACTTATTAACCCCTAATCTGCCGACCGCAAAGCGCCGCCACCTACGTTATCCTTATGTACCCCTAATCTGCTGCCCCTAACACCGCCGACCCCTGTATTATATTTATTAACCCCTAATCTGCCCCCCTCAACGTCGCCTCCACCTGCCTACACTTATTAACCCCTAATCTGCCGACCGGACCTGAGCGCTACTATAATAAAGTTATTAACCCCTAATCCGCCTCACTAACCCTATAATAAATAGTATTAACCCCTAATCTGCCCTCCCTAACATCGCCGACACCTAACTTCAATTATTAACCCCTAAGCTGCCGACCGGAGCTCACCGCTATTCTAATAAATGTATTAACCCCTAAAGCTAAGTCTAACCCTAACACTAACACCCCCCTAAGTTAAATATAATTTTAATCTAACGAAATTAATTAACTCTTATTAAATAAATTATTCCTAATTAAAGCTAAATACTTACCTGTAAAATAAATCCTAATATAGCTACAATATAAATTATAATTATATTATAGCTATTTTAGGATTAATATTTATTTTACAGGTAACTTTGTATTTATTTTAACCAGGTACAATAGCTAAAATAGTTAAAATAATTACAAATTTACCTGTAAAAGAAATCCTAACCTAAGTTACAATTAAACCTAACACTATACTATCAATAAATTAATTAAATAAACTACCTACAATTAACCTAACACTACACTATAAATAAATTAATTAAATACAATTCCTACAAATAAATACAATTAAATAAACTTGCTAAAGTACAAAAAATAAAAAAGAACTAAGTTACAAAAAATAAAAAAATATTTACAAACATAAGAAAAATATTACAACAATTTTAAACTAATTACACCTACTCTAAGCCCCCTAATAAAATAACAAAGCCCCCCAAAATAAAAAATGCCCTACCCTATTCTAAATAACTAAAGTTCAAAGCTCTTTTACCTTACCAGCCCTGAACAGGGCCCTTTGCGGGGCATGCCCCAAGAAATACAGCTCTTTTGCCTGTAAAAAAAACATACAATAACCCCCCCCCCAACATTACAACCCACCACCCACATACCCCTAATCTAACCCAAACCCCCCTTAAATAAACCTAACACTAAGCCCCTGAAGATCTTCCTACCTTATCTTCACCATACCAGGTTCACCGATCCGTCCTGAAGAGCTCCTCCGATGTCCTGATCCAAGCCCAAGCGGGGGGCTGAAGAGGTCCATGATCCGGATGAAGTCTTTATCCAAGCGGGAGCTGAAGAGGTCCATGATCCGGATGAAGTCTTCTATCAACGGCATCTTCAATCTTCTTTCTTCCGGATCCATCTTGCAGACCTCCGATGCGGACCATCCTGCTGGCCCGACGGACTAACGACGAATGACGGTTCCTTTAAGGGACGTCATCCAAGATGGCGTCCCTCGAATTCCGATTGGCTGATAGGATTCTATCAGCCAATCGGAATTAAGGTAGGAAAATTCTGATTGGCTGATGGAATCAGCTAATCAGAATCAAGTTCAATCCGATTGGCTGATCCAATCAGCCAATCAGATTGAGCTCACAATCTATTGGCTGATCGGAACAGCCAATAGATTGCGAGCTCAATCTGATTGGCTGATTGAATCAGCCAATCGGATTGAACTTGAATCTGATTGGCTGATTCCATCAGCCAATCAGAATTTTCCTACCTTAATTCCGATTGGCTGATAGAATCCTATCAGCCAATCGGAATTCGAGGGACGCCATCTTGGATGACGTCCCTTAAAGGAACCGTCATTCGTCGTTAGTCCGTCGGGCCAGCAGGATGTTCCGCGTCGGAGGTCTGCAAGATGGATCCGGAAGAAAGAAGATTGAAGATGCCGTTGATAGAAGACTTCATCCGGATCATGGACCTCTTCAGCTCCCGCTTGGATGAAGACTTCATCCGGATCATGGACCTCTTCAGCCCCCCGCTTGGATCAGGACATCGGAGGAGCTCTTCAGGACGGATCGGTGAACCTGGTATGGTGAAGATAAGGTAGGAAGATCTTCAGGGGCTTAGTGTTAGGTTTATTTAAGGGGGGTTTGGGTTAGATTAGGGGTATGTGGGTGGTGGGTTGTAATGTTGGGGGGGGGTTATTGTATGTTTTTTTTACAGGCAAAAGAGCTGTATTTCTTGGGGCATGCCCCGCAAAGGGCCCTGTTCAGGGCTGGTAAGGTAAAAGAGCTTTGAACTTTAGTTATTTAGAATAGGGTAGGGCATTTTTTTATTTTGGGGGGCTTTGTTATTTTATTAGGGGGCTTAGAGTAGGTGTAATTAGTTTAAAATTGTTGTAATATTTTTCTTATGTTTGTAAATATTTTTTTATTTTTTGTACTTTAGCAAGTTTATTTATATGTATTTATTTGTAGGAATTGTATTTAATTAATTTATTGATAGTGTAGTGTTAGGTTAATTGTAGGTAGTTTATTTAATTAATTTATTGATAGTATAGTGTTAGGTTTAATTGTAACTTAGGTTAGGATTTCTTTTACAGGTAAATTTGTAATTATTTTAACTATTTTAGCTATTGTACCTGGTTAAAATAAATACAAAGTTACCTGTAAAATAAATATTAATCCTAAAATAGCTATAATATAATTATAATTTATATTGTAGCTATATTAGGATTTATTTTACAGGTAAGTATTTAGCTTTAATTAGGAATAATTTATTTAATAAGAGTTAATTAATTTCGTTAGATTAAAATTATATTTAATTTAGGGGGGTGTTAGTGTTAGGGTTAGACTTAGCTTTAGGGGTTAATACATTTATTAGAATAGCGGTGAGCTCTAGTCGGCAGATTAGGGGTTAATAATTTAAGTTAGGTGTCGGCGATGTTAGGGAGGGCAGATTAGGGGTTAATACTATTTATTATAGGGTTAGTGATGCGGATTAGGGGTAATAACTTTATTATAGTAGCGCTCAGGTCCGGTCGGCAGATTAGGGGTTAATAAGTGTAGGCAGGTGGAGGCGACGTTGAGGGGGGCAGATTAGGGGTTAATAAATATAATATAGGGGTCGGCGATGTTAGGGCAGCAGATTAGGGGTACATAGGGATAATGTAAGTAGCGGCGGTTTACGGAGCGGCAGATTAGGGGTTAATAATAATATGCAGGGGTCGGCGATAGTGGGGCGGCAGATTAGGGGTTAATAGGTGTAAGGTTAGGGGTGTTTAGACTCGGGGTACATGTTAGAGTGTTAGGTGCAGACGTAGGAAGTGTTACCGCATAGCAAACAATGGGGCTGCGTTAGGAGCTGAACGTGGCTTTTTTGCAGGTGTTAGGGTTTTTTTCAGCTCAAACAGCCCCATTGTTTCCTATGGGAGAACCGTGCACGAGCACGTTTTTGAGGCTGGCCGCGTCCGTAAGCAACTCTGGTATCGAGAGTTGAAGCTGCGTTAAAAATGCTCTACGCTCCTTTTTTGGAGCCTAACGCAGCCTTTATGTGGACTCTCAATACCAGAGTTATTTTTATGGTGCGGCCAGAAAAAAGCCGGCGTTAGTTTTTCGGGTCAATACCGACAAAACTCAAAATCTAGCCGTCAGTTTGCTCGTGCTTTTGAATTTCACTTTTCTACAGCCTTCCAAGCCTGTGTGCCAGGCCTACTTAAAAAATATTTACACCAATCATATTTGTTGGGACAGTATTCTAACAATTAAAAATTAAACTTTTTGGTAATAGTTGCTGTGATTTGAATCCTCAGTTTGCTGGTGCCATTAAATAGCACTTTCCTCCTGCCTTGCAGCCTGCTGTGAGCCAGGCCCACCTAGCCAATTGTTGTCAGCAATCATATTTCTGTTAACAGTATTGCAAAAATTGTCAATCATCACTGTTTAGACTGTCAGTAATCAGTCTCCTAGTGTCCTTGAATTGCATCTCCCTCCTGCCTGCCATCCTTTAGTGCTAGGCCGTCTTGCCAACTATTTACACCAATCCAAATTTTTTGTCACAGTATAGTTACTAATTACAATTAAAAAAATCTTTATCGTTGATGATCTTAACCCTCAGTTTGCTCGTGCCTTTGAATTGCACTTTTCTACAGCCTTCCAAGCCTGTGTGCCAGGCCTACTTAAAAAATATTTACACCAATCATATTTGTTGTGACAGTATTCTAATAATTAAAAATTAAAATTTTTGGTAATAGTTGCTGTGATTTGAATCGTCAGTTTGCTGGTGCCATTGAATAGCACTTTCCTCCTGCCTTGCAGCCTGCTGTGAGCCAGGCCCACCTAGCCAATTGTTGTCAGCAATCATATTTCTGTTAACAGTATTGCAAAAATTGTCAATCATCACTGTTTAGACTGTCAGTAATCAGTCTCCTAGTTTCCTTGAATTGCATCTCCCTCCTGCCTGCCATCCTTTTGTGCCAGGCCGTCTTGCCAACTATTTACACCAATCCAAAATTTTTGTCACAGTATAGTTACTAATTAAAATTAAAAAAATCTTTATTGTTGATGATCTTAATACTCAGTTTGCTCGTGCTTTTGAATTTCACTTTTCTACAGCCTTCCAAGCCTGTGTGCCAGGCCTACTTAAAAAATATTTACACCAATCATATTTGTTGGGACAGTATTCTAATAGTTAAAAATTAAAAATTTTCGTAATAGTTGCTGTGATTTGAATCCTCAGTTTGCTGGTGCCATTAAATAGCACTTTCCTCCTGCCTTGCAGCCTGCTGTGAGCCAGGCCCACCTAGCCAATTGTTGTCAGCAATCATATTTCTGTTAACAGTATTGCAAAAATTGTCAATTATCACTGTTTAGACTGTCAGTAATCAGTCTCCTAGTTTCCTTGAATTGCATCTCCCTCCTGCCTGCCATCCTTTTGTGCCAGGTCGTCTTGCCAACTATTTACACCAATCCAAATTTTTTGTCACAGTATAGTTACTAATTAAAATTAAAAAAATCTTTATTGTTGATGATCTTAATACTCAGGCCTAGATTTGGAGTTTGGCGTTAGCCGTGAAAACCAGCGTTAGAGGCTCCTAACGCTGGTTTTAGGCTACCGCCGGTATTTGGAGTCACTCAAAATAGGGTCTAACGCTCACTTTTCAGCCGCGACTTTTCCATACCGCAGATCCCCTTACGTCAATTGCGTATCCTATCTTTTCAATGGGATTTTTCTAACTCCGGTATTTAGAGTCGTTTCTGAAGTGAGCGTTAGACATCTAACGACAAAACTCCAGCCGCAGGAAAAAAGTCAGTAGTTAAGAGCTTTCTGGCTAATGCCGGTTTATAAAGCTCTTAACTACTGTGCTCTTAAGTACACTAACACCCATAAACTACCTATGTACCCCTAAACCGAGGTCCCCCCACATCGCCGACACTCGAATAATTTTTTTAACCCCTAATCTGCTGACCGACACCTACGTTATCCTTATGTACCCCTAATCTGCTGCCCCTAACACCGCCGACCCCTGTATTATATTTATTAACCCCTAACCTGCCCCCCACAACGTCGCCTCCACCTACCTACACTTATTAACCCCTAATCTGCCGACCGCAAAGCGCCGCCACCTACGTTATCCTTATGTACCCCTAATCTGCTGCCCCTAACACCGCCGACCCCTGTATTATATTTATTAACCCCTAATCTGCCCCCATCAACGTCGCCTCCACCTACCTACACTTATTAACCCCTAATCTGCCGACCGGACCTGAGCGCTACTATAATAAAGTTATTAACCCCTAATCCGCCTCACTAACCCTATAATAAATAGTATTAACCCCTAATCTGCCCTCCCTAACATCGCCGACACCTAACTTCAATTATTAACCCCTAATCTGCCGACCGGAGCTCACCGCTATTCTAATAAATGTATTAACCCCTAAAGCTAAGTCTAACCCTAACACTAACACCCCCCTAAGTTAAATATAATTTTAATCTAACGAAATTAATTAACTCTTATTAAATAAATTATTCCTAATTAAAGCTAAATACTTACCTGTAAAATAAATCGTAATATAGCTACAATATAAATTATAATTATATTATAGCTATTTTAGGATTAATATTTATTTTACAGGTAACTTTGTATTTATTTTAACCAGGTACAATAGCTAAAATAGTTAAAATAATTACAAATTTACCTGTAAAAGAAATCCTAACCTAAGTTACAATTAAACCTAACACTATACTATCAATAAATTAATTAAATAAACTACCTACAATTAACCTAACACTACACTATCAATAAATTAATTAAATACAATTCCTACAAATAAATACAATTAAATAAACTTGCTAAAGTACAAAAAATAAAAAAGAACTAAGTTACAAAAAATTAAAAAATATTTACAAACATAAGAAAAATATTACAACAATTTTAAACTAATTACACCTACTCTAAGCCCCCTAATAAAATAACAAAGCCCCCCAAAATAAAAAAATGCCCTACCCTATTCTAAATAACTAAAGTTCAAAGCTCTTTTACCTTACCAGCCCTGAACAGGGCCCTTTGTGGGGCATGCCCCAAGAAATACAGCTCTTTTGCCTGTAAAAAAAACATACAATACCCCCCCCCAACATTATAACCCACCACCCACATACCCCTAATCTAACCCAAACCCCCCTTAAATACACCTAACACTAAGCCCCTGAAGATCTTCCTACCTTATCTTCACCATACCAGGTTCACCGATCCGTCCTGAAGAGCTCCTCCGATGTCCTGATCCAAGCCCAAGCGGGGGGGCTGAAGAGGTCCATGATCCGGATGAAGTCTTCATCCAAGCGGGAGCTGAAGAGGTCCATGATCCGGATGAAGTCTTCTATCAACGGCATCTTCAGTCTTCTTTCTTCTGGATCCATCTTGCAGACCTCCGATGCGGAACATCCAATGCGGAAGTAGGTGTAATTAGTTTAAAATTGTTGTAATATTTTTCTTATGTTTGTAAATATTTTTTTATTTTTTGTAACTTAGTTTTTTTTTATTTTTTGTACTTTAGCAAGTTTATTTATATGTATTTATTTGTAGGAATTGTATTTAATTAATTTATTGATAGTGTAGTGTTAGGTTAATTGTAGGTAGTTTATTTAATTAATTTATTGATAGTATAGTGTTAGGTTTAATTGTAACTTAGGTTAGGATTTCTTTTACAGGTAAATTTGTAATTATTTTAACTATTTTAGCTATTGTACCTGGTTAAAATAAATACAAAGTTACCTGTAAAATAAATATTAATCCTAAAATAGCTATAATATAATTATAATTTATATTGTAGCTATATTAGGATTTATTTTACAGGTAAGTATTTAGCTTTAATTAGGAATAATTTATTTAATAAGAGTTAATTAATTTCGTTAGATTAAAATTATATTTAACTTAGGGGGGTGTTAGTGTTAGGGTTAGACTTAGCTTTAGGGGTTAATACATTTATTAGAATAGCGGTGAGCTCCGGTCGGCAGATTAGGGGTTAATAATTGAAGTTAGGTGTCGGCGATGTTAGGGAGGGCAGATTAGGGGTTAATACTATTTATTATAGGGTTAGTGATGCGGATTAGGGGTAATAACTTTATTATAGTAGCGCTCAGGTCCGGTCGGCAGATTAGGGGTTAATAAGTGTAGGCAGGTGGAGGCGACGTTGTGGGGGGCAGATTAGGGGTTAATAAATATAATATAGGGGTCGGCGATGTTAGGGCAGCAGATTAGGGGTACATAGGGATAATGTAAGTAGCGGCGGTTTACGGAGTGGCAGATTAGGGGTTAATAATAATATGCAGGGGTCGGCGATAGCGGGGGCGGCAGATTAGGGGTTAATAGGTGTAAGGTTAGGGGTGTTTAGACTCGGGGTACATGTTAGAGTGTTAGGTGCAGACGTAGGAAGTGTTACCGCATAGCAAACAATGGGGCTGCGTTAGGAGCTGAACGTGGCTTTTTTGCAGGTGTTAGGTTTTTTTTCAGCTCAAACAGCCCCATTGTTTCCTATGGGAGAACCGTGAACGAGCACGTTTTTGAGGCTGGCCGCGTCCGTAAGCAACTCTGGTATCGAGAGTTGAAGCTGCGTTAAAAATGCTCTACGCTCCTTTTTTGGAGCCTAACGCAGCCTTTATGTGGACTCTCAATACCAGAGTTATTTTTATGGTGCGGCCAGAAAAAAGCCGGCGTTAGTTTTTCGGGTCGTTAGCGACAAAACTCCAAATCTAGCCGTCAGTTTGCTCGTGCTTTTGAATTTCACTTTTCTACAGCCTTCCAAGCCTGAGTGCCAGGCCTACTTAAAAAATATTTACACCAATCATATTTGTTGGGACAGTATTCTAATAATTAAAAATTAAAATTTTTGGTAATAGTTGCTGTGATTTGAATCCTCAGTTTGCTGGTGCCATTAAATAGCACTTTCCTCCTGCCTTGCAGCCTGCTGTGAGCCAGGCCCACCTAGCCAATTGTTGTCAGCAATCATATTTCTGTTAACAGTATTGCAAAAATTGTCAATCATCACTGTTTAGACTGTCAGTAATCAGTCTCCTAGTGTCCTTGAATTGCATCTCCCTCCTGCCTGCCATCCTTTAGTGCCAGGCCGTCTTGCCAACTATTTACACCAATCCAAATTTTTTGTCACAGTATAGTTACTAATTACAATTAAAAAAATCTTTATTATTGATGATCTTAACCCTCAGTTTGCTCGTGCCTTTGAATTGCACTTTTCTACAGCCTTCCAAGCCTGTGTGCCAGGCCTACTTAAAAAATATTTACACCAATCATATTTGTTGTGACAGTATTCTAATAATTAAAAATTAAAATTTTTGGTAAAAGTTGCTGTGATTTGAATCGTCAGTTTGCTGGTGCCATTGAATAGCATTTTCCTCCTGCCTTGCAGCCTGCTGTGAGCCAGGCCCACCTAGCCAATTGTTGTCAGCAATCATATTTCTGTTAACAGTATTGCAAAAATTGTCAATCATCACTGTTTAGACTGTCAGTAATCAGTCTCCTAGTTTCCTTGAATTGCATCTCCCTCCTGCCTGCCATCCTTTTGTGCCAGGCCATCTTGCCAACTATTTACACCAATCCAAATTTTTTGTCACAGTATAGTTACTAATTACAATTAAAAAAATCTTTATTGTTGATGATCTTAATCCTCAGTTTGCTCGTGCCTTTGAATTTCACTTTTCTACAGCCTTCCAAGCCTGTGTGCCAGGCCTACTTAAAAAATATTTACACCAATCATATTTGTTGTGACAGTATTCTAATAATTAAAAATTAAAATTTTTGGTAATAGTTGCTGTGATTTGAATCGTCAGTTTGCTGGTGCCATTGAATAGCACTTTCCTCCTGCCTTGCAGCCTGCTGTGAGCCAGGCCCACCTAGCCAATTGTTGTCAGCAATCATATTTCTGTTAACATTATTGCAAAAATTGTCAATCATCACTGTTTAGACTGTCAGTAATCAGTCTCCTAGTGTCCTTGAATTGCATCTCCCTCCTGCCTGCCATCCTTTTGTGTCAGGCCGTCTTGCCAACTATTTACACCAATCCAAATATTTTGTCACAGTATAGTTACTAATTAAAATAAAAAAAATCTTTATTGTTGATGATCTTAATACTCAGGCCTAGATTTGGAGTTTGGCGTCAGCCGTGGAAAACCAGCGTTAGAGGCTCCTAACGCTGGTTTTAGGCTACCGCCGGTATTTGGAGTCACTCAAAATAGGGTCTAACGCTCACTTTTCAGCCGCGACTTTTCCATACGCAGATCCCCTTACGTCAATTGCGTATCCTATCTTTTCAATGGGATTTTTCTAACTCCGGTATTTAGAGTCGTTTCTGAAGTGAGCGTTAGACATCTAACGACAAAACTCCAGCCGCAGGAAAAAAGTCAGTAGTTAAGAGCTTTCTGGCTAATGCCGGTTTATAAAGCTCTTAACAACTGTGCTCTTAAGTACACTAACACCCATAAACTACCTATGTACCCCTAAACCGAGGTCCCCCCACATCGCCGACACTCGAATAATTTTTTTAACCCCTAATCTGCCGACCGACACCTACGTTATCCTTATGTACCCCTAATCTGCTGCCCCTACACCGCCGACCCCTGTATTATATTTATTAACCCCTAACCTGCCCCCCACAATGTCGCCTCCACCTACCTACACTTATTAACCCCTAATCTGCCGACCGCAAAGCGCCGCCACCTACGTTATCCTTATGTACCCCTAATCTGCTGCCCCTAACACCGCCGACCCCTGTATTATATTTATTAACCCCTAATCTGCCCCCCTCAACGTCGCCTCCACCTGCCTACACTTATTAACCCCTAATCTGCCGACCGGACCTGAGCGCTACTATAATAAAGTTATTAACCCCTAATCCGCCTCACTAACCCTATAATAAATAGTATTAACCCCTAATCTGCCCTCCCTAACATCGCCGACACCTAACTTCAATTATTAACCCCTAAGCTGCCGACGGAGCTCACCGCTATTCTAATAAATGTATTAACCCCTAAAGCTAAGTCTAACCCTAACACTAACACCCCCCTAAGTTAAATATAATTTTAATCTAACGAAATTAATTAACTCTTATTAAATAAATTATTCCTAATTAAAGCTAAATACTTACCTGTAAAATAAATCCTAATATAGCTACAATATAAATTATAATTATATTATAGCTATTTTAGGATTAATATTTATTTTACAGGTAACTTTGTATTTATTTTAACCAGGTACAATAGCTAAAATAGTTAAAATAATTACAAATTTACCTGTAAAAGAAATCCTAACCTAAGTTACAATTAAACCTAACACTATACTATCAATAAATTAATTAAATAAACTACCTACAATTAACCTAACACTACACTATAAATAAATTAATTAAATACAATTCCTACAAATAAATACAATTAAATAAACTAGCTAAAGTACAAAAAATAAAAAAGAACTAAGTTACAAAAAATAAAAAAATATTTACAAACATAAGAAAAATATTACAACAATTTTAAACTAATTACACCTACTCTAAGCCCCCTAAGAAAATAACAAAGCCCCCCAAAATAAAAAATGCCCTACCCTATTCTAATAACTAAAGTTCAAAGCTCTTTTACCTTACCAGCCCTGAACAGGGCCCTGTGCGGGGCATGCCCCAAGAAATACAGCTCTTTTGCCTGTAAAAAAAACATACAATAACCCCCCCCCCAACATTACAACCCACCACCCACATACCCCTAATCTAACCCAAACCCCCCTTAAATAAACCTAACACTAAGCCCCTGAAGATCTTCCTACCTTATCTTCACCATACCAGGTTCACCGATCCGTCCTGAAGAGCTCCTCCGATGTCCTGATCCAAGCCCAAGCGGGGGGCTGAAGAGGTCCATGATCCGGATGAAGTCTTTATCCAAGCGGGAGCTGAAGAGGTCCATGATCCGGATGAAGTCTTCTATCAACGGCATCTTCAATCTTCTTTCTTCCGGATCCATCTTGCAGACCTCCGATGCGGAACATCCTGCTGGCCCCGACGGACTAACGACGAATGACGGTTCCTTTAAGGGACGTCATCCAAGATGGCGTCCCTCGAATTCCGATTGGCTGATAGGATTTCTATCAGCCAATCGGAATTAAGGTAGGAAAATTCTGATTGGCTGATGGAATCAGCTAATCAGAATCAAGTTCAATCCGATGGCTGATCCAATCAGCCAATCAGATTGAGCTCACAATCTATTGGCTGATCGGAACAGCCAATAGATTGCGAGCTCAATCTGATTGGCTGATTGAATCAGCCAATCGGATTGAACTTGAATCTGATTGGCTGATTCCATCAGCCAATCAGAATTTTCCTACCTTAATTCCGATTGGCTGATAGAATCCTATCAGCCAATCGGAATTCGAGGGACGCCATCTTGGATGACGTCCCTTAAAGGAACCGTCATTCGTCGTTAGTCCGTCGGGCCAGCAGGATGTTCCGCGTCGGAGGTCTGCAAGATGGATCCGGAAGAAAGAAGATTGAAGATGCCGTTGATAGAAGACTTCATCCGGATCATGGACCTCTTCAGCTCCCGCTTGGATGAAGACTTCATCCGGATCATGGACCTCTTCAGCCCCCCGCTTGGATCAGGACATCGGAGGAGCTCTTCAGGACGGATCGGGTGAACCTGGTATGGTGAAGATAAGGTAGGAAGATCTTCAGGGGCTTAGTGTTAGGTTTATTTAAGGGGGGTTTGGGTTAGATTAGGGGTATGTGGGTGGTGGGTTGTAATGTTGGGGGGGGGTTATTGTATGTTTTTTTTACAGGCAAAAGAGCTGTATTTCTTGGGGCATGCCCCGCAAAGGGCCCTGTTCAGGGCTGGTAAGGTAAAAGAGCTTTGAACTTTAGTTATTTAGAATAGGGTAGGGCATTTTTTTATTTTGGGGGGTTTTGTTATTTTATTAGGGGGCTTAGAGTAGGTGTAATTAGTTTAAAATTGTTGTAATATTTTTCTTATGTTTGTAAATATTTTTTTATTTTTTGTACTTTAGCAAGTTTATTTATATGTATTTATTTGTAGGAATTGTATTTAATTAATTTATTGATAGTGTAGTGTTAGGTTAATTGTAGGTAGTTTATTTAATTAATTTATTGATAGTATAGTGTTAGGTTTAATTGTAACTTAGGTTAGGATTTCTTTTACAGGTAAATTTGTAATTATTTTAACTATTTTAGCTATTGTACCTGGTTAAAATAAATACAAAGTTACCTGTAAAATAAATATTAATCCTAAAATAGCTATAATATAATTATAATTTATATTGTAGCTATATTAGGATTTATTTTACAGGTAAGTATTTAGCTTTAATTAGGAATAATTTATTTAATAAGAGTTAATTAATTTCGTTAGATTAAAATTATATTTAATTTAGGGGGGTGTTAGTGTTAGGGTTAGACTTAGCTTTAGGGGTTAATACATTTATTAGAATAGCGGTGAGCTCTAGTCGGCAGATTAGGGGTTAATAATTTAAGTTAGGTGTCGGCGATGTTAGGGAGGGCAGATTAGGGGTTAATACTATTTATTATAGGGTTAGTGATGCGGATTAGGGGTAATAACTTTATTATAGTAGCGCTCAGGTCCGGTCGGCAGATTAGGGGTTAATAAGTGTAGGCAGGTGGAGGCGACGTTGAGGGGGGCAGATTAGGGGTTAATAAATATAATATAGGGGTCGGCGATGTTAGGGCAGCAGATTAGGGGTACATAGGGATAATGTAAGTAGCGGCGGTTTACGGAGCGGCAGATTAGGGGTTAATAATAATATGCAGGGGTCGGCGATAGTGGGGCGGCAGATTAGGGGTTAATAGGTGTAAGGTTAGGGGTGTTTAGACTCGGGGTACATGTTAGAGTGTTAGGTGCAGACGTAGGAAGTGTTACCGCATAGCAAACAATGGGGCTGCGTTAGGAGCTGAACGTGGCTTTTTTGCAGGTGTTAGGGTTTTTTTTCAGCTCAAACAGCCCCATTGTTTCCTATGGGAGAACCGTGCACGAGCACGTTTTTGAGGCTGGCCGCGTCCGTAAGCAACTCTGGTATCGAGAGTTGAAGCTGCGTTTAAAAATGCTCTACGCTCCTTTTTTGGAGCCTAACGCAGCCTTTATGTGGACTCTCAATACCAGAGTTATTTTTATGGTGCGGCCAGAAAAAAGCCGGCGTTAGTTTTTCGGGTCAATACCGACAAAACTCAAATCTAGCCGTCAGTTTGCTCGTGCTTTTGAATTTCACTTTTCTACAGCCTTCCAAGCCTGTGTGCCAGGCCTACTTAAAAATATTTACACCAATCATATTTGTTGGGACAGTATTCTAACAATTAAAAATTAAACTTTTTGGTAATAGTTGCTGTGATTTGAATCCTCAGTTTGCTGGTGCCATTAAATAGCACTTTCCTCCTGCCTTGCAGCCTGCTGTGAGCCAGGCCCACCTAGCCAATTGTTGTCAGCAATCATATTTCTGTTAACAGTATTGCAAAAATTGTCAATCATCACTGTTTAGACTGTCAGTAATCAGTCTCCTAGTGTCCTTGAATTGCATCTCCCTCCTGCCTGCCATCCTTTAGTGCTAGGCCGTCTTGCCAACTATTTACACCAATCCAAATTTTTTGTCACAGTATAGTTACTAATTACAATTAAAAAAATCTTTATCGTTGATGATCTTAACCCTCAGTTTGCTCGTGCCTTTGAATTGCACTTTTCTACAGCCTTCCAAGCCTGTGTGCCAGGCCTACTTAAAAAATATTTACACCAATCATATTTGTTGTGACAGTATTCTAATAATTAAAAATTAAAATTTTTGGTAATAGTTGCTGTGATTTGAATCGTCAGTTTGCTGGTGCCATTGAATAGCACTTTCCTCCTGCCTTGCAGCCTGCTGTGAGCCAGGCCCACCTAGCCAATTGTTGTCAGCAATCATATTTCTGTTAACAGTATTGCAAAAATTGTCAATCATCACTGTTTAGACTGTCAGTAATCAGTCTCCTAGTTTCCTTGAATTGCATCTCCCTCCTGCCTGCCATCCTTTTGTGCCAGGCCGTCTTGCCAACTATTTACACCAATCCAAAATTTTTGTCACAGTATAGTTACTAATTAAAATTAAAAAAATCTTTATTGTTGATGATCTTAATACTCAGTTTGCTCGTGCCTTTGAATTGCACTTTTCTACAGCCTTCCAAGCCTGTGTGCCAGGCCTACTTAAAAAATATTTACACCAATCATATTTGTTGTGACAGTATTCTAATAATTAAAAATTAAAATTTTTGGTAATAGTTGCTGTGATTTGAATCGTCAGTTTGCTGGTGCCATTGAATAGCACTTTCCTCCTGCCTTGCAGCCTGCTGTGAGCCAGGCCCACCTAGCCAATTGTTGTCAGCAATCATATTTCTGTTAACAGTATTGCAAAAATTGTCAATCATCACTGTTTAGACTGTCAGTAATCAGTCTCCTAGTTTCCTTGAATTGCATCTCCCTCCTGCCTGCCATCCTTTTGTGCCAGGCCGTCTTGCCAACTATTTACACCAATCCAAAATTTTTGTCACAGTATAGTTACTAATTAAAATTAAAAAAATCTTTATTGTTGATGATCTTAATACTCAGTTTGCTCGTGCTTTGAATTTCACTTTTCTACAGCCTTCCAAGCCTGTGTGCCAGGCCTACTTAAAAAATATTTACACCAATCATATTTGTTGGGACAGTATTCTAATAGTTAAAAATTAAAAATTTTCGTAATAGTTGCTGTGATTTGAATCCTCAGTTTGCTGGTGCCATTAAATAGCACTTTCCTCCTGCCTTGCAGCCTGCTGTGAGCCAGGCCCACCTAGCCAATTGTTGTCAGCAATCATATTTCTGTTAACAGTATTGCAAAAATTGTCAATTATCACTGTTTAGACTGTCAGTAATCAGTCTCCTAGTTTCCTTGAATTGCATCTCCCTCCTGCCTGCCATCCTTTTGTGCCAGGTCGTCTTGCCAACTATTTACACCAATCCAAATTTTTTGTCACAGTATAGTTACTAATTAAAATTAAAAAAATCTTTATTGTTGATGATCTTAATACTCAGGCCTAGATTTGGAGTTTGGCGTTAGCCGTGAAAACCAGCGTTAGAGGCTCCTAACGCTGGTTTTAGGCTACCGCCGGTATTTGGAGTCACTCAAAATAGGGTCTAACGCTCACTTTTCAGCCGCGACTTTTCCATACCGCAGATCCCCTTACGTCAATTGCGTATCCTATCTTTTCAATGGGATTTTTCTAACTCCGGTATTTAGAGTCGTTTCTGAAGTGAGCGTTAGACATCTAACGACAAAACTCCAGCCGCAGGAAAAAAGTCAGTAGTTAAGAGCTTTCTGGCTAATGCCGGTTTATAAAGCTCTTAACTACTGTGCTCTTAAGTACACTAACACCCATAAACTACCTATGTACCCCTAAACCGAGGTCCCCCCACATCGCCGACACTCGAATAATTTTTTTAACCCCTAATCTGCTGACCGACACCTACGTTATCCTTATGTACCCCTAATCTGCTGCCCCTAACACCGCCGACCCCTGTATTATATTTATTAACCCCTAACCTGCCCCCCACAACGTCGCCTCCACCTACCTACACTTATTAACCCCTAATCTGCCGACCGCAAAGCGCCGCCACCTACGTTATCCTTATGTACCCCTAATCTGCTGCCCCTAACACCGCCGACCCCTGTATTATATTTATTAACCCCTAATCTGCCCCCATCAACGTCGCCTCCACCTACCTACACTTATTAACCCCTAATCTGCCGACCGGACCTGAGCGCTACTATAATAAAGTTATTAACCCCTAATCCGCCTCACTAACCCTATAATAAATAGTATTAACCCCTAATCTGCCCTCCCTAACATCGCCGACACCTAACTTCAATTATTAACCCCTAATCTGCCGACCGGAGCTCACCGCTATTCTAATAAATGTATTAACCCCTAAAGCTAAGTCTAACCCTAACACTAACACCCCCCTAAGTTAAATATAATTTTAATCTAACGAAATTAATTAACTCTTATTAAATAAATTATTCCTAATTAAAGCTAAATACTTACCTGTAAAATAAATCGTAATATAGCTACAATATAAATTATAATTATATTATAGCTATTTTAGGATTAATATTTATTTTACAGGTAACTTTGTATTTATTTTAACCAGGTACAATAGCTAAAATAGTTAAAATAATTACAAATTTACCTGTAAAAGAAATCCTAACCTAAGTTACAATTAAACCTAACACTATACTATCAATAAATTAATTAAATAAACTACCTACAATTAACCTAACACTACACTATCAATAAATTAATTAAATACAATTCCTACAAATAAATACAATTAAATAAACTTGCTAAAGTACAAAAAATAAAAAAGAACTAAGTTACAAAAAATTAAAAAATATTTACAAACATAAGAAAAATATTACAACAATTTTAAACTAATTACACCTACTCTAAGCCCCCTAATAAAATAACAAAGCCCCCCAAAATAAAAAAATGCCCTACCCTATTCTAAATAACTAAAGTTCAAAGCTCTTTTACCTTACCAGCCCTGAACAGGGCCCTTTGTGGGGCATGCCCCAAGAAATACAGCTCTTTTGCCTGTAAAAAAAACATACAATACCCCCCCCAACATTATAACCCACCACCCACATACCCCTAATCTAACCCAAACCCCCCTTAAATACACCTAACACTAAGCCCCTGAAGATCTTCCTACCTTATCTTCACCATACCAGGTTCACCGATCCGTCCTGAAGAGCTCCTCCGATGTCCTGATCCAAGCCCAAGCGGGGGGCTGAAGAGGTCCATGATCCGGATGAAGTCTTCATCCAAGCGGGAGCTGAAGAGGTCCATGATCCGGATGAAGTCTTCTATCAACGGCATCTTCAGTCTTCTTTCTTCTGGATCCATCTTGCAGACCTCCGATGCGGAACATCCAATGCGGAAGTAGGTGTAATTAGTTTAAAATTGTTGTAATATTTTTCTTATGTTTGTAAATATTTTTTTATTTTTTGTAACTTAGTTTTTTTTTATTTTTTGTACTTTAGCAAGTTTATTTATATGTATTTATTTGTAGGAATTGTATTTAATTAATTTATTGATAGTGTAGTGTTAGGTTAATTGTAGGTAGTTTATTTAATTAATTTATTGATAGTATAGTGTTAGGTTTAATTGTAACTTAGGTTAGGATTTCTTTTACAGGTAAATTTGTAATTATTTTAACTATTTTAGCTATTGTACCTGGTTAAAATAAATACAAAGTTACCTGTAAAATAAATATTAATCCTAAAATAGCTATAATATAATTATAATTTATATTGTAGCTATATTAGGATTTATTTTACAGGTAAGTATTTAGCTTTAATTAGGAATAATTTATTTAATAAGAGTTAATTAATTTCGTTAGATTAAAAATATATTTAACTTAGGGGGGTGTTAGTGTTAGGGTTAGACTTAGCTTTAGGGGTTAATACATTTATTAGAATAGCGGTGAGCTCCGGTCGGCAGATTAGGGGTTAATAATTGAAGTTAGGTGTCGGCGATGTTAGGGAGGGCAGATTAGGGGTTAATACTATTTATTATAGGGTTAGTGATGCGGATTAGGGGTAATAACTTTATTATAGTAGCGCTCAGGTCCGGTCGGCAGATTAGGGGTTAATAAGTGTAGGCAGGTGGAGGCGACGTTGTGGGGGGCAGATTAGGGGTTAATAAATATAATATAGGGGTCGGCGATGTTAGGGCAGCAGATTAGGGGTACATAGGGATAATGTAAGTAGCGGCGGTTTACGGAGTGGCAGATTAGGGGTTAATAATAATATGCAGGGGTCGGCGATAGCGGGGGCGGCAGATTAGGGGTTAATAGGTGTAAGGTTAGGGGTGTTTAGACTCGGGGTACATGTTAGAGTGTTAGGTGCAGACGTAGGAAGTGTTACCGCATAGCAAACAATGGGGCTGCGTTAGGAGCTGAACGTGGCTTTTTTGCAGGTGTTAGGTTTTTTTTCAGCTCAAACAGCCCCATTGTTTCCTATGGGAGAACCGTGAACGAGCACGTTTTTGAGGCTGGCCGCGTCCGTAAGCAACTCTGGTATCGAGAGTTGAAGCTGCGTTAAAAATGCTCTACGCTCCTTTTTTGGAGCCTAACGCAGCCTTTATGTGGACTCTCAATACCAGAGTTATTTTTATGGTGCGGCCAGAAAAAAGCCGGCGTTAGTTTTTCGGGTCGTTAGCGACAAAACTCCAAATCTAGCCGTCAGTTTGCTCGTGCTTTTGAATTTCACTTTTCTACAGCCTTCCAAGCCTGAGTGCCAGGCCTACTTAAAAAATATTTACACCAATCATATTTGTTGGGACAGTATTCTAATAATTAAAAATTAAAATTTTTGGTAATAGTTGCTGTGATTTGAATCCTCAGTTTGCTGGTGCCATTAAATAGCACTTTCCTCCTGCCTTGCAGCCTGCTGTGAGCCAGGCCCACCTAGCCAATTGTTGTCAGCAATCATATTTCTGTTAACAGTATTGCAAAAATTGTCAATCATCACTGTTTAGACTGTCAGTAATCAGTCTCCTAGTGTCCTTGAATTGCATCTCCCTCCTGCCTGCCATCCTTTAGTGCCAGGCCGTCTTGCCAACTATTTACACCAATCCAAATTTTTTGTCACAGTATAGTTACTAATTACAATTAAAAAAATCTTTATTATTGATGATCTTAACCCTCAGTTTGCTCGTGCCTTTGAATTGCACTTTTCTACAGCCTTCCAAGCCTGTGTGCCAGGCCTACTTAAAAAATATTTACACCAATCATATTTGTTGTGACAGTATTCTAATAATTAAAAATTAAAATTTTTGGTAAAAGTTGCTGTGATTTGAATCGTCAGTTTGCTGGTGCCATTGAATAGCATTTTCCTCCTGCCTTGCAGCCTGCTGTGAGCCAGGCCCACCTAGCCAATTGTTGTCAGCAATCATATTTCTGTTAACAGTATTGCAAAAATTGTCAATCATCACTGTTTAGACTGTCAGTAATCAGTCTCCTAGTTTCCTTGAATTGCATCTCCCTCCTGCCTGCCATCCTTTTGTGCCAGGCCATCTTGCCAACTATTTACACCAATCCAAATTTTTTGTCACAGTATAGTTACTAATTACAATTAAAAAAATCTTTATTGTTGATGATCTTAATCCTCAGTTTGCTCGTGCCTTTGAATTTCACTTTTCTACAGCCTTCCAAGCCTGTGTGCCAGGCCTACTTAAAAAATATTTACACCAATCATATTTGTTGTGACAGTATTCTAATAATTAAAAATTAAAATTTTTGGTAATAGTTGCTGTGATTTGAATCGTCAGTTTGCTGGTGCCATTGAATAGCACTTTCCTCCTGCCTTGCAGCCTGCTGTGAGCCAGGCCCACCTAGCCAATTGTTGTCAGCAATCATATTTCTGTTAACATTATTGCAAAAATTGTCAATCATCACTGTTTAGACTGTCAGTAATCAGTCTCCTAGTGTCCTTGAATTGCATCTCCCTCCTGCCTGCCATCCTTTTGTGTCAGGCCGTCTTGCCAACTATTTACACCAATCCAAATATTTTGTCACAGTATAGTTACTAATTAAAATAAAAAAAATCTTTATTGTTGATGATCTTAACCCTCAGTTTGCTCGTGCCTTTGAATTGCACTTTTCTACAGCCTTCCAAGCCTGTGTGCCAGGCCTACTTAAAAAATATTTACACCAATCATATTTGTTGTGACAGTATTCTAATAATTAAATATTAAAATTTTTGGTAATAGTTGCTGTGATTTGAATCGTCAGTTTGCTGGTGCCATTGAATAACACTTTCCTCCTGCCTTGCAGCCTGCTGTGAGCCAGGCCTACCTAGCCAATTGTTGTCAGCAATCATATTTCTGTTAACAGTATTGCAAAAATTGTCAATCATCACTGTTTAGACTGTCAGTAATCAATCTCCTAGTGTCCTTGAATTGCATCTCCCTCCTGCCTGCCATCCTTTTGTGCCAGGCCGTCTTGCCAACTATTTACACCAATCCTAATTTTTTGTCACAGTATAGTTACTAATTACAATTAAAAAAATCTTTATTGTTGATGATCTTAATCCTTAGTTTGCTCGTGCCCTAGAATAGCACTTTTCTACAGCCTTCCAAGCCTGTGTGCCAGGCCTACTTAAAAAATATTTACACCAATCATATTTGTTGTGACAGTATTGTAATAATTAAAAATTAAAATTTTTGGTAATAGTTGCTGTGATTTGAAACCTCAGTTTGCTGGTGCCATTGAATAGCACTTTCCTCCTGCCTTGCAGCCTGCTGTGAGCCAGGCCCACCTAGCCAATTGTTGTCAGCAATCATATTTCTTTTAACAGTATTGCAAAAATTGTCAATCATCACTGTTTTGACTGTCATTAATCAGTCTCCTAGTGTCCTTGAATTGCATCTCCCTCCTGCCTGCCATCCTTTTGTGCCAGGCCGTCTTGCCAACTATTTACACCAATCCTAATTGTTGTCACAGTATAGTTACTAATTAAAATAAAAAAATCTTGATGGTTGATCTTAATCCTCATTTTGCTTGTGCCATTGAATTGCAATTTTCTACTGCCTGCCAGCCTGTGTGCCAGGCCCAACTATCCAATTAGTGCTAGCAATCATATTTCTTTTAACAGTATTGCAAAATTTGTCAATCAACACTGTTTTGACTGTCAATCTGCAGTCTACTAGTGCCCTTGAATTGCATTTTCCTCCTGCCTGCCTGCCTGTGTGCCAGTCCCAACTAGCCAATTAGTGCCACCACTCATATTTATTGTAACAGGATTGGAATTTTTGTTAATCATAACTGTTTTGACTGTGATTCTTCAGTCTCCTAGTGCCATTGAATTGCAGTTTCCTTTCTCCCAGCGTGTGTGCCAGACAGGCTCATTTGCCAAATAGTGCCAAACAATCATATTTGTTGCCACAGTACTAGTAATATTTCAAAAAATTAACAATTTGTGATTTTTAAAACATCTGTCTTTTTTGTTGTTGTCAGTCTCACAGTGTATACTGTGCCCACTTTCACAGTGCCACCACTCAATTGGTGTAATAGTATTGTTAGTGTCCATTTAAAAAAAAAATGACAGGCAGAGGCAGGCCACCCCGCAGGTGTCGTGGTCGTGGTGCTGTGATTCCTTTAGACCCTACAAATATGCACATTGTTCAGACGCCGGGTGTCAGGGGGGATGCAAAAACTTCTGAGGAGGACCTAGTTGAATGGCTAACACAGGAAACCCAATCTTCTTCAGCTTCCGCTGCTAGTCCTCCTAACCTTGACGCACCATCTAAGTCCAGCTGTGCAATGGGCAGGTCTCAAGTGACCAGTGACACTCCGCCGCCTGTCGCCACCACCAACACTAGCACCACAGCCGCTTCACTTGATCTGTCACAGGAGTTATTGACACATCATTTTGAAGAAATGAGTGATGCGCAACCATCATTGACAGAGGATGTAGATAATAGTGATCAGTCTCAGTCAGGCAGCATTACCGACATGGAGGTACGGTGTGATGATGATGGTGATGTTGTACCCGCTGCTGCTTCCTTTCTTGATGTTTCAGATACAAGTGAAGCGGTTGATGATGATGTGTCGGTGGATGTCACGTGGGTGCCTGCTAGAAGAGAAGAAGAAGAGAGGGAAAGTTCAGATGGGGAGACAGAGAGGAGGAGGAGGAGGAGACGATTTGGAAGCACGGGGAGGTCGTCTCAAGGAGCTAGTGGCACAGTCAGACAGCATGCATCGTCACCAGGGGTCAGCCAGACAGCCCGCCGATGCCCATCAACGCATGCTGTTGCCACCACCAGAATGCCGTCATTGCAGAGCTCAGCAGTGTGGCATTTTTTTTGTGTGTCTGCCTCTGACAACAGAGATGCCATTTGCAACCTGTGCCAAAAGAAACTGAGTCGTGGGAAGTCCAACAGCCACCTAGGTACAACTGCTTTGCGAAGGCACATGGTCTCCCATCACAAAGGCCGATGGGAAGAACACATGAGTAGAAGCAGCACACAAAGTGAAAGCCCCCCTCCTCCTCCTGCTCCAGCATCTTCAGCCACATCAACCAGTGCTGTCCTCCTTGCTCCCTCTCAACCATCCTCCACTCAGTCTCTCTTACGTAGCAGTTCCTGGTTATCTGCCCACAGACAGGTGTCTGTCAAGGACATGTTTGAGCGTAAGAAGCCAATTTCTCAAAGTCACCCCCTTGCCCGGCGTCTGACAGCTGGCTTGTCTGAACTCTTAGCCCGCCAGCTTTTACCATACAAGCTGGTGGAGTCTGATGCTTTCAAAAAATTTATATCTATTGGGACACCGCAGTGGAAGGTACCTGGCAGAAATTTCTTTTCACAAAAGGCAATCCCAAACCTGTACTCTGTTGTGAGAAAGGAAGTTATGGCATGTCTGGCACACAGCGTTGGGGCAAGGGTCCATATGACCACGGATAGCTGGTCTGCAAAGCATGGTCAGGGCAGGTATATCACCTACACTGCGCATTGGGTAAACCTGCTGACTTCTGACAAGCATGGAATGCGTGGCTCTGCAGAAGAGTTGGTGACACCGCCACGACTTGCAGGCAGGACCTGCTGCTACCTCCTCTACTCCTCCTACTCCATCCTCTTCCATAACCTCTTCCTCGGCTGAGTCCTCTTCAACTTCTGTGTCTTGCTCCACATCTATGGCACCCCCCCCAGCTCCCCAGGTACTATGCTACATCCCGGGTACGGCAGTGTCACGCCGTCTTGGGGTTGACTTGCCTGAAAGCGGAGAGTCACACCGCACCAGCACTCCTGACCGCCCTGAACGCACAGGTGGATCAGTGGCTGACTCCGCACCAACTGGAGATTGGCAAGGTTGTTTCTGACAATGGAAGTAATTTGGTGGCGGCATTGAAATTGGGCAAGTTGACACATGTGCCGTGCATGGCACATGTGTGTAATCTGATTGTACAACGATTTGTCCATAAGTACCCAGGCTTACAGGACGTCCTGAAGCAGGCCAGGAAGGTGTGTGGCCATTTCAGGCGTTCCTACACGGCCATGGCGCACTTGTCTGATATCCAGCGTCGAAACAACCTGCCAGTGAGGCGCTTGATTTGCGACAGCCCGACACGGTGGAATTCAACACTCCTAATGTTTGACCGCCTGCTCCAACAAGAAAAAGCTGTTAATGAGTATTTAAATGACCGGGGTGCTAGGACAGCCTCTGGGGAGCTGGGGATATTTTTGCCAAATTACTGGACGCTCATGCGCAATGCCTGTAGGCTCATGCGTCCTTTTGAGGAGGTGACAAACCTTGTCAGTCGCACCGAAGGCACCATCAGCGACATCATACCATTTGTTTTCTTCCTGGAGCGTGCCCTGCGAAGAGTGCTGGATCAGGCAGTAGATGAGCGTGAAGAGGAAGAGTTGTGGTGTCCATCACCCCCACAAACAGCCGAATCAGCATCGCTTGCTGGACCTGCGGCAACGCAGGAAGAGGATTGTGAGGAAGAGGAGTCAGAAGAGGAATGAGGCTTTGAGGAGGAGGAGGAGGAGGAGGAGGAGGAAGACCGAGCACAACAGGCATCCCAGGGTGCTCGTTGTTGTCACCTCTCTGGTACCCGTGGTGTTGTACGTGGCTGGGGGGAAGAAGATACCATCAGTGAGATCAGTGAGGAGGAGGAACGCGACATGATTAGCTCAGCATCCAACCTTGTTCAAATGGGTTCTTTCATGCTGTCGTGCCTGTTGAGGGACCCTCGTATAAAAAAGCTGAAGGAGAACGACCTGTACTGGGTGTCCACGCTCCTCGACCCCCGGTATAAGCATAAAGTGCCTGAAATGTTACCAAATTCCCCAAGTCGGACAGGATGGAGCATTTTCATAATAAATTAAAAACTATGCTTTACACAGCGTATAAGGGTGATGTCACAGCACCACGGGAATGTAACAGGGGAAGAGATGAAATTAATCCTCCTTCTCCCACGACCACGGCGGCAAGGACTGGGCGCTTTCCTGATGTCTTGTTGATGGAGGACATGCGTACCTTTTTAACTCCCATGCACCATCAGAGCCTTTCGGGGTCCAGCCTTAGAGAAAGACTCAACCGACAGGTAGTAGACTACCTAGCTTTAACTGCGGATCTCGACACTCTCAGGAGCGATGGACCCCTTGACTACTGGGTGTGCAGGCTGGACTTGTGGCCTGAGCTATCCCAATTTGCAATGGAACTTCTGGCCTGCCCCGCTTCAAGTGTCCTGTCCGAAAGGACTTTTAGTGCAGCAGGAGGTTTTGTCACTGAGAAGAGAAGTCACCTAGGTCAAAAAAGCCTTGACTATCTCACTTTTATAAAAATGAATGAGGGCTGGATCCCGAAGGGACTGACATTGGGCGATACATTTGAATAAAAAACTACTGATGATGATATGAGCTGCCTTGGGCTACAACTGGTACACAGGCTGGCCTTTTTTTTTGGTTATAAAGACGGAGGACTTGCTTGACGTATCCGCCAACAACTAGTGTTCAAGCCACAAGCTTTTAGGGCACTTTATAAATGTTTTACAAACATCGATTTTTCTGGCCGCTGCTACAGCAGTTGCTCCAACAATACCCCAATGTTTCAGTCATTTGTACATTCCTAATTTTTCTGGCCTCTGCTGCATCTCTGTGGGTACAAAACTCAAATAAAAAAAATAAGGCACATAACACTAGTGATTAAACTGTTACGAATTGTACAACTTTACACACCACTCATATCCGGTGGACTATTCAATTGAACGCAAAATGCAACAAATTTGAAAGAGTAGGACCGACCAAGCATCTTTATCCGTCTCTTGGTTGCTCTAAATTATCTCCGTGTTCCATCTATGACATACCTGTACTCTATTGTGCAAAAGGGTGGCATATGTTTTGTTTCATGCTGTTGTGCCTGTTGCGGGTCGTGGCCCATGATATAAAAAGGCTGAAGGAGAACAACCTGTAGTAATGGTTGCCCCATCCAGTTTTTATAAAAATGTTCCTGGTTCCTCTCAATTATCTTTGGGTTTCTAAAATGGATGCCATACCTGTACTCGCTTGTGCAAAAGGATGGCATATGTGGTGGTGTTTCCTGCAGTTGTTTCTGTTGAGGGTGCTGGACCCTCTTATAAAAAAGCTGAAGGAGAACGACCTGGAGTGGGAGTCCAAGCATGGTTTTTGGTGCTATTTCACTTTTACAAACAATTATCTGTGGGTTTCACAAATCAATGCCGTACCAGTACTCTATTGTTCCAAAGTATGCCATATGTTCTCTTTCCTGCTGGTATTTTGTTTGAGGGTCCTGGACACTCTTATAAAAAGGCCTAAGGTGAAAGAGGTGTACTGGGTGTCCACTCATTTTTATTTTCTATTTCTCATTTGACCAAAATTATCTCTGGTTTTGTAAAATCAATGCCGTACCTGTACTCTATTGTTCAAAAGGATGCCATACGTCCTCTTTCCTGCTGGTGTTTTTTTTGAGTGTCCAGGACCATCTTATAAAAAGGCCTAAGGAGAAAGAGGTGTACTGGTTGGCCACTCATTTTTATTTTTCTATTTAACATTTGACCAAAATGATCTCTGGGTTTGTAAAATCAATGCTGTACCTGTACTCTATTGTTCAAAAGGATGCCATACGTCCTCTTTCCTGCTGGTGTTTTTTTTGAGGGTCCAGGACCCTCTTATAAAAAGGCCTAAAGAGAAAGAGGTGTACTGGCTGTCCATCGAATCACTTTTTTTATTCAAATTTACATTTAAAAAAAAAATTCTATGGGTTTCTAAAATCTATGCCTTTCCTGTACTCTATTGTTCAAAAGTATGCCATATGTCCTCTTTCCTGCTGGTTTTTTGTTTGAGGGTCCTGGACCCTCTTATAAAAAGGCCTTATGGATAAAGAATTGTACCTGGTGTCCATCCAATAATTTTTTTTAATTAAAATTCACGTTTGCAACAAATTATCCCCGGGTTTCTAAAATCAATGCCTTTCCTATAATCTTTTTTTCACAAAGGATGCCATATGTCCTCTTTCCTACTGCTGGTTTTGTTGAGTGTCCTGGAGCCTCTGCTAAAAAGGCCGAAGGATAAAGAAGTGTACTGGGTGTCTATTCAATGTTTTTTTAGATTTCCCAGTTGTAACTTATTTTTTCTGTCTTTCAAAAATCAATGCCTTTCCTGTAATCTATTTTTCAAAAGGATGCCATATGTCCTATTTCATGCTGTTCTTTCTGTTGAGGCTCCGGGACACTCTTTTAAAAAGGCCTAAGGATAAAGAAGTGTACTGGGTGTCCAATCAATGTTTTTTTTTCTATTTCCCGGGTCATATAACTGATCTCTGTGTTTCTAAAATCAATGCCTTTCCTGTAATCTAATTTTCAAAAGTATGCCATATGTCCTCTTTCCTGCTGGTGTTTTTTTTGAGGGTCCAGGACCCTCTTATAAAAAGGCCTAAGGAGAAAGTGGTGTACTGGGTGTCCATCGAATCATTTTTTTTATTTAAATTTACATTTGCAAAAAATTATCTATGGGTTTCTAAAATCAATGCCTTTCCTATAATCTTTTTTTCACAAAGGATGCCATATGTCCTCTTTCCTACTGCTGGTTTTGTTGAGTGTCCTGGAGCCTCTGCTAAAAAGGCCGAAGGATAAAGAAGTGTACTGGGTGTCTATTCAATGTTTTTTTAGATTTCCCGTTTGTAACAAATTTTTTCTGTATTTCTAAAATCAATGCCTTTCCTGTAATCTATTTTTCAAAAGGATGCCATATGTCCTCTTTCATGCTGTTCTTTCTGTTGAGGCTCCGGGACACTCTTCTAAAAAGGCCTAAGGATAAATAAGTGTACTGGGTGTATAATCTATGTTTTTTTAGATTTCACTGTTGCAACTAATGATCTCTGTGTTTCTAAAATCAATGCCTTTCCTGTAATCTAATTTTCTAAAGTATGCCATATGTCCTCTTTCATGCTGCTGGTTTTGTGGAGGGTCCTGGAGCCTCTGCTAAAAAGGCCTAAGGATAAATAAGTGTACTTGGTGTGTAATCAAAGTTTTTTGTGATTTCACGGTTGCAACTAATGATCTCTGTGTTTCTAAAATCAATGCCTTTCCTGTAATCTAATTTTCTAAAGGATGCCATATGTCCTCTTTCAAGCTGCTGGTTTTGTGGAGGGTCCTGGAGCCTCTGCTAAAAAGGCCTAAGGATAAAGAAGTGTACTGGGTGTATAATCTATGTTTTTTTAGATTCCACGTTTGCAAAAAAGTATCCACGGGTTTCTAAAATCAATGCCTTTCCAGTAATCTATTATTCACAAGGATGCCATATGTACTTTTTGATGCTGTTGTTTCGGTTGAGGCTCCGGGAGCCTCTTATTAAAAAGGCCTAATGAAAAATAAGTGCACTGGGTGTCTAATCAATGTTTTTTTCGATTTACCGTTTGCAACTAATGATCTCTGTTTCTGAAATCAATGCCTTTCCTATAATCATTTTTTCCAAAGGATGCCATATGTCCTCTTTCCTGCTGCTGGTTTTGTCGAGGGTCCTGGAGCCTCTGCTGCGCATAATAAAGAAAAAAAATTAATTTAACTTGACTTAATAACTGAAGCATGACTTCAGGAGTCAGGTGTGGTCGTAGGTAGTGGTTGTTGTTAGCAGATTATTTTTATTGCAAATTGCAATTGCCACAGCGTGCATAAAATGTGCGTCACTAGTCCAAATTTTAAGTTTTTTTTTTTTCATTCATGATTAGTTTGGGGTACGGCGCAATATTGGAAAGGCAAAAAACAGGTCTCGGTACCCGTTGATATAAGGGGTGACTACTAGTGCTTTTACCAGGCTCCTCTTGGATAGCCCCAGAAAGTGTGAGTATGAATCCCAAAAAGAAAATTAAATTAAGGTTGAAAAATTACTCCTAAGTAAATTGTAAGACCTGGAGCTCCTCAAACACACGTCCTACCGCAACAGGTATAGGCTCCACCCACCCAAATCTTACCTTTTTAATGCCAATTGATATTGCCACAGCTGGAATAACAGTAACTAACATGTGCGTCACCACAGTCTCCGAATCTATTGTCGGATGTATACAAAAACAACAATAAAGAATTCCTTTTGGGGAGCAAAGAGATGGCTACCGGAACACTCCAGGAACTTCACAAAAGTGGCTGTCTTGTGTTTCTGGTGATGTTGTAGACATCTGGGTAGTGTACAGGGAGGGCAAAATCCTCTCCATCTCTGTGCACCACAGGACAGGACGTCCTTGTCATCCATAAGCACATGAAATTGCTGGCATTTTCGTTGCTTCAAGAAGTTCAGTTTTTGTGGTGATAGTACAGAATTAAATAAACTTTGGTTTCCTACCATACTCAAGACAATCTTGTAGTTCAAGCTTCGGACTTGCTGTGGGAAACAGTGGGCTGTCCATAGCAGGAAGATGATTTAGACAGAAGTAACGGGCTCTGCTTGCAGGTGACACATGTTTATCGTCAATCATCAAAGGGGTTGCGTGCAGAATATGGCTGATGGCCCCTTATTCACATGTTTGTCCAGAGCAACAACATTTGCAAACAGCCAGAAGAGAGGTCAGTTCTCACCAGCCTTAAGTTGAGCTTCAATTACCAAATGCTGATATTCAATAAATAGACAAACAGTGCCTTAAAAAACACATTTGCAATATGGATTCACCAGAGCAAGGTCATTGCTAGTATTTCCCACAATAACAAAATTAAAATGACACAACTCCGCAATCTTCCCCTTCACATTATTATTGTCACACTCCATTGTACTCCTATGCCCACCTCCCTGCTCTTGTTTTTGTTGAGGGTCCTGGAGCCTCTGCTAAAAAGGCCGAAGGATAAATAAGTGTACTTGGTGTATAATCGAAGTTTTTTGTGATTTCATGGTTGCAACTAATGATCTCTGTGTTTCTAAAATCAATGCCTTTCCTGTAATCTAATTTTCTAAAGGATGCCATATGTCCTCTTTCATGCTGCTGGTTTTGTGGAGGGTCCTGGAGCCTCTGCTAAAAGGCCTAAGGATAAATAAGTGTACTTGGTGTATAATCAAAGTTTTTTGTGATTTCACGGTTGCAACTAATGATCTCTGTGTTTCTAAAATCAATGCCTTTCCTATAATCATTTTTTTCAAAAGGATACCATATGTCCTCTTTCCTGCTGCTGGTTTTGTCGAGGGTCCTGGAGCCTCTGCTGCGCATAATAAAGAAAAAAAAATTAATTTAACTTGACTTAATAACTGAAGCATGACTTCAGGAGTCAGGTGTGGTCGTAGGTAGTTGTTGTTGTTAGCAGATTATTTTTATTGCAAATTGCAATTGCCACAGCGTGCATAAAATGTGCGTCACTAGTCCAAATTTTTTTTTTTTCATTCAGGATTAGTTTGGGGTACGGCGCAATATTGGAAACGCAAAAAACAGGTCTCCGTACCCGTTGATATAAGGGGTGACTACTACTGCTTTTACCAGGCTCCTCTTGGATAGCCCCAGAAAGTGTGACTATGAATCCCAAAAAGAAAATTAAATTAAGGTTGAAAACTAACTCCAAAGTAACTTGTAAGACCTGGAGCTCCTCAAACACACGTCCTACCTTAACAGCTATAGGCTCCCCAACCCACAAATCTTAACTTTTTCATGCCAATTGATATTGCCACAGCTGGAACAACAGTAAATAACATGTGCGTCACCACAGTCTCCGAAGCTGTTGTCGGATGTATACAAAAACACTGATAAAGTATTCCTTTAGGAGCGCAAAGAGATGGCTACCGGAACACCAGGAACTTCACAAGAGTGGCTGTATTGTGTTTCTGGTGATGTTTGAGACATCTGGGTAGAGTACAGGGAGGGCAAAAATCATCTCCATCTCTGTGCACCAAAGGACATGACGTCCTTGTCATCCATAAGCACATGAAATTGCTGGCATTTTTGTTGCTTCAAGAAGTTCATTTTTTGTGGTGATAGATAGTACTGAATTAAATAAACTTTGGTTTCCTACCATACTCAAGACAATCTTGTATTTCAAAATTCGTACTTGCTGTGGGAAACAGTGGCCTGTCCATACCAGGAAGATGATTTAGACAGAAGTAACGAGCTCTGCTTGCAGGTGACACATGTTTATCGTCAATCATCAAAGGGGTTGCGTGCAGAATATGGCTGATGGCCCCTTATTCACATGTTTGTCCAGAGCCACAACATTTGCAAACAGCCAGAAGAAAGGTCGTTTCTCACCAGCCTAAGTTGAGCTTCATTTACCAAATGCTGATATTCAAAAAAATAGACAAACAGTGCCTTAAATAACACATTTGCGATATGGATTCACCAGAGCAAGGTCATTGCAAGTACTAAGTTTCCACGATAACAAAATTAAAATGCCACAACTATGCAATCTTCACCTTCAGATTATTATTGTCACACTCCATTGTACTCCTATGCCCAGCTCCCTGCTCTTGTTTTTGTTGAGGGTCCTGGAGCCTCTGCTGAAAAGGCCTATGGATAATAAAGTGTACTGGGTGTCTGTTCAATTTTTTTTTTGATTTCCCGGTTGCAAGTAATTATCTCAGTGTTTCTAAAATCAATGCCTTTCCTGTAATCTATAATTCAAAAAGATTGACATATGTCCTCTTTCATGCTGTTGTTTCAGTTGCGGCTCCGGGACCCTCGTATTAAAAAGGCCTGAGGATAAATAAGTGTAACCGGTGTCTAATGAATGTTTTTTTCTATTACACGGGTCATATAAATGATCTGTGGGTTTCTAAAATCAATGCCTTTCCTGTAATCTTTTATTCAAAAGTATGACATATCTTTCATGCTGTTGTTTCGGTTGAGGCTCCGGGACCCTCGTATTAAAAAGGCCTGAGCATAAATAAGTGTCACGGCTGTGTAATCAATTTTTTTTTCTAATTTCACGGTTGCAAATAATGATCTGTGGGTTTCTAAAATCAATGCCTTTCCTGTAATCTTCTATTCAAAAGGATGACATATCTCCTCTTTCATGCTGTTGTTTCGGTTGAGCCTCCGGGACCCTCGTATTAAAAAGGCCTGAGCATAAATAAGTGTCACGGCTGTGTAATCAATGTTTTTTTCTAAATTCACAGTTGCAAATAATGATCTGTGGGTTTCTAAAATCAATGCCTTTCCTGTAATCTTTTATTCAAAAGGATGACATATCTCCTCTTTCATGCTGTTGTTTCGGTTGAGGCTCCGGGACCCTCGTATTAAAAAGGCCTGAGCATAAATAAGTGTCACGGCTGTGTAATCAATGTTTTTTTCTAATTTCACGGTTGCAAATAATGATCTGTGGGTTTCTAAAATCAATGCCTTTCCTGTAATCTTTTATTCAAAAGGATGACATATCTCCTCTTTCATGCTGTTGTTTCGGTTGAGGCTCCGGGACCCTCGTATTAAAAAGGCCTGAGCATAAATAAGTGTCACGGCTGTGTAATCAATGTTTTTTTCTAATTTCACGGTTGCAAATAATGATCTGTGGGTTTCTAAAATCAATGCCTTTCCTGTAATCTTTTATTCAAAAGGATGACATATCTCCTCTTTCATGCTGTTGTTTCGGTTGAGGCTCCGGGACCCTCGTATTAAAAAGGCCTGAGCATAAATAAGTGTCACGGCTGTGTAATCAATCTTTTTTTCTAATTTCACGGTTGCAAATAATGATCTGTGGGTTTCTAAAATCAATGCCTTTCCTGTAATCTTTTATTCAAAAGGATGACATATCTCCTCTTTCATGCTGTTGTTTCGGTTGAGGCTCCGGGACCCTCGTATTAAAAAGGCCTGAGCATAAATAAGTGTCACAGCTGTGTAATCAATTTTTTTTTCTAAATTCACGGTTGCAAATAATGATCTGTGGGTTTCAAAAATCAATGCCTTTACTGTAATCTTTTATTCAAAAGGATGACATATCTCCTCTTTCATGCTGTTGTTTCGGTTGAGCCTCCGGGACCCTCGTATTAAAAAGGCCTGAGCATAAATAAGTGTCACGGCTGTCTAATCAATGTTTTTGTCTAATTTCACGGTTGCAAATAATGATCTGTGGGTTTCTAAAATCAATGCCTTTCCTGTAATCTTTTATTCAAAAGGATGACATATCTCCTCTTTCATGCTGTTGTTTCGGTTGAGGCTCCGGGACCCTCGTATTAAAAAGGCCTGAGCATAAATAAGTGTGACGGGTGTGTAATCAATTTTTTTTGCTAAATTCACGGTTGCAAATAATGATCTGTGGGTTTCTAAAATCAATGCCTTTACTGTAATCTTTTATTCAAAAGGATGACAGTACTACCAAAATACAGCCAATGAAGGGCCTTAGGAAGACTGAGCCAAGGTTGGATTGTAGTATTTGGTTAGGCTAATCATGATGGCCATGTAGACCACCACCACCGAGAGTCCTGGAAGTAACAGGGATGATGAGATGAAAGAGCTAAGAATAGTAGAACTTGAAACAACAGAGTTAGCCATGGGTGTTAGTGCAAAACCGCTTGGCTTTTTTTTGGCTTTGGGTGTGGCTATTCATGCAGGCCATATAGAGCTGACAACATTCGGTGTCGTATCAGCTATTAAACTAATAAGAACAGTACTACCAAAATACAGCCAATGAAGGGCCTTAGGAAGACTGGGCCAAGGTTGGATTGTAGTATTTGGTTAGGCTAATCATGATGGCCATGTAGACCACCACCACCGAGAGTCCTGGAAGTAACAGGGATGATGAGATGAAAGAGCTAAGAATAGTAGAACTTGAAACAACAGAGTTAGCCATGGGTGTTAGTGCAAAACCGCTTGGCTTTTTTTTGGCTTTGGGTGCGGCTATTCATGCAGGCCATATAGAGCTGACAACATTCGGTGTCGTATCAGCTATTAAACTAATAAGAACAGTACTACCAAAATACAGCCAATGAAGGGCCTTAGGAAGACTGGGCCAAGGTTGGATTGTAGTATTTGGTTAGGCTAATCATGATGGCCATGTAGACCACCACCACCGAGAGTCCTGGAAGTAACAGGGATGATGAGATGAAAGAGCTAAGAATAGTAGAACTTGAAACAACAGAGTTAGCCATGGGTGTTAGTGCAAAACCGCTTGGCTTTTTTTTGGATTTGGGTGCGGCTATTCATGCAGGCCATATAGAGCTGACAACATTCGGTGTCGTATCAGCTATTAAACTAATAATAACAGTACTACCAAAATACAGCCAATGAAGGGCCTTAGGAAGACTGGGCCAAGGTTGGATTGTAGTATTTGGTTAGGCTAATCATGATGGTCATGTAGACCACCACCACCGAGAGTCCTGGAAGTAACAGGGATGATGAGATGAAAGAGCTAAGAATAGTAGAACTTGAAACAACAGAGTTAGCCATGGGTGTTAGTGCAAAACCGCTTGGCTTTTTTTTGGCTTTGGGTGCGGCTATTCATGCAGGCCATATAGAGCTGACAACATTCGGTGTCGTATCAGCTATTAAACTAATAAGAACAGTACTACCAAAATACAGCCAATGAAGGGCCTTAGGAAGACTGGGCCAAGGTTCGATTGTAGTATTTGGTTAGGCTAATCATGATGGCCATGTAGACCACCACCACCGAGAGTCCTGGAAGTAACAGGGATGATGAGATGAAAGAGCTAAGAATAGTAGAACTTGAAACAACAGAGTTAGCCATGCGCTTGGCTTTTTTTTGGCTTTGGGTGCGGCTATTCATGCAGGCCATATAGAGCTGACAACATTCGGTGTCGGATCAGCTATTAAACTAATAAGAACAGTACTACCAAAATACAGCCAATGAAGGGCCTTAGGAAGACTGGGCCAAGGTTGGATTGTAGTATTTGGTTAGGCTAATCATGATGGCCATGTAGACCACCACCACAGAGAGTCCTGGAAGTAACAGGGATGATGAGATGAAAGAGCTAAGAATAGTAGAACTTGAAACAACAGAGTTAGCCATGGGTGTTAGTGCAAAACCGCTTGGCTTTTTTATGGCTTTGGGTGCGGCTATTCATGCAGGCCATATAGAGCTGACAACATTCGGTGTCGGATCAGCTATTAAACTAATAAGAACAGTACTACCAAAATACAGCCAATGAAGGGCCTTAGGAAGACTGAGCCAAGGTTGGATTGTAGTATTTGGTTAGGCTAATCATGATGGCCATGTAGACCACCATGTAGTAATAAGAACAGTACTACCAAAATACAGCCAATGAAGGGCCTTAGGAAGACTGAGCCAAGGTTGGATTGTAGTATTTGGTTAGGCTAATCATGATGGCCATGTAGACCACCACCACCGAGAGTCCTGGAAGTAACAGGGATGATGAGATGAAAGTGCTAAGAATAGTACTACTTGAAACAACAGAGTTAGCCATGGGTGTTAATCCAAGACCGCTTGGATTTATTTTTGTATTGGGTGCAGCTAATCATGCAGGCCATATAGAGCTGACAACATTCGGTGTTGTATCAGCTATAAAAATAATAAGAACTGTACTATCAAAATACAGACAATGAAGGGCCTATGAAGACTGAGCAAAGGTTGGATTGTAGTATTTTGTTCGGCTAATCATGATGGCCATGTAGACCGCCCGTAACAGGGATGAAAGTGCTAAGAATAGTACTAATTGAAACAACAGAGTTAGCCATGGGTGTTAGTCTAAGACCACTCGGCTTTTTTTTGGGTTTGGGTGCAGCTAATCATGAAGGACAGATAGACCTGCCACCATTTGGTGTTGTAACAGGTATGAAAATGCAAAGAACAGTACTACATAACACAACCTACTTACCATGGGTCCCAGGACATATGTTTGGTTGTTATATTTTGTAAGGGTAATCATGCAGGCCATATAGACCTCCACCGATAGGGTGAGTATGAGTAACAGCTATTAAAATGCGAAGGACATTACTAATTAACACAACATAGTTACCATGGGTCGCAGACCAAGAGCAAATGTCTTATTATTATATTTTGTATGGGTAATCATCCAGGCCGTATAGACCTCACCAAATAGGGGGAGTTACAGAGATTAAAGTGCTAAGAATGGTAGTACTTAAAACACAACCTCGTTAAAATAGGTAGCAGACCACATGTCTTATTATTATAATTTTTCAGGGTAATCTGGCAGGCCATATAGAACTCCCCCGATAGGGGGGGGGGGGGGAACAGGGATTAAAGTGCTAAGAAAAGTACTAATTGACACAAGCTAGTTGGGTCCAAGAACGCATGTTTGATTATTAGAATTTATTAGGGTAATTATATATCTAACAAATCTATCTATTTCTCTTCTATCTAACTATCAATCTATGTATATCTATCTATCCTATCTATCACTATCAATCTATCTTCTGTCCGGGATGTTTTGAGACAGCCACTTTGGGAATGTTAGTTGATTTAGACCCATTATGGCTTAAAAGCAGACTCTGCATCAACTATGTAATTTTCCATGGGAGTTTTGCCAGGGATCCCCCTCCAGCATGCAACAGTCCAGGTGTTAGTACCCTTGAAACAACTTTTCCATCACTATTGTGGCCAGAAAGAGTCCTTGTAGGTTTTAAAGTTCGCCTGCCTATTGAATTCAATGGCGGTTCGCGCGGTTTGCGCGTTCGCGAACAATACCGGAAGTTCGAGTCCACGGTTCGCGAACCGAAAATTTTAGGTTCGCGACATCACTATCTAGAAGTACAAATACATCTACTGTTAATCCTTCACAGTCTAATGTGCATGATATTCCTGTAGATATAAAAGATTATATTGCTTGATTGTTATGCCAGTAATTTGAGTGGTAAAATATTCCACCTTACACCAGAATTGACTTACTTTCGGGCAGTCTCATAAAAGATATAACAAATTGGGATTGCTGATTCTACATCTAATACACTCATTGCTAATATCCCTTTGCCATTTTGAAACCCAACAGGGGATGAAATAATCCCCATTAACACATTTTATTTGTCAATCTCAAAACGGTTTTCAAACTTAATTGTAAGATTTCATAATTAAACTCCTCTTTAAGCAGGTATGTCTGCTAGGGTTCGGCAAATGTGTTTATATTCGAATTCGAATGCTAGAACAAATGTTATTGTAGAAATTCGATTTACAAAATTGAATGTTGATAAGAACGATTATTCTTAAATATTCAATAATTGAATGCTATTTACAGTTTTCGAATTTCACTTTCGATTTTGAATGTTTATAATTAGATAGAATGTCCACAAATTTTGAATGTAACATTTGATTTAACAAATACTATTCAGAAGTTCAATAGTTCATGTGGTAGGGAATTTAGTAAATTGATACATAATAGATACAAATATATCAATTCAAATGCTTCTATTTCAAATATTGCATACTTCGAATACTACATTTAAAGAAAGCATTAAAAATACTATTACAAATATATAAATACAAATTTTTCAAATTCGAATATTGCATAATTTAAATTATTAGAAAAATTCAAATAGAATATTACATTTAATGAAAGCATTAGAAATACTTAAACGCACATTAGAATGTTGTACAAATATTCGAAATTCAAAATGAACGAACAAATGTGTTAAAATTTGTTTCATTTTTTTGAATGTTGAGAAACATTCGCCCATACCTAATGTCTACCAGTTATTTATAGCCTTCTGTATATCTATTGAGTAAGAATGTAATAAAAGATAAATATTTTAATCCTCTCTCTGTCTTCTATAATATTCTAGAAAGGATGTTTCTGCCAGAAGTTATTATGGTTTCTAATTAAAGTGTTGAAGTTTGAAAAACGCAAATTTATGAGAAACTGGATTATTATATAAAGAACTAAATTGTCCAAAAGATATTTTTTTATTTTTTTTAAAACTATACAGTTCTGAGTGGAGATAGTTTGATTAATATTCTAAAAAATGTAAAATATTGTAATAGTTACCAGCAAAAAAAGTGTTCTCCTATTTCCATATTTGAATAGAGCAATTAATTTGATAACCCAATTAAGGGGAACCTTATTAAGATTGCTGTATTTTAAATTTGGTAAACCTAAGCCTCATTTTTCTCTCAGCAGATATAATTTGGACAAATATATTATAGGTTTTTTTCCCTTGCCAAATAAAAAATCTCATTGCTTGTTCTAAAGGAAGTAAATCCTTCTTCAGTATCATTCTAGGGATCATCTGAAGTACATATAATAGTCTAGGTAAGTAAAACATTCTAATAGATTCTTCCTAAAAGTTAAATTCTCAAGGCTTTCCAACAAAACAGTTTTATTTTCCGTTCTTCCAGAAGACAGGATAGATTTAAACTATTACACTTATTATGGAAAATAAGAAATATTAATGCATACATATGTCAGGTGTTTTAACAGTCACAAATGCAAATTTAAAAATATCATTACTTTTATTAAGCCATAAGATTTACGATTTTATAAGATCCAAAATTAATGTTATATAGTCTTTAGGTTGAGTTACACAATCTTCTGGCAACCATTTTTCCTCTGTGGTCCATGTCTTTTCACATTTTGAGTGTGAGAAGAAACATCAATGTCTGTCTGACAGACTGGGATAGACAGCATCACTTTTAACATGAGGCTCTGGGATTGTTTTTTTTTAACAAGTCAAGAAACTTTCTAAGTTCTGTTATCCATTGTCAAGTAACCACTTGGTATGTGTTTTATTGTAATGTCTGGGACTTTATGAGAACTGTGGAGCCTGAACTTGGTCATTCGTCAGTTTTCTTTCATTGACATCTATAATTCTATAACCATTAGTAGTTATAGGCCTATAACCCGGTATAAAGGGCTGTTTTTCCTCCCAAATGATCTTCCTTGGGCTTCTATGTCAGTTTTGTTCATTCTAGAATTTATCCAAGACAAAATTCCCCTATTGGGGTGCACACTAGAAATCATGCTGGATTGCGCTCAAGCTCTAGAGTCATGTAGTAGAATTTTGTTTTTCATTTAGATCTATACTATTTCATTTATACATATGTACTCTTTCACATACACCTTTGACCCCTTCCCACTCCCGACACTTGTCATATATCATATCCCTTTAATTCTGCCACAAAACCATATTTTCGTTGTTAAACCTTTGTTTAATAATGTATTGAATCTTAATATAATTTGAAACCTTCCATAGTATTTTCATGTGTTTTTTTAATGTAAACTAGCAACTAATAATAGTTTACTTTAGGTCTCAAAGAGCACTACATTTTACAGGGTATAATTCACCACTAATACAAGCACAATGAATCTGCTAATAATGCATCAAGGACTAGAGGGAGGTGAGGAATAATCTTAAACTCAATACAAAATGAAGATTTATTTATTCTTTTTTAATTTATAATGAGATCAGCTAATATGGTATATGGTAATGTATCATAATGCATCATATGCAGCCCTAGGAATATATTTTTATTTCAAACTATTTATAACCATGTTTTACTTTACAAACCACTGTGTAATAATAAAATACAACCCCATTAACTACAATACATCATAATGTAAATGTTTTACAATTTTATTTACAATAATTGTATTTTTGCCAGGAAACCATAAAATTACAATTATAATATAATAAAAAATGTTTTTTTTTATTCAAATGAGATAAATCTAACAAAATAATTATTAGTCTGGTTAATTTTGTCAACATTTTAGATTTTATTTTACATCTGTTGTAGAGAAGCCAAGAGTTTTGTGCATAACATTTAGGGAAAAAAATTTAAGCAGCCTAGCACTTAACTATTTCCTTACTGAAATAGTTATAGGAGTGTATAGTTCAGTTGTAGTAATAGTTTTATGATGTAGTGTTAAAGACTTTAAAAATCTTTTTTGTTTTGTTTCTTTGCATAAAATCATAATTCTGTTTTAATATTTTTTTGTTTAAAAATGATACAATAAAATAATTCAGATAAGTCCTTCAAATCAAAACAGTTTTAGTTTGCAGAATGAAATTCATTGCATATGAAGTTTCGTCTCTAGATTTTTTTATTATCTGGAATAATAATGTGCAGTGACAGTACCATATTACATCTCACCGACTCTTAGATTCCTCTTATACACCGTACACTTGACTATACATTGTCCAATGAACTTAAAGAAATACATGATGAACCCATTTCATTGGTGGCTGAGATGCCAATAAAGATCAATATTAAATCCAACTGCCAATTTTGGCAAAGTAAGACACATCTCAGTCAAACAATTCTAGTTCTCTTACAAGGACACAGACATGATTTGAAGTGTCAAACAAACAGATGTTGGAATCCTTCAGTCTGTGTTCTTTTGAGATACATTTCCACTGTTACTAAAATATATAAACCATTGTAACTGACAATCATTGTTTTTTTTGCCATTCTGTAAGGTATTTAGTTTCTTTTGTTAAACCCTACCCTTTAACAAATCTAAAGATATGCAGTAACAGAGAGGAAAAAAACATATTTAAAGGGACATTCTAAAACACTTTATTATTGTGCATGTGATTTTTGCATTACTGACACTAGCTTATTATGTGTTTGATCCCCCTGCAAAGGTAAAGTCAAACTCAGTTGGAGCAGAATATGGATGGTCAGGAGCAGAAATTACACAATGCTGCAATTATTGTATTACAACGTCCCTTTAAGCTATTACGAGGAAAGAGTGGAAAACACCTGTGTTATTTTCTTTTTTTTTTAAGGTATTCATCTTGGAAAGTGAACATTGCTAGAACAGCACATATAAACATGTTAATAATTAGCCTATTAGTAGACTTAGAAGTGGTAGGTTCTGGTCAGTTTATACCAGATTCTTCAGATTTGTAATTTATTCTGTTTAATGAAGCTGTGCCTTAGAAGTGTTAACACCTATATTGAAAATAAATGGTTAATCTGCCAAACAAAAATTAGTCTTATTGATATCTTAAGGTTGACAAAAGCAAATTTGCTCATTTTTAAAGTGCTTCAGAGCAACACATGTATTGCTCTAATTTGTGGTTATTATTATCGATTTATTGATCGATTTCTTTTTGGCTTCTTTTCTGTTGGGCTTCATTCTTGACAACTGGGTCTGACATCTGTGTGTGTATACATTCACCTTGGCTTGATCCCCACACCAAATTCCTATACCACATACTGTACTTTGTAGATCCTATCTACTGTCTATATTCAGATGTCTAGCAGGCCTGTTCACTGATGCCTTCTTCAAGAGTCTCATTTTTATGCCACCAAGCCAAGTCTTGTAATCTTAGCCGAGAGGAACGAATGGATGATGAAAACTATAGGCTTTGGGCAAGAATGAAGATCCAGTTGCTGAGAAAAAAAAGTGAGATTGTTATTTAACTGTTGCTTAATAACAGTATTCAAACAAAATATTCTAAAATGATTAGTTTACGAGTGGTCCTGAATAAGTATTTTTACCTAGTTATTAGTCAAAGGTTCTTCAAGAAATGTACTTTTTACTTTTAACTCTAATAATATTGTTATTTAGTTAATATACATTAAAAGGGACACAGAAATTAAAAGTAAAACCAGAAAAGATAAAGAAACCATTAAACTGCAGCTACCAAAGGGACAATGTATTCTAAAAAAATATATCTTCAGAAAATGTGGTTTAACTTTAAATTAAAGGGCCATAATACCCAAATGTTTAAACACTTGAAAGTGATGCAGCATAGCTGTAAAAAGCTGACTAGAAAATATCTCCTGAACATCTCTATGTAAAAAAGAAAGATATTTTACCTCAAAAGTTCCTCAGTAGCCACCTCCCATTGTAAAGGATTTCTAAGCAGCATTTTAGTATGTCTGTCCTAGGACAGCTTAGGGGATGAGCCTCGTGAACTCTCATATTATTTCACCAATCAGGTAAAGGAAGCTTACTATGAAATCTCATGAGAGTTAAGTCAAATCTCATGAGATCACAGTAAGAGTTCATGACCTCAGCACTGCTGATGCTGATTGGCTGCTGTTCATTTCTTCATTTTTTTTTATTTTTACCTGCAGCTGGGAGCAGGTGAAGTATAACTTTTTACACAGAACTTACTCTGCTGAGCTGAGAAAACTGTCAGGTAAAATATCTTCCTTTTTTACATAGAGATGCTCAGGTGATATTTTCCTGTCAGCTTTTTACAGTTATACTGCATCAGTTTCAAGTGATTTAGCATATGAGTATTATGTCCCTTTAACAAAGCAAAATCAGTTGTGTATTTAATAATGCTCATATCATAATTTGGTAGGTAGTTATTATTAATGTTCAGTGGTTGATAGATATCATTTAGATTTAAACAGATTTTACTTCACATTTTCTTAGACAAACAAAAATTGAGGTTTAATCTCAGCTCTTTCATACACAACTTTTCTGTTAGTTGAATGTCCCTCTAATCAGGATTTCACAGGAAATACCTAAAACATTTATCACTTGATATATTTTTGATCTTGTTTTGTGTATGTGTGGTAAAGAACCATTATGCGATATATTAGTGTAAAATGAAAACTCTGCGAGGGAAAAAAACATTTATGTAGTTAATTTCACATAAATGTTATTAAAAGCATTTAAATATTAAAAGAGTTTATAGTAAAGAAAATGCATTTAGCATTTTAGGATTGGTTAAATCTCCTTGTTCCAGCATAAACCCAATAAGAATGGGAGACTTTTCTTTTTTTTTTTTTTTTCTTTAAATTAGCTTTATTATGTATTATATAAGATGGGGTTTACAATTTTGGAGACGCAGCTCCATATATTTATACATGAATAGCTTGACAATATGTAAAAAGGCTTTTTGGCTAATTAGTTTCAACAAAACATTTTTAACTTTGGACTGGTGCAACCCACGTCTGAGTAAAAACCACTTTATCTAAATATTCATATGTAGTTTTATGAGATATATAGGGGATCTCTACTGCTTACATACGTTGAATTACTAGACATTGAAGGGATTATATGGTTACTCTGTATGTTGATACTATACCTAGTGTTTTCGAGTATGGGTGTGAGGTTAGATTATATATCTTTAATATAGGATTCCCAAGTTGTCAGGATGTCTGAGTACATGTCCATTCTATCATGTTTCATATAGTATAGTTCCTCGAGGTGGATAGACTCAGATACTCTTTGTAACCACATTGCTTTTGTGGGGGGGTCCTTAGCTTTCCAATTTTTGGCTATTAAAAATTTCACACTATTAACCATAATATAGAATAATTTAAGAAAAGGTTTATGTTTTATCTTAGGAGGTTTGTTTAGTAGCCACAGCAAAGGGTCCAAGGGAAATTGGGTTTCTAAAATGTCCTCTATTTCAGTAATCACAGTCCTCCATAGATTTTGGATAACCGTGCACCACCACCACATGTGGGTCATGCCACTGTTTACATGGCCACACCGCCAGCACTTATTATTAGATCTATGATATAATCTGTGGATTTTTTGGGGTGTATAATACCACCTATGGAGAATTTTCAGATTAATTTCTAATGCTGCTGTGGAGATTGAAGTTTTTAGAGTGGATTGGACTATCTTCCTGCCCACATATAGTGGGATTGTTATTCCTATGTCTTTTTCCCAACTATCTAGGTATGGTAAGGGTTGTCCTGGGAATGGGGTGATCAGTATCCTATATATCGTCAAAACTGTGTGGCGAGTCGGTGGGCGTCGGACACATAATTGTTCGTAATTAGTCAACGGTCTGGTCATGTTTGGGGATTGTTGGTGGAGTGTGATAAAGCTGTGGATGCGCCTATATGTGAACCAGTTAGTAAGGCAGGAAAAACCTTGCTCAATTAAGTTGATTTGTGATTTAATCTGTTCATTTTGTATGAGCCAGTGTATTGGGAAGTCTTTAATGTGAGAAGGGTAACAGTGTCTCTCTATGCTTGGGCCTAGGTCAAATTCACCATTTTCCACTAAGGATGTAAGCGGGGAGGGTCTAGAAGTGAGATTTGGGAAATATATCATTATTTTGCTCCACATCGTGTATGTTTCTGATATAATTGGAGTAGTATGTGGTAGTTTAAATTTAAATGATGGAAATGTCCAGCAGTATCTACTAAGATTTGTTGTGTAAGTTATTCCATGTTCCATGTCAACCCACCGTTTAAATGTTCTATGTATATTCCAGTCAACTATTCTTTGTAAGAATATTGCGTATCTGTAATATGTTAGGTTAGGTATGCCTAGTCCTCCTTGTGTTTTGGGTAAGGACATAAGTTGTTTGTTAATTCTAGGGTGTTTCCTGTGCCAAGTGAAGTCGCTGAGCGCTCGTTGAAGTAAATTTAGATATTTTTCTGGCAGAGGAATTGGTAACGTTTGGAGAATATATAAGATTCTAGGAAATATATTCATTTTTATCAGGTTAATACGCCCTAACCAAGATAGGTTTTTGGATCTCCAACTCGATAGGTCTCTTATAATCTCTTTTTTGATTTTTACATAGTTGAGATCGTATATTGTCTCTATAGATGTGGCTAGAGCGATTCCTAAATATCTAAGGGAACGAGTATTCCATTTGAATGGGGTAAGGGTCTCAGCTATCTTCTTTTTTTGAGAATCTAGTGTTATATTAAGAATTTCTGATTTGGGGATGTTGATTAGGAAGTTCGATTGGGTGTGAAAGTTGTCAAATTCTTGTATTAACAAGGATAGGGATGTTTCTGGGTTTGTTAGCGTAAATAGGATGTAATCTGCAAACAGAGAGATAACATATTTTTGATCACCTATGGTGATTCCCTCAATCCCAGGGTGGGATCTAATTCTAACCGCTAAAGTCTCTATTACGCAGGCGAATAATAAAGGAGATAATGGGCACCCCTGCCTCGTTCCATTAGATATCTTGAATGAGTCGGACAGGGTGCCATTTATTAGTATTTTTGCACTTGGGTGAGTGTATAAAGAAAATATCTTTTGCATTATGCCTTCCCCAAATCCAAATGCTTGTAGGGTCAGCTGTAGGAAGTCCCATGCTATCCGGTCGAAGGCCTTTTCGGCATCGACCGAGAGCATGATTAGTGGGAGTTTCTGATTTTGTGCAAAAAAGATTGTATTAAGAGCCCTTACTGTGTTATCTTTTGCTTCTCTCCCTATCACAAACCCCACTTGATCGGGATGTATAAGGTCTGGTAGTAAGCCATTAAGTCTGTTTGCCAATAATTTAGAATATATCTTGGTGTCAGAGTTTAGAAGAGAAATTGGCCGGTAACTCGCAGTTAAGTCAGGGGATTTATTCGGTTTCAGTAAAGTGGTAATGTGGGCTTCTAGTGCTGAGTCCGGGAAGGGGTGAGCAAGATCTATTGAATTAAAATAATGCAAGAGGTGTAATGCTAGCTGTTCTGCGAATACAGAGTAGTATTTGTATGTGAAGCCGTCTGGGCCTGGCGATTTGTTGTTAGGGAGATTTTTAATCACAAATTGTAGTTCTTTTAGTGAGAAGGGTTGATCTAATGCTTCTTTTTGCACTTGGGTCAGTTTGGGAAGACTCAAATTGGCAAGATATTCCGTTATCATTGTATGGTGGGAGGTGACGTCCGAAGTCGGACTGGGGAGTAGTTTAGGTAAGTTATACAATTTTTGATAATAGTTCCTAAATGACTCCGCTATGGCCTGTGTTGATCTATGAGACTTATCTTTGTCGTCTTTTATGTGGAGGATGTAATTGGAGGTGGATTTTTTCTTTTTTATATATCTAGCCATAGAGCGTCCTGGTTTGTTTTGGTCCATGTAGGAGTGCTGTCTAGACAGGAAGGCGTATCTAGTCTGTTCTTTATTAAGGATAGAGGCTAGATTAAAACGTTTAGCTTGAAGAGTTTGTAGTGTGGTGTCATCTTTAGTGTTTTTTTTTTATGGATTTCTTCAAGTTGTGTTATTTCTTTAATGAGGGTGGTAATTGCTTCCCTTTTTTGCTTATTAAGATGGGCTTTATGAGCTATGAGCTCTCCTCTTATAGTGCATTTATGTGCTTCCCAGTTGTTCTGTGGGGAGGTGTCTGTATGTTTGTTATGAAGGAAGAATTCATCTATACGAGTTTGAAGTTTTGTGGTAATGGAAGGGTCAGATAACAGGCTATCGTCTAATTTCCAAATATATTGTTTCAGGGGTTTGGAAGGCCAGTTGAAAGCACATTGTACTCCCGCATGATCTGACCACGTTATTGGGGAGATCTGTGCTGATCTGGCCAAGCTCATACTGGTGATGTCAGTGAATATATAATCAATTCTCTTATATGCCTTGTGAGGGAAGGAATAGAACGTGTAGTCTACAGAATCTGGGTGTAGGGTTCTCCACACGTCTACACAGCAAAGTTGTTTTAGAATATTATTGGACTTCTTTATGCTTGATTTAGCGTTAGAGGAGGTATGTGAGGAGCTATCTAAGAGTGGGTTGAGGGTCAGGTTGAAGTCTCCTCCTATCAACAGCATGCCTTTTTGATGTTCTGTTATGATGTTTGATACTTTTTTGAGGAATGAATGCTGCTTTGTGTGCGGAGCGTATAGTGAGACTATTGTAATAGGAAGGCCGTAAAGCAGTCCAGTGACTAGGATATATCGTCCCTCCCTGTCCCTATGTACTGATATCTATTGGAATGGTATCCCTGCTTTTATTAGGATCCCCACTCCTTGGATTTTGTTTCTGGGGGTGAGAGGCGAAGTAGCTTTTACCAAATTTAAAATGAAATGTTTTGGGTTCTTTCCCCTTTAAAAAATGGGTCTCTTGGAGCAATATGATGTCTCCCTTCTTGTGTTTAAAATCTGTGAGTGCTGTTGTCCTTTTTCTGGGGGAGTTAAGTCCCTTTGAGTTGATAGAGATAAAGTTTATAGATCTAGTGTCGATTACTTTACGTGTCTGTAGAGCCATGAGAGAAGTGGGTTAGTGGAATAGGAAGTAATCTGAGAGACGTAGTGAGAAGTGGTTGTGGGAAAAGGTCTTGATAAATGTGGTGTGTGGGTGCCCAGTCCAGAACAATCTTAGAACATAACAACTTAAACCAAAACATTAAATAGCATGTGGAGTTATAAAACATTACTAAGTAGAATAACAATAACACTTGAAAGTGAACAGAAGAACTGAACAATAAAAACAATAAAAACAATAATAACAGCATCTTCCCTTTAAGAAAGATGAGAAGAGGAATGGCCACTCCTCCTCATCAGCCAGGTCTCAGAAAAGACCTTGGGCCATGGTCGCTTATATATGTTACCCTGAGGGGTTGTTTAGTTTTTAGGATGGTAAATGTCCTACTTGAAATAAGGAAAAGGAGGTAGGATAAAACTAGTAGGACATGTTTCATTTCACCTATCAAGTAATGTTACCACCTATTTGTGAGGTCTCGCCTGGATAGGGGCATTGAAAGCTTTGCATTAACATTTTCTGATTAATGGGAGAAGATTATACCCTCCTCAACATAACAATGTATACTATTATAATATAATTATCCGTATAAAAACAAAGTAAACAAGGAACATTTATAATCTAATCACAAGTTAGTAGTCTTCTTTTCTGAGAGGGGAGTCAGTACACTTCACAGCATAACAGTATATACTATATATAACTATCTGTAGAAAAACAAAATAAACAGGGAACATTTATTGTCTATTCACATGTTAATAGACTTCTCTCTGAGAGGGGAATTAACTCGAAGGAGCAGATAAGTATCACTATTCAGGCATTTTGTAGAGATGAGGAAAATAAAACCATAGTATAAGACAGTACTTATCTGAAGAAGAGCTGATGATGCATATGGAATATGTGTAGAGTCTCAAGGAGGGATGTTCTGATGATTAGGAGAAGGCCTGTTTTTGGCTTTTTTAGACACAGTGGACCAGTTAGAAGGCATTCCTATGGATTTTTTACCCTTGAAACGATCCGGAGGGGGGTCCTCTGTGTCTGAGTGTGAGGATGGGTCGACAAGTTTAATGCCTAAAGCTTGTGAGAGAGTGTCCAAGTCCGAAGACTCTCTGTACACTAACATTTTGCCAGCGTGTGGAATCAGAAGGCGAAAAGGGAATCCCCATCGATATTTGATATGGTGTTCTTGGAGGGCTGTGGTTAGGAATTTCAAGGCTTTTCACTTTTCAATGGTTGTTGGACATAAATCTTGGTATATTTGAATTTCTTTGTCTTGAAACGTTATGGGATGGGTGTTTCTGGCCGCAGCCCAAATAGTTTCTTTGTCCTTGAAATGGAGTAGTCTGATGACAACATCTCTCGGTGGGGCAGAGGGGTTAGGGCGAGGTCTTAGTGCCCTATGGGCTCTTTCAATAGCTGTGTCAGTGAAGGAGGTAGATTTTGTGAGATGATTGAAAAACCTTGTTAAATAGGAGTGGAGGTCTTCGGTAGGTATGTCTTCAGGGATTCCACGAATCCTTAGGTTGTTCCTCCTACTCCTATTCTCCAGGTCCTCCACTTTCTCTTGTAGTGTATGGATCATGGAGGCCTGCTGCGACAGGCCAGTTTCTGTTGTGCCCAGCATGGTATTGATAACTTCTTGGGTCCCCTCTAGGTCGTCTAATCTTGCGCCCAGAGTACCAATTTCTCTTTTAACAGTGGATATTTCTGATTGTATGAAGGATTTGAGGTCCGCTATATCGGACTTGGAGGGTAGTTTATCAATAGTAGCTTGTAATATTGTGAGTTGTTGTTGTGTAACAGAGAGACCTGCTATTTGATCCGGTGGAGGGGGAGAAGCAGGCTGTGAAATGTCTTTTAATAATGAGGATGCATCTGTTTTAGATTGGTCTGATGGAGAAAAATAAGCAGACATAGATGTAGCCTGGGCTGAAGTTTTCCCAATCTTGTCAGGCTTTGCAGGCCTTCTAGACGCCATGATGTTATATAGATGAGCAGTGTTAAAGCTGGGTTGAAATAAGCAGTATGATTGAGAGTCTCAGTCTGTGTTAGTATATATCTTAACTGACTCCAGGTTTATATCACCCCTGCTGTAGGGATTACTTGATCTGGTAATACTATGGTTGCTCTGATATTTCTTGCAGGCCGTTATATATATCTATATGTTAGTGTATTCCCTCTATGAGATATTATGGGGTATAAGATTGAAGATTCACATTCATTTTAGTAGGCTGTGGTTGTGCGTACCGCTCCAGCTTACAGCCTTTACAGGATGAGTTAGTGTCTCGTGTCTTAGGCCGCAGACAGGGTATAGGCAGGTCAAAATGGCGACCGGGACTTCACCGCATGGGGAATCCTCCTTCCTGCACACTACCACTCGGTGTTGCCGTGATGGTGAGTATAGCTACCCGCTGATAGAGCTCAATAAATATGCGGCTGATTCTGCATGCTGCAAGTGGGTTGATTTGTGCCGCGTCGCGGGATCTTATGGCTCCGCGATCCGGATCGCGGTCTCAGATTCAGCTAAAATGCTCGCAAATTTGGAAACTTCTTAGTGAGTTAAGGCTTCTAAGGCATAGTATCGCCACTTTTTAACTCAGGTAGGGCTTCTTATACCGGCCGATGAGGAAGAGTAGCCCCGGAGCTCACACGCTATGCGGCCATGTTCCTGCACGGCCAGGCTCCGCCTCCGAGACTTTTATTTTCTTAATATAATGTTTTAAGTAGAATATATGAACATAGCCTACTATTTTAAATACACTTTATAATCATTTTCCATCTAACAGAGCACCTTTTAGAATATATTATTACTTTTGTTGTTTGCAAAAAGATTTAAAATAAAATATAATACATATTTTAGTTTAAAATCCCTTATTTCTAACAAAACAGGAGGTAACAGTCATTTTTTATCATAAACTATTAAAGCCAGAAGATCAGTTTTGTGCAGTTTTGTGCCAGTAGAGCTTTATGGGCCAATTTAACAAGGGCTAAATGGCCATGAATGTAACTGTTTACGCGCGAGCCTTCAGGCTCGCCGGAAACAGGAGTTAAGAAGCAGCTGTCTTAAGACCGCTGCTCCTTAACATGTCCGCCTGCTCTGAGACGGCAGACATCAATACGCCCAATCGCATACGGTCGGGTTGATTGACACCCCCTGCTAGCGGCCGATTGGCCGCGAATCTGCAGGGGGCAGCATTGCACAAGCAGTTCACTAGAACTGCTTGTGCAATGATAAATGCCAACAACGTATGCCGTCGGCATTTATCGATGTGTGGTGGACAGGATCAGCTACAGTGCACCATGTCCGCTCGCACTTTGTTAAATTGGCCCCTTTGGCTCCAAAGAAAAATGTAATCCACAAAGCTGAAAACCATATGCATTTTAAAAGGTAGAGAATGAGGTAAATACTTCATGCAGTAAGTAACAATCAGCTAGATTACGAGTTATGCGTTACGGTGCGCAAGGCTTTTTTTTACGTTTTGTGCATGGCTTTTAATGCTGAAAAATTGGTCATTACACTGGAATGGCCAGGAACGCATATTACGAGTCATGTCGGTATAGCTATACCGCAAGCATTTTAGCCTGTAACTCAACGTCCATTCCGCACTCAAAAAATGAAGTTTTTGTGTGGGATTTTAATAGCACCGGTATTACAGGTTGTGCGGTCCGGCTAAAATGCTTGCGTTACAGCCTATACCGACATGATTAATACCCCCATCTGAGAGCAGTAGTTATAGATTTTGTGGAAAAAAAATGTTTCACAAAATGTATAACTAAACTGTTACAAAGAACACCCATAAACTACCTATAAACCCCTAAACAGCCACCCCCCGCATCACAAACACTATTTAAAACTTAATAAATACAAAAATATTAACAATTAAAAACTTAAATTACAAATTTAAAAAACCTAACACTACAAAAAAAATTAAAAAATCTAAAATTAAAAAAAATAATAAACACTAAATTGCGAAAAATAAAAAACATTCGCCGAGATTTAGAGTTCTGCGTTAGCCGTCAAAAGCAGCGTTAAGGGGTCCTAACGCTGCTTTTTACCGCCCGCTGGTATTTAGAGTCAGGCAGGAAAGGGTCTAACGCTCACTTCCAAGCCGCAACTTTTCCATACCTCAGATCCCCTTACGCCAATTGCGTATCCTATCTTTTCAATGGGATCTTCCTAACGCTGGTATTTAGAGTCTTGGCTGAAGTGAGCGTTAGAACTCTACCGAGCGTTAGAACTCTACCGACAAGACTCCAGCCGCAGAAAAAAGTCAGTAGTTAAGAGCTTTATGGGCTAACACCGGTTTATAAAGCTCTTAACTACTGTGCTCTAAAGTACACTAACACCCATAAACTACCTATGTACCCCTAAACCAAGGCCCCCCCACATCGCCGCCACTCTAATAAATTTTTTTAACCCCTAATCTGCCGACCGCACACCGCCGCCACATACATTATCCCTATGTACCCCTAATCTGCTGCCCCTAACATCGCCGACACCTACATAATATTTATTAACCCCTAATCTGACCCCCCAACGTCGCCGCTAACTTACCTACACTTATTAACCCCTAATCTGCCGACCGGACCTCGCCGCTACTCTAATAAATGCATTAACCCCTAAACCGCCGCACTCCCGCCTCGCAACCCCTATAATAAATTTTAATAACCCCTAATCTGCCCTCCCTAACATCTTTGACACCTAACTTCAAGTATTAACTCCTAATCTGCCGACCGGACCTCGCCGCTACTCTAATAAATGGATTAACCCCTAAAGCTAAGTCTAACCCTAACACTAACACCCCCCTAAGTTAAATATAATTTAAATCTAACGAAATAAAGTAAATCTTATTAAATAAATTATTACTATTTAAAGCTAAATACTTACCTGTAAAATAAATCCTAATATAGCTACAATATAACGAATAATTATATTGTAGCTATTTTACAATTTATATTTATTTTACAGGCAACTTTGTATTTATTTTAACTAGGTACAATAGCTATTAAATAGTTATTAACTATTTAATAGCTACCTAGTTAAAATAATCACAAAATTACCTGTAACATAAATCCTAACCTAAGTTACAATTAAACCTAACACTACACTATCAATAAATAAATTAACTAAACTACCTACAATTACCTACAATTAAATCAACTAATCTAAATTACAAAAACAAACACTAAATTACAAAAAATAAAAAAAGGTTACAAGAATTTTAAACTAATTACACCTACTCTAAGCCCCCTAAAAAATAACAAAGCCCCCCAAAATAAAAAAATGCCCTACCCTATTCTAAAATAAAAAGTTAACAGCACTATTACCTTACCAGCCCTTAAAAGGGCTTTTTGTGGGGCATGCCCCAAAGAAATCAGCTCTTTTGCCTGTAAAAAAAACATACAATACCCCCCCCAACATTACAACCCACCACTCACATACCCCTAATCTAACCCAAACCCCCCTTAAAAAACCTAACACTAAGCCCCTGAAGATCTCCCTACCTTGTATTCACCCAGCCAGGTATCACCGATCCGTCCAGAAAAGGGTCCGAAGTCTTCATCCTACCCGGCAAGAAGAGGTCCTCCAGAGGGTCCGAAGTCTTCATCCTATCCGGCAAGAAGAGGTCCTCCAGAGAGTCCAACATCGTCATCCAGGCGGCATCTTCTATCTTCTTCCATACGGAGCGGGTCCATCTTGAAGCAGCCAATGCGGAGCCATCCTTCCTCACCGATGGACTAACGACGAATGAAGGTTCCTTTAAATGACATCATCCAAGATGGCGTCCCTCAAATTCCGATTGGCTGATAGCCAATCGGAATTAAGGTAGGAGAAATCTGATTGACTGATTGAATCAGCAAATCAGATTCAAGTTCAATCGGATTGGCTGATCCAATCAGCCAATCAGATTGAGCTTGCATTCTATTGGCTGATCGGAACAGCCAATAGAATGTGAGTTCAATCAGATTGGCTGATCCAATCAGCCAATCAGATTGAACTTGAATCTGATTGGCTGATTCAATCAGCCAATCAGATTTTTCCTACCTTAATTCCGATTGGCTGATAGAATCCTATCAGCCAATCGGAATTTGAGGGACGCCATCTTGGATGACGTCATTTAAAGGAACCTTCATTCGTCGTTAGTCCGTCGGTGAGGAAGGATGGCTTCGCGTCGGCTGCTTCAAGATGGACCCGCTCTGCTCCAGATGGAAGAAGATAGAAGATGCCGCCTGGATGAAGACTTTGGACCCTCTGGAGGACCTCTTCTTGCCGGATAGGATGAAGACTTTGGACCCTCTGGAGGACCTCTTCTTGCCGGATAGGATGAAGACTTCGGACCCTCTTCTGGACGGATCGGTGATACCCGGCTGGGTGAATACAAGGTAGGGAGATCTTCAGGGGCTTAGTGTTAGGTTTTTTAAAGGGGGTTTGGGTTAGATTAGGGGTATGTGGGGTGGGTGGTTGTAATGTTGGGAGGGGTATTGTATGTTTTTTTACAGGCAAAAGAGCTGATTTCTTTGGGGCATGCCCCGCAAAAAGCCCTTTTAAGGGCTGGTAAGGTAATAGAGCAGTTAACTTTTTATTTTAGAATAGGATAGGGCATTTTTTTATTTTGGGGGCTTTGTTATTTTTTAGGGGGCTTAGAGTAGGTGTAATTTTTTATTTTTTGTAATTTAGTGTGTTTTTTTGTAAATTAGTTTAGATGATTTAATTGTAGGTAATTGTAGGTAGTTTAGTTAATTTATTTATTGATAGTGTAGTGTTAGGTTTAATTGTAACTTAGGTTAGGATTTATTTTTTTAGGTAATTTTGTGATTATTTTAACTAGGTAGCTACTAAATAGTTAATAACTATTTAATAGCTATTGTACCTAGTTAAAATAAATACAAAGTTGCCTGTAAAATAAATATAAATCCTAAAATAGCTACAATATAATTATTCGTTATATTGTAGCTATATTAGGATTTATTTTACAGGTAAGTATTTAGCTTTAAATAGGAATACTTTAGTTAATAAGATTTAATTTATTTCGTTAGATTTAAATTATATTTAACTTAGGGGGGGTGTTAGTGTTAGACTTAGCTTTAGGGGTTAATACATTTATTAGAGTAGCGGCGAGGTCCGGTCGGCAGATTAGGGGTTAATACTTGAAGTTAGGTGTCAAAGATGTTAGGGAGGGCAGATTAGGGGTTAATAAAATTTATTATAGGGGTTGCGAGACGGGAGTGCGGCGGTTTAGGAGTTAATAAATTTATTATAGTGGTGGCGAGATCCGGTCGGCAGATTAGGGGTTAATAAGTGTAGGTAAGGTCGCGGCGACATTGGGGGGGCAGATTAGGGGTTAATAAATATAATATAGGGGTCGACGGTGTTAGGGGCAGCAGATTAGGGGTTCATAGGGATAACGAAGGTTGCGGCGGTGTCCGGAGCGGAAGATTAGGGGTTAATAATAATATGCAGGGGTCAGCAATAGTGGGGGCGGCAGATTAGGGGTTAATAAGTGTAAGGTTAGGGGTGTTTAGACTCAGGGTTAATGTTAGGGTGTTAGGTGCAGACTTAGAAAGTGTTTCCCCATAGGAAACAATGGGGCTGCGTTAGGAGCTGAACACTGCTTTTTTGCAGGTGTTAGGTTTTTTTCAGCTCAAACTGCCCCATTGTTTTCTATGGGGGAATCGTGCACGAGCACGTTTTTCAAGCTGGCCGCTACCGTAAGCAACGCTGGTATTTAGAGTTGAAGTGGCGGTAAATATGCCTGTACGCTCCCTTTTTGGAGCCTAACGCAGCCCTTCAGACAACTCTAAATACCAGCGTTATTTAAAAGGTGCGGGGGAAAAAAAAAACGCGTAGCTAAAGCACCCCTTTGGCCGCAAAACTCTAAAGCTAGGTGATTAAGCTTACAAAAAATAATAAACAAAATTATCAAAAATAAAAACATGTAAACCTAATCTAATAGCCCAATAAAAATAAAAACACCCCCTAACCTACAATAAACTACAAATAGCCCTTAAAAGGGCCTTTTCTAGGGCATTGCCCTAAGTTAAACAGCTCTTTTACCTGTAAAAAAAAATACAAAAGTCCCCCCAACAGTAAAACCCACCACCCAACCAACCCCCCAAAATAAAAAAAAATCTAACTCTAAAAAATCCTAAGCAACCCATTGCCCCAAAAGATGCATTTGTATGGGCATTGCCCCTAAAAGGGCATTCAGCTCTTTTGCAAGTGCCCATCCCTAATAAAAAATAAAAAAAATAACACTAACCCCATAAAATCTACTCATTGTTCCTGAAGTCCGGACATCCATCTTCACCCAGGCAGCGAGAAGTTTTTATCCAGGCGGCGACACCTTCATCCATCTCGGAGACGTCTTCTATCTTCATCCCGGTGGCGCGGAGCTATCCTGGAAGACATCTTGCGCGGAGCATCCTCTTCATATGGTCACCGCCGTACACTGAAGTTGAATGCAAGGTAGCCGTTTCAAAATGGCGTACCTTGCATTTCTATTGGTTGATTTGATTCTTCAAATTCAAATCAGCCAATAGGATAAGAGCTTCTGAAATCCTATTAGCTGTTCAAAACAGCCAATAGGATAAGAGCTACTGAAATCCTATTGGCTGAGTTAATTTAGGATTTTTTTTATTTCACAGGTAAGTTTTTATTTATTGTAAGATAGTTATATTGTAATTTTAATTTAAAGTTAGGGGTGTGTTAGGTTTAGGGGTTAATAGTTTGATTTAGTGTTTTGAGATGTGGGGGGCTGGCGGTTTAGGGGTTAATAGGTTTATTTAGTGGCGGCGATGTGGGGTGCCGGAGGTTTAGGGGTTAATAGGTTTATTTAGTAGCGGCGATATGGGAGGCTGTAGGTTTAGGGGCTAATCATTTTATTTAGTGGCGGCGATGTCGGGGAGCAGCAGATTAGGGGTTTATTGCTTTTATTAGTGGCGACGATGGTGGGAGCGGGGGGGATTAGGGGTTAATAACTTTATTTAGGTGATGTCGGAGGGGGCGGATTAGGGTTGTTTAGACTTGGGGTTTATGTTAGGGTGTTAGGTTTAAACGTACCTTTTTTTCCCCCATAGACATAAATGGAGTTGAGTTACGGAGATTTTTCATTCCGCACTTCAGGTGTTCGTTTTTTTCTAACACTCTCTCCCCATTGATGTCTATGGGGGAAAGCGTGCACGAGCACGTCAAATCAGCCCTTGGATTTTGTGCGGTATGGAGTTTAGCGCACCATATTGCACAGCACAAGGAGGCTTTTCAGTAACTCGTAATGGCAGCGCTATGGAGAGTGAAATAATGCAACTTTTTTGGCGTTAGTTTCGCACCCTGTTTAGCGCAATACTCGTAATCTAGGCGAATTATTTTTCCATTGGAGCTTGTCCATCTTATTTAAAAAACATTTGAGTAGAGTACATTTCAAATAAATGGCTACTGGATTTTATTTCACATGGTTATTAATTATAATTCAAAAACATTACCACAGTCACCACTCCCAGTAAAAACATAATCTTCCAAAACATGGATACATTTCTAAAGTAGTACAGGAAGGTTTAGTATCCAAGACCTTTATCCACTTTCTTATGATTAAAAAAAAGTTTACAACTGAGTTCCTTTTAACTGTCATGAAATATATGGATTGCTGGTTTCTATAGGCCTCGTGGACACCTAGTTCCATAGACAAGTCCAATATTTGTGATTTGCATTAGGCACCCAGCATTACCAGTTTTTGGATGTTCCACCAGGAATCTACTTGTGACTAACTCAGAGTATATACACAGACATAAAAAGTCTTACATTTGTTTGCAGTATCATATCTCAATAATAAATAGAGAAAAGTTTACAGGTATGGCATCCCTTCCAAAGGAGAAGATGCAGGACAAACATAAATCTGTTGCCATATAGTTTCCTTTCAGTCAGAGCTTAGGCAAAGATATTGGGATACCCAGCATCAACAATCTACCTGTTAAAGTAGGGGTGTTGAAACAGACAGGGCCCCCACTAGAAATTTTGGGGCCCTTGACTCAACCATTGATCAGGCCCCCCCCCCCTCCTTTGACATGTGCAATTTTTGACCAAGTGACTAAAATGTATATGCACTTTATTCTTAATTGTCTATTTAAACTTGGAAATGTTGTAAAGGTAGTAACATACACACACACACAGACACACTCATACACTGAAACACACAAACACACTCACACATAAGGATTCACATATTGACACTCTAGCAGACACGCAAAGAAACACACTCAGACACAGAAACCCAAACAGACACTTAGCACTTGTTTACATTGACCTGACAAGTAATGAGGTAAACAACAGTTTTGTAAAAAAAAAGGAGATTTAGAAAACAAAATATGGAGTTCTGATTATCTTTTTGTAAAGGAAGATGACAACTAAATTATGACAACAGCATGCAGTGGCTGAAGGAAGGGCCCTGAACTGCCTAAACAATAATTCAAAGGTTAAATGGTGGATTGGTGACTTCCGGAAAGGTCTCATTAGTCTCAAAGTCTGTAGAAAGATGTGAATAATTAGTAGTAAGGTCAAAATGTCCTAAAAAGGAACAGACAATGGACACACACACACACAAACTCAAACTTGCACATACACCCAAGGAAACACCGACAGAGACAGCGTCAGAAAACACACAAAGACATATACACACATACACACACAGAGACACCCACAGAAAACACAAAGACATACACACACACAGAGAGACAACCACATGAAAAACACAGAAAGACATACATACACACACACACCCTCACTGAGACATCCACAGAAAACACACAAAGACATACACACCCTCACAGAGACACCCACAGAAAACACAGACATACATACATACATAAACACAAACACCCTCAAAGAAACACCCATAGAAAAAGCTCAAAGACATATGCACACACCCTCAGACATCCACAGAAAATGCAAAAAGACATACACACGGTAACACCCACCCTCACAGAGAGACCCACAGATAAAAAATACATACACATAGAGACACAAACCAAAGCACAAAGACATAAACACATACACCCACAGAAACACTCACAGGAGGAAACATTATGCACCTTGCATCCCCTAAATCAACAGTGTGTGACATGCATGATAAAAAAAAAGCAAAATTAAGAGATCACTTTTTAAAGAATCATATTTGTAAATGTGCAAACAAAAATAATTCTGTGAATTCAAAATTGTACATTAATGAGCTGGGTAGATGGCTAGATGAAGAAAAGTACCTTTAAAAGGTTAACATATGTTTGTTTGTTTTTTTCCCATTTTCCCCAACCAAGAGCACCACTTCAAATATAGTGTACACATTTTCCCATCTGTCAGTTGTACTTATGGATTTTGAAAATGCTGTACTCTATATGGTCTTGGTGGGACCATAAGCTGTGGTACTCATACCATTAGATCTGGTTAAATGCAGGATTTAGGCTTGTTGGTATGTATTTCAAAACTAAGTCAGCTGTAGTGTAAACTGAACAGTTTTAAGTTAACCTGTCTCATTTCAAACACTGAGCAATCTTAGTCTGAGAGTATAAAATTTTATGCAGATGTAAAAATCTTAGATAAAATGCCTCCTTGCATCTGGAAAGTCCTTGCATAAAGGGGCAGTAAACTCGAATGTAATATATATATATATATATATATATATATATATATATATATATATATATATATATATAAAATGCATATCTGCCAAAAGGACATCTACCATTTGTGTATTGAGGAGGAAACATTTCTGCATGGTTTTAAATATAGAATTTCTACAGCATTGTCAAATAATCATAAATACACTGCTGCTAAAAAAAATGCGTTTTTATGGACCCCCCTAGCCCCACCATACAACTACTACCACACTGAAGTTATAATCCAAAATTGCACAAAGAAATAAAAAACATTTGCTAAGTAAGTCCTACCTCCTCTTCAAATGAAAGTGATCTGTCGTCTGACTCAGGCACACATTGTACAAAGTGCCAAGTCTGTCTCACACTGAGCATAGTGGTTTAGTGCACACTAAGAAATCCTCTCAAATGCTAATACTTTACTCCTTGTAATAACATTTCCCATGCTCAATTAGCACTCTGCTATAGTACCCACTGGTGGCTGCCAAAATTTAAAAAATTTGGGTCCCTGACAGGAGTCACCCCTGCCACCCCTGATGGCGGCCCTGGAAAACAGACAAATAAAGTCATTCTCTCAAAGAGGATTCTCTTTGAATGATGGCTTCAGACTCATAATCTCTGCGGAGGTCTTCCCTTTATGGACCCCTTTTGGATTCAGACAAAGATAGTTTCTAGCAAAATTGGCTATGGCAAATTATCAGGGGCAAGTGGTAAAGAAAGATGGAGGAATCAACTTTGTTTTCAAATGTCCTGAAAGTGAGAACACTTACTTCCTACAATAAAATGCTGACAAACAACAGGACAGTCATTATTTCTGTTCTCCCAGAGATATGCATACACTAACAGCAGTTCATCTTCCTGTTAATATAAACTATAAGGCTGATTACCTAAGCATGTTTTGAAAATATCATTTGGAATAGCAACCTCACAGGTAAGATATCATTTGAATGGTGGATCAAGTTTCTATCCCTCCGCTTAATAGGGGAAAGCTATTCCAAATCTTATTAATAGTTTAACTTCTATGTAGAATTGAATACAAGGTTTATTCCAGCTCTTCTACTTTCACCCATAAAGCCATGGTACTTGTTACCCATGCAAATGGCAGTAGAACCATCTTGGGTTGTTTCCCGGAGTCCTACATTAAGGCCCAGTGTTTCTTCACAATCTTCAGAAGTTGATTTTGACAGCCTTATTGCTAAGTGGGCAAGGTTAGAGCAACTAAATATATTATATTCACTTATAAAAACTATATAAACCGACATGATAACCAAATGCTGAAGCAATTGAAAGTTATGCAGCATAGCTGTTAAAAGCCAACTAGAAAATATCACCTGAACATCTCTATGTAAAAAAGGAAGATTTTTTACCTCAAAATTTCCTCAGTAGCCACATCCCATTGTAAAGCGATTTTAAGCAGCCAGTCAGGATGCTTGTCCCAGGACTTGATAGGGAGCAAGCTTCTGGCATGCACAGGCACAGTCATGTTATTTCCCTATGCGGTTTAAGGGAGCTCACTATGAAATTTCAGGGAAATCTCATGGGATAACAGTAAAGTAAAGTGTGACATAAGCACTGATGAAGCAGATTGGCTGTTTGTTTGTTTTTCAACATACTGACAGAGCACTCACTACTGTGAGCTGAAGAGATTTTGATGTAAAATATCTTTCTTTGTTACATAGAGATGTTTAGGTGGCAATTTCCTTGTCTGCTTTTTTTCAAGTGATTTAGCATATGGGTATTATGTCCATTTAAATTATGGAAAATATCTACTACCTTAGCTTCCTGTAGAATATGATATTTTTTGTTTTTATTGGTTAATTCAGCAAAGTGCTTCTTCATCAAACATTAAGCTATGCCATCTTTTTGCATTTTTTTCATAATGGTTATCTGCTGGACCGAAGCATATTAAAAGTTTAGTCACAGTTACAGGAGTTTAATGAGACAAGAGATTGACCATCCCATTCTTCAGGAATTGTTTTATATGTTTAAAAAGAGCTCTTTTATACTTCCTTGATATTTACCTTGGTATTTGATGATCCGCCAGATGCATCTTTTGAACTTTTAAGCATTTTTTTAAAAAAAATTGTTCTTGTTGCATAAACCTTTTTAATGTCTGGCTGTTGCTTCTGACAGAAGAGTTTCACAATAACAACCTCATTCAGTAGAAGAGACATATTTCCTATTGTCATATACAGTCCCAGAGGCCTATTTATCAAGCCGTCAACCGCAAATACGCCTGGAATTCCGCAGCGTAATTGGTGGCGAGCCTGATTTCACCCATTTATCAATGCTTACAGACCAGCAAAAGTTGAAATCTGTGACGTAACATACGATCCGCCAGTCTCAGTCCGACACAGATCGATGCTTACATCATTACAGATGTTCCGAATACAAATTCGGCACTATTTGATAACTTTTGCAAGTTATCAAACTTATAAACAGTACGCTCGCCACTATTCCGGCCCAGCGTAGCTAGTTTTCAATCCGCCACCCTGAGGCCGCAGATGCCATAGGAATCAATGGGAGTCTGAATGCCGCGAAAGCTTATGTTCGATGCTGTCAGATATCCCATTGATTTCTTTGGTAGTATAAAAGTTATGTTTACACCTAACACCCTAACATAAGCCCCGAGTCTAACACCCCTAATCTGCCGCCGATATCTCCGCCACCTACATGTTATTAACCCCTGTTCCACCCGCTCCCAGAGCCCACCGCAATTAACTAAATGTATTAACCCCTATCCCTCCACTCCCGGAGCCCACCGCAACTAAATAAATATATTAACCCCTAAACCCCTGGCCTTCCACATCACTACCACTTACTAAACCTATTAAACCCCTAAACCGCCAGCCCCCACATCCCCATAAACTAAATTAAGCTATTAACCCTAATCCTAACAACCCGCTAACTTTACATTAAATATTAACTCATCCCTATCTTATAATAAATTTAAACTTACCTTTAGAATTAAAATAAACTATAATTAAACTATTAATTAACCTACCCTAACTATTATACTAAAATTACATTAAACTATATTCAACTATTAATTAACCTACCCTAACTATTATACTAAAATTACATTAAACTACAAATTAAATTAACTATATTATATATTTAAAACCTAACCCTACTCAAATTATTTAAATCTACAATAAAGAATTACTAAGTTAAAAAAATAACAACTAAGTTACACAAAATAAAAAACACTAAGATACACAAAATAAAATTTAAATGATCAAATATTTATACTAATTACACCTAATCTAATAGCCCTATGAAAATAAAAAAGCCCCCCCAAAAATAAAAAACAAAATCCCCCAAAATAAAAAAAACCCTAGCCTACAAAAAACTACCAATGGCCCTTAATAGGGCCTTTTGCGGGGCATTGCCCAAAGAAATTAGCTCTTTTACCTGTAAAATAAAATACAAACACCTCCCCAACAGTAAAACCCACCACACAACCAAACCCCCCAAATAAAAACCTATCTAAAAAACCTAAGCTCCCCATTGCCCTGAAAATGGCATTTGTATGGGCATTGCCCTTAAAGGGGCATTTAGCTCTTTTTAAGCCCAAAGTCCCTAACCTAAAATTAAAACCCACCCAATAAAAAACCTTAAAAAAACCTAACACTAACCACCGAAAGATCCACTACAGTTTTCGAAGACCGGACATCCATCCCTCATCCAGGCAGCAGAAGTCTCCTCTAGCGAAGCCGGCAGAAGTCTTCATCCAAGCGGCCGAAGACTTCATCAACCGGCGCAGAAGTCTTCAAACAGACGACATCTTCTATCTTCATCCATCCGGTGTGGAGCGGCTCCATCACAGACATCCAGGCGCGAGCATCTCTTCTTGCGATGGTCCAACAACGAATGAAGTTTCCCTTTAAGGTACGTCATCCAAGATGGCGTCCCTTACATTCCAATTGACTGATCACTATCAGCCAATAGGAATTAAGGTGGAAAAAATCATATTGACTGTTGAAATCAGCCAATAGGATTGAGCTTGCATTCTATTGGCTGATTGGGAAAGCCAATAAAATGTGAGCTCAATCCTATTGGCTGATTGGATCAGCCAATAGGATGAAAGCTCAATCCTATTGACTGATTGCAACAGCAAATAGGATTTTTACCCGGTGGATGAAGATTTCGGCCCGCTTGGATGAAGACTTCTGCCGGCTTCGCTGAGGACTTCTGCCGCTTGGATGAGGATGAATGTCCGGTCTTCGAAAACTGTGAGTGAATCTTTGGGGATTAGTGTTAGTTTTTTTTTAAGGGTTTATTGGGTGGGTTTTAATTTTAGGTTAGGGAATTTGGGCTGAAAAAGAGCTAAATGCCCTTTTAAGGGCAATGCCCATACAAATGCCATTTTCAGGGCAATGGGGAGCTAGTTTTTTTGGGGGGGGGTTTGGTTGTGTGGGTGGTGGTTTTCACTGTTGGGGGAGGTGTTTGTATTTTATTTTACAGGTAAAAGAGCTGATTTCTTTGGGGCAATGTCCTGCAAAAGGCCCTTTTAAGGGCCATTGGTAGTTTTTTGTAGGCTAGGATTTTTTTATTTTGGGGGGGGCCTTTTTTATTTTGATAGGGGCTATTAGATTAGGTGTAATTAGTTTAAATATTTGATCATTTATTTTTTATTTTTGTGCAACTTAGTGTTTTTTTAGTTTGTGTAACTTAGTTGTTATTTTTTTTGTAACTTAGTAATTCTTTATTGTAGATTTAAATAATTTGAGTAGGGTTAGGTTTTTAAATATATAATATAGTTAATTTAATTTGTAGTTTAATGTAATTTTAAGATAATGGTTAGGGTAGGTTAATTAATATTTTAATATAGTTTAACCCCTTAATGACAACTGACGTACCAGGTACGTCATGCGATTAACAAGCAGTTAATGATAATCGGACGTACCTGGTACGTCAGTTGTCTAACAGAGTGCTGGAAGTGATCACAATCACTTCCAGCAGCTCTAAAGGGTATTGCAGTGATGCCTCGATATGGAGGCATCCTGCAATACCCCTTTACAAGACTCCGATGCAGAGAGAGCCACTCTGTTGGCCCTCTCTGCACCGGTAGTGATGGTGCCGATGGTGCCTTTGTCTGGTGGGAGGAGGGAGGGTTGTGTGCGCTGCGCAGTGCACGATGCACGCGTGCACGGGTGTGCGTGTGCACGTGGGCGCGCGTGCACGAGCACGTGCACATGCGCGCATTAGCCACACTGACACCAATGAAAAAGGAAGGGGAAAAAAAATTATTATTATTTTTTTACATTTAAAAGGATCTGGGAGGGGGAGGGGGTGGGGGTATTGTGGGGGGCTGCTACACTACAGAAATAATTAAACATACAAATAAAGTTAAAAATTAAAATTAAAATAGTTTGGTTTGTGGGGCAAACTGGGTACTGGCAGACAGCTGCCAGTACCCAAGATGGCGGTTAATTAGGTAGGGGAGAGGGTTAGAGTGCTGGAGGGGGGGATCAGGGAGGTTGGTGGCTAAGGCAGGGGTCCATCAACAACTAAAATATTTTATAATTTTTATTTAAAAAAAAAAAAAAAACTCTTTTATTTAGTACTCGGCAGACCTTTCTGCCAGTACTTAATGATGGCGGTAACAATTGTGGGGTGGGGGAGGGAAAGAGAGCTGTTTGGGAGGGATCAGGGGGTGGGATGTGTCAGGTGGGAGGCTGATCTCTAAAATTAACCCTGGCAAGCTCCCTACAAGCTACCTAATTTAACCCCTTCACTGCTGGGCATAATTCACGTGTGGTGCGCAGCAGCATTTAGCGGCCTTCTAATTACCAAAAAGCAACGCCAAAGCCATATAAATCTGCTATTTCTGAACAAAGGGGATCCCAGAGAAGCTTTTACAACAATTTCTGCTATAATAGCACAAGCTGTTTGTAAATAATTTCAGTGAGAAACCTAAAATTGTGAAAATGTAAAGTTTTTTTTTTTTATTTGCTCGCATTTGGCGGTGAAATGGTGGCATAAAATATACCAAAATGGGCCTAGATCAATACTTGGGGTTGTCTACTACACTACACTAAAGCTAAAATTAACCCTACAAGCTCCCTACAAGCTCCCTAATTAACCCCTTCACTCCTGGCATAAAACATGTGTGGAGCGCGCGGCATTAGCGGCCTTCTAATTACCAAAAAGCAACCACAAACCCATATAAGTCTGTTATTTCTGAAAAAGGGGATCCCAGAGAAGCATTTACAACCATTTGTGCCATAATTGCAGAAGCTGTTTGTAAATAATTTCAGTGGGAAACCTAAAGTTTGTGACAAAATTTGTGAAAAAGTTAACTTTTTTTTATTTTTTATCGCATTTGGCGGTGAAATGGTGGCATGAAATATACCAAAATGGGCCTTGATCAATACTCTTGGATGTCTTCTAAAACAAAATATATACATGTCAAGGGATATTCAGGTATTCCTGACAGATATCAGGGTTCCAAAGTAACTAGCGCTAATTTTGAAAAAAAAGTGGTTTTGGAAATAGCAAAGTGCTACTTGTATTTATTGCCCCCATAAATTGCAAAAAAGCAATGAAACATGTAAACATTGGGTTATTTCTAAACTCAGGACAAAATTTATAAATATTTAGCATGGTGTTTTTTGGTGATTGTAGATGTGTAACAGATTTTGGGGGTCAAAGTTTAGAAAAATGTGTTTGTTTTTTTCCATTTTTTCCTCATTATTTTATCTTTTTTTTTTTTAGTAAATTATAAGATATGATGAAAATAATGGTATCTTAGAAGAGTCATTTAATGACGAGTAAAACGGTATATAATATGTGTGGGTACAGTAAATGAGTAAGAGGAAAATTACAGCTAAACGCAAACACTGCAGAAATGTAAAAATAGCCATTGTCATTAAGGGTAAGAAAATTGAAAAATGGTCCCGGTCATTAAGGGTTAATGTCATTTTAGTATAATAGAGTAGGCTAATTAATAGTTTAATATAGTTTAATGTAATTGTAGGATAAAAGTTAGGTTAGGTTAATTAGTAGTTTAATATAGTTTATTTACTTCTAAAGGTAAGTTTTAAATTTATTATAAGATAGGGATAAGTTAATATTTAATGTAAAGTTAGCGGTTGTTAGGTTTAGGGGTTAATAGCTTAATTTCATTTATGGCGATGTGGGGGACTGGTGGTTTAGGGGTTAATTGGTTTAGTAAGTAGTAGTGATGTGGGAGGCCAGAGGTTTAGGGGTAATACATTTATTTAGTTGCGTAGGGGTCCGTGAGCGGCGGGATAGGGGTTAATAACTTTAATTAGTTGCGGTGGGGTTCGGGAGAGCGGCAGGATAGGGTTTAATAGCTTTATTAGAGTTGCGGTGGGCTCCAGGAGAGGCAGGATGGGGGTTAATAACTTTATTTAGTTGCGGCGGGGTCCGGGAGCGGCGGGATAGGGGTTAAACATTTTAGTATAGTGGCGGTGTTTAGTGACAGGGTATAAATAAAGTTGGGAAAAAGCCGAATAGCAGCGAGATCGATGACTGTTAGTTAACAACAGTCCGCTGCTAATCGCCCCGTACTTGGTGCGTGGCTTTTTGACAGCTTTTTTTATAAATAAGGAGAGTGTATTCAGGTTCGCGGCTGCGATGTTAGGCGATGCGTATTGGTGCCCGTCGAATGCAGCACCGTTGACAGCTGATAAATATCCCTCCCAGAATTTTTTTTCAGACTTTCAATCTTTAACATATATAATCCTAACTTCTTGTTGACCATAAAAGAAGACAATAAATGGTAATCCATTTCATAGACTGGATCTTGTAAGATGCTTACATATTTATTTTAAAAGGATATATGACAAAGAAAACAAATGCATGTGAAAACCCTAAATGTTCCTATTTCTCCAGCAAAGACTACCATTTCAGTCTGGATAGTAAAATGCATTGTTTAAAGGGACACTGAACCCACATTTTTTCGCTCGTGATTCAGATAGAGCATGCAATTTTAAGCAACTTTCTAATTTTTTCATATTATCAATTTTTCCTTCATTCTCTTGCTATCTTTATTTGAAAACGAAGACATCTAAGCTAAGGAGCCAGACAATTTTTTGTTTCAGACCCTGGACAGCACTTGTTTATTGGTGGGTGAATGTATTCACCAATCAGCAAGAACACTCCCAAGTTGTTCACCAAAAATGGGCCGGCATCTAAACTTACATTCTTCCTTTTCAAAATAAAGATACCAAGAGAATGAACAAAATTTGATAATAGGAGTAAATTAGAAAGTTGCTTAAAATTGCATGTTCTATCTGAACCAAGAAAAAAACATTTTGGTTCAGTGTCCCTTTAATGCATATTAGCTAAGAGGAGCTCTGGTTCCGAAAAAGGACTCATTCTAAAAGTGCAGTTTTAACCTCCCGGGCAATGGCTTCATCACCTTAGAACTTAGGTGGCAGTCTGAAAAAACATCTAATACATTTCTTATCACTCCAAGTTGGATGTTCAAAAGTACGCATCTGTAAATGTTGGACGAAAGGCTTTTTATGATATTGTCTCCTTTTTACTTTGAACTAGTCTCTCTGGTGAGAATCAACTATGGTGAGCCAAAAATAACCAGAAATGAAATCCAAAACAAAAACACATTTCTAAATTTAGTATCATGAATTACAAAATTTTGCAAAATTTCCCTTTTTTTCTTTTGATTTGAGATTTAATTGTACAATTGTCATAATATGTTACTTTGGAGATATGTAAAACAGCAAATTATTTATCCACTGTGTCTGTTTTATTTTTATCTATTTTGTAAATAAAATCTTTAAAATGCCAGAATATTTTTTTTTTTAATTTACATTTACAAAAGCAATACTTACAATTTCTCCTTCTTTGCCACCAAAATCTAATATAGCATTTTAACTCCATCATCTGAAGACATTTTAAGTTTTTCATAAGGATATTGTGCCAAAGTTTAGAGAATGAACCATCCGGAGCCTCTGTGCCTATAGAGAATCCATGTTCATAATTTATGACCAATTGACACTCTTGACTTTTGTATGTACAAGCTGAGAAAAAAGGGAAAAAGTAATTAATTCTAACTTTAGAATAGTTTACAAGGCTATTGAAATCTTCCATCTTCAAATCACCAAATCTGCTACTATACAGTAAAAAATGATTTTTTATTTTAGTTAGTATGAAACCTTTGCAGTCCAAATTCTACTTTTAATTACATAAATAGATAATAAAAAAAAGTAAGTTTATAAAGATCTAAGATGAAAAATTCAGCAATGCACTTTAAAGGGACAGGAAAGTCAAATTAATCTTTCATAATTGAGATAGAGCATGGAAATTAAAATAAAATCTAATTTACTTCTGCGTTTACTCTCTTTTTTGTTTTTTAAAACTAATATGCTCAAAAGTATGCACATGCCTGAGACCTTAATGGCAGCAGTGGTATAACATTGTATTTATCACACTTAGACTGAACGGGAGTCACCTTGATAATACTATCACTGGGCTCCTATAGGAGGCGCTAGAATCAGGTGTGTAAATAATGATACAATACTAGTGAATAAAAATGTAGGAAACGGCTGGCATTGGTACAAATGACAATATTTTACACTAGTATGCCAGCATGATTAATAAATTGTGAAAAATGACAATATAAAATAAAAATAAAAATATAAATATATACGAATCAGATGGTATATGCAACCCAATCTGGAAAGTCCAGCAAGACTCTTCAAATGTCCATCAGTGCTTGAACAGGCTGCTCTCTGTCCTTCACCCAACTGGATGATGTAATTCTATGATGCAAAACAAAAACAGAAACAGAGGCGCCACATGTGTGGATCAATATAACCAGAATTTCCAGTAAAGGAGTAGAATAAGGGTACTCACAAACGAGGCGGCACTCTCTTGTGCCAGTAGGAGGCTGGTTTTCAACAGCAAAACCAGCTGGCTGTGTGTCTCCCAAATCGATCAGGAATGCTTGTCTCCTTGGTGTCAAACACCGGCTAAAATACTGCAGTGGAAGGAGGAGGGAGGGCTATAGTGCCTTAGGTTACTGTGATGGGGATAGTAACACCAACGCCTGACTTATGTAAAAGTATAAAATCAGTCTAATTTATTATACACAATAAAAATACCAAATGGTATAACAGATTACAGCTGGGTGATGACAAACTATCTCCCCATGAACCATACAAGCCTGAGGAAACGGGGTGTTCCCCGAGAAACGCGTCGCTATCCTTGTATGGTTCATGGGGAGATAGTTTGTCATCACCCCAGCTGTAATCTGTTTATACCATTTGGTATTTTTATTGTGTATAATAAATAGACTGATTTTATACTTTTACTAAGTCTGGCGTTGGTGTTACTATCCCCATCACAGTAACCCTAAGGGCACTATAGCCCTCCCTCCTCCTTCCACTGCAGTATTTTAGCCGGTGTTTGACACCAAGGAGACAAGCATTCCTGATCGATTTGGGAGACACACAGCCAGCTGGTTTGCTGTTGAAAACCAGCCTGCCTCTACTGGCACAAGAGAGTGCCGCCTTCGTTTGTGAGTACCCTTATTCTACTCCTTTACTGGAATTCTGGTTATATTGATCCACACATGTGGCGCCTCTGTTTCTGTTTTTTGCTTTTGCATCATATTATCACACTTCATACACTTGGAGAATTTGTTTAAAGAATCATTATGGGCCAGAATATAAGTGCAGTGCAAATATAGTTTTCACTAAAGCGATATTTGCGCTCCACTTTGTAATTACCAGTGCACGCAAAAGTGTGTTGGTATTACAGGTGAGGTGCCATTCGCGTTCACATTGCACTGAAGCATTGGGCTCATGAGAGCACGCTTCCATAGGCTCCAATCGGAGCCCTTGTTCTCATGCTGTGAGACACGGCATGAGACCGTAGCTCAGCGAAGGGGGTAAGTTGCGCAGCGATGGGCAGCAAATATGAATATATACATACTGTATATATTCATGTGTTAATATGTGTATATACACATATTAACAACATGAATATATAAGTTTATATACAGTGTGTATATATATATATATATATATATATATATATTTATTTACAGGGAACACTTTTCACCCCAAAGTGCAGTTCTACTAGCAATAACCAACCCGCTTGTAATGGCTGGTTATTTATCGCGCCCACAAACAGGCAAAATTTGCCAATTTGTGGGTTAGCAATCAATTAGCGCTCCACTTGTAATTTAGCCCTAAACTAGTAGAATTGCATAATTAACAAGTGTATAATAAAAAGACAGTGCAATAGCACTAATCTGAATTTTAAATGAGCAATAGATTTTTTAATGACAAATTTCAAACTTTGCACATGCTCAGTAAGAGCGGGTGCCTCAGAAAGTGTGCATTCAAAAAGACGGAGCACAGTTTGATCATGGAAGTAAACTGGATAGTCTTTTAAAACTGCATGTTCTATCTAACTAATGTAAGTTTAAGGCTGACCGAAGCCTTTGGGGACGATTTATTATGCCCCGTATTGGCCGCAATACATCTGTTTCCGTGCGAGCCTTTAGGCTCACCGGAAACAGGAGTAAAGAAGCGATCGGGTTGATTGACACCCCCTGCTAGTACAAATCTGCAGGGTGCAGCATTGCACAAGCTCAGATGTCTGGCGGACATGATCCGCTACAGTGGATTATGTCCATCAGACATTGATAAATCGGCCCCTATGTCTGTTAAAGAGCAAGTGAAAACAAAAAAAAAACAATTCTAAGATAGTTGTTGGATTCTTGGAGGAGTGTGTCTTATGCTGAGCTAGCAGCTGGCACTGAGCATGTGCAAAATTTCACAGCTCATATACATATGAGTGTGTGCCACATAATACAGGGGGCAGGGAAATGAAAGAAAACTTTGAAGTTTGTCAGAAAAAAAATAAATCTACTGCCTGGTGTTAAAGAGTGTAATTTCAATGTATTTTTAATTATGCAATTTGACTGTATTTCTTGGTCCTTCAAGCATGTACACTCCTTCTACATGTGAATGTAATGTGCATCACTTCTGTACCAGAAACTTCAGGTGGGAATTGTCTCATCAGGTAGCTTTCTTCTGACTTACAATACAAGGTTGTTATGAGTTCATTAGTCGGGAAAATCATTAGGGACTTGAGGTTTAATAAGAGCTGAGTAAGAAGGATAGACAGACAGATACAGTATATAGATAGACAGACGAATGTAAGACAAAAACACCAACACAAGAGTTTTTTCTCCCATTTATGCTGCAATAACTTATGTTATATATGCGAATAAGTACTCTGCCAATTGTTAGATATTACATTTAACACCACAATAGCTTATGATTTTTACCTGAGACAAAAATAGAGTGATAACCAAAATGACTCACTATATCCAAATTAATGTTTATCTGTATAGCTGTCAGTTGTAGCATTGAATTGTACCGTTTTAGAATGATTACTGCATAACTAATACCCTGTATAGGAATTCTAACAACTTGCAGGATGATTCATCCTTTATTTTTATTTACGTCTGCTGTTGCAAAGAACTTAACTTCAGGAAACAGGTTGGAACTTACGGGTAATAATCTCTTTAACCAGCTCGGCTGAGTTGTTGACAGCCCTGAACAATAAGTCTTGTCCACAGTGATAAGTCTCTGTTTGTCTCGGCTCTGAACAGATGGGTCTCTATCCCCCTGCCTGGATCCTGTGCGTGTTGCAAATGAAAACTCTGTGCCGGGCAGAGAAGACCCTTCCCTGGACCAGAATGGACTAACCTGAAATAGAGAAAGAAGCAGATTGAGCAGCATAGTTGGGTAACTGCTCATATATGCTTGAATTCTACACGTTTAACATCCCAGTTACACAGATAGGGGTCCTGCCCTAAGCAAACTCACACCCCTATTACCATCCAGATGCTTCCTTGACAACATCTAATCACCTCCACACTCCATTACCATCCAGATGCTTCATTGAAACATCTAATCACCCTCCACAACCCCATTACCATCCAGAAGCTTCCTTGACAACATCTAATCACCCTCCACACCCCATTACCATCCAGATGCTTCCTTGACAACATCTAATCACTTCCAGCATGGGCATAATATATTACTTTAGGTGGAATCAACCATAAAATTTAATTATTTAATTTAACCAAAATTAAAGGGAGGGTGACCTAGATTTGCAATGTATATATAAACCTTTTCAGTAAGAGATACTTCTCTAATTTTTTATTGACCTTAATCGAGCGCTACAGAATTTTGCGGCTCGGCCTGAGTTGGGACTAAGTGACTTTTAGGGGTGCTATGGGCTCTAGAGGGGGCTGTAATACCCATTCCTAAGTATTACAAGTGTTTTGGAAAGTTGAGCTAATGATAAAGGTGGAACCATAAGTACGTATTTGATATGTTTGAAATATGAAGAAAAATGGTAAGTCCCGTGCCAATGTTTACCATGGTATGCTATAGAAAATGAACTCTCATGCTGATATTTACATGTACACTTATTTGTTTGGATTATTTTGGAAAACATCTTAGCTAAATACTTTGAGGAATCAGAAATTTAAACATCCTAAACAAGCTTTAAATAACATGATGGAAATACTTTCTATACCATTAAAGTGCTACATCCCACAACCTCCAATGAGGACCAGAAGCTAACATATCATTAATAAGGTACATTGCTCTTTTTGGACCAACCTTTGTCAAAACAAAAACTGCAGACAGGCATATTTAAAGGAATATTACAATTTGAATGTTGATTCTCATTGGCTTTAATGTAAGTTTGTTGAAATAAACATTCAAATATTAATGCACGATTTTCTAAATCAATATTTGCTTTTCCCTATGAGGCAGTGTAGGTGATTTGTGGGTGTAAAAATAGAGGATATTACTTTTCTGGTACTTTATTCTTATTCCACACAGGAGGATGAAATGTTAAAGGGTTAAATTGCCTGCCTATGTCTAGGTTTTTATTCAGTAAATTACTAAGTCATGGCATCTTGTTCTTGGTATTTTTTATTTTGTAAGGCTCTCATTTGCCTCTCTCTATTCTCCCCTGTAAAATATACATAATAAGGTCATGATGTCTTTGAGTTTAATATATTACATCGCATTTAACAGCTTCTAGTTCATGTATATACTTATTTTTGGACAGTTACAAATTGACATCTCTGTGCCACAGCCCAATACAATTCTGTGTGTTCCAAAGTCAAACAGATAATGATTTTTCCAATCAGTTTTGCTGTCCTGTGTGAGCCCACTCCCCAAAACAGAAAGGCACACGCACCTTTTCCAAAAAGCCGTCATAGACACTAGTCTCCATGCAAAATGACTGGGTCGGAAATGATCTGTAGTGGCATGTTAAAACTATCTGTGAATATATAACATGTGGAAAGCAAAATTATTAACAAAGAATAATAAAGCTTAAAGTGAAGGTACACTTTGATGAATGAAAGCCCGGTTTTCTAAAAAATACCATTAAAAACAGGGGGACTTATATTCATCAAAATTTACAAAGCAGCCGTTTTGTTTATAACTTACCTTTCTTCTCTTCACAGCCGGAGCAGCTCTCCCCCGCCCGGAGATCCTCTCTTCACCACGTCAGCAATGACTAATCTGGCTTCCTCCAATCACCGGCTTTCCCCCCAGGGGAATCATTGCCTAAGGCCATGCCGTGTTTGGAGGAAGCTGGATTAGTCATTGCTGACGTGTGAAGAGAGGATCTCCGGGCGGGGGAAGCTGTTCCGGCTGTGAAGAGAGAAGAAAGGTACGTTTTTAAACAAAACGACTGCTTTCTAAACTTTGATGAATGAAAGTGCCCTGTTTTTAATAGTATTTTTAAAAACCGGGCTTTCATTCATCAAAGTTTACCTTCACTTTAAAGACTATTCTATCAGTGAGCATCTGACCTGCTCCGACCCTGCCAATGCATCACCTTGCTTTAAAAAGTAATTGTGTCTTTGTTATGTTACTTTAAATAACTCTTTATTCTTTTACTTTTCTCACACACATCATACAATTGACCCAGATAGCTCTAGGTAATTGTAGAGTTGCCAACCATAGTAATCAATACTCACTGTCACAGACACTAGTTAACTAGATTAGAAAGACAGGCATTGTAATATTTATAATGAAGATACAATATTTTCTGCAGTTACTCATTTTTTTCTTCATTCTTGGATGAAACTACAAGGCAACCAAATTTAGTAGCTTGGTAGGTCAGATGACTAAATGTAACCTATACGGACATTTTTAGGTCCCTGGCATCTTGAATATCTGTCCCCCAACATAGGGCTCATTTCCATTAAGCTGTTAAAATGGAGCCGTAGCTACCGAAATCGCATCCCGACAGCTAAATGTAATGTATGGCTCTATTTTAGTATCAGGTTTCCATTAAAAGTTTCCGCTTTGCGAGCGGTGTGTTAACGCTTCCACCGATGCCGGATTTTTAAAACATCAATAGGTTACTATGGTAACCCGACCCTTAACACTACACTCGATCACATATACGGCACTGCATACAAGTGCGGCGCGTATATTTACCCAGTTCGCTCGCTGTTAAAATAAAATCAAACAACGCATGCGCAATATCTACCTCTCTAACGCAACCCCTACCACCCGCAAAAACTAATGTATTAACCCTAATTCGCCATATCACAAAGTATCTATTTAAACTATTAACCCCTAATCTGCTATGCCCCACAACGCAATCTAGCACTTTAAACTATTAACCCCTAATCCGCCATGCCCCACAACGTAATCTAGCCATTTAAAATATTAACCGCCTAATCTGCCATGCCCCCACAACGCAATCTAGCTATTTAAACTATTAACCCCTAAACCGCCATGCCCCCATATCGCAAATAACTAATCTAACACCCCCTAAATTAACCCCATTACATAAATTAAAATAATCCTAAATTAAAATTAAAATAATAAATCCTAAATTACAATTAAAATAAAAAACCTAACGTTACTTAAAAAAAAAAAAAAAATAAATTAATCAAAATTAGAAAAAAATGAAAAAGTCTAACATTACATAAAATAATAAACCAAATTATAAAAAATTATACCTAATCCCTATGAAATAAAAAAGCCCCCCCCAAAATAAAAAAAAACCCTAATCTAATTACTTAACTACCAATAGCCCTTAAAAGGGCCTTTTGTAGGGGCGTTGCCCTAAATTAAACAGCTCTTTTACCTTTAAAAAAAAACTAGTTCCATCTAACAATAAAACCCCCCACCCACCAAACTCCCCCCAAAAAAAAAAAAAAACTAACACTAAAAATTCCCAAACTACCCATTGCCCCTAAAGGGGCATTTGTATGGGCAGATAGGTACTTACAGTTCCCAAAGTCCGGCAGCAAAGTTTTCTTTCAGCCGCAACCTCTTCTATCTTCATCCAGGATCGCGGAGCCAAGGAGCGTGGAGGATCCTCTTCGTACAATCACCTCGTAGACTGAATATTGAATGCAGGTTACGCTTTTAAATATGGCACACCCTTGCATTCCTATTGGCTGATTTGATTCTTAAAATTAAAATCTGCCAATAGGATGAGAGCTTATGAAATCCTATTTGAACAGCCAATAGAATTTCAGTAGCTCTCATCCTATATTGCAAATCTGATAGCTTATTTAACGGTTTGCGAGTGCACGCAAACCGAATTTACGGCTCAATGGAAAACGAGCCCAAAGTTATCAAAAGTTAAATATGATGGTCAATACATTCATATCTTCAAGCAGGAAACATACTAACACAACCCCCAAAGAAGATCATCATAACAGATTCAAGTATACCAGGATGAGATATAACCAAAACAAGTCAGTATTGTCAAGTACTATAGTTCCAGCAGGGTTCAAAATTACGAATTCATCAATTAGAGTTAAGAACTCTGCTTCATTTTCAACATAGCATTCAACAATCACCTATCAAAATGTACTTAGACAACAAGGCTGCAGTTGCATATTGTGAAATATCACTCCCGTATACAAAGTCCTCAGTTAATAAGAGACAAATGTCCTAATCCTAAAAGAGTACTGAAAATGCTTAATAGGCCTGAAAATGATAAAGAAAGAGGAAATGCCTAAAATCAAGTAAATGACCTAAGAGGTGAAACAAATTGTAATGCATATCAATCATCATCCTACTTAGGGACTATATGCAGTGGTCACTTTTAGTTTCAAATGCAACTTCCATCTGGTTTATATCCAATCATTCCCAATATTGATGCTAGTCATTCACAAATAAACCAGACCAGTAGTGATGGCAAGCCTTCCATATTAGCCACCCATGGTTTACTCAACAAACAACAACATTCTTCCTACACAGATAAATCTACTAACCCATCATCAACAGTCAGATAATGATAGTTGAAATGGAACATAATGTAAGGAAATCATCCACATCCACTACTTTAAAATAATACCCTTGCAGTGGTTGCTCTCCTGAATTTACGTATAAAGCCTATACACCAAGCTTTAGTAATAGCTACTAAAAAAACAGAAGAGTCTTTAAAGGGAGATTGTACACCAATTTTCATATAACTGCATGTAATAGACACTACTATAAAGAAGAATATGCACGGATACTGATCTAAAAATCCAGTATAAAACTTTTTTAAAAACTTACTTAGAAGCTCCCAGTTTAGCACTTGTTAATGAGGTTAGGCTAAGAAACCGAATGGAAGGGGCTGGGAAAGAAAGAAAGCAAACACTACCCCCTTCCTTGCATATGAAAAGACAGCCTGACAAACAGGAGCAAGCAGGAATCTGTAGACCAGGGTCTACATCTGATACTTTGGGGCTTGGTCAGAAGTCTGAAAATCAGCACAATGTTATTAAAAAATAAGCAAAACTATACATTGTTACACAAACACTCCCAGATGGGCTATATAAAACATTTATTCAAAGAAAAATCTAGTGTACAATGTCCCTTTAATCATGTTTCTCTGCACCAGTAGAGAAGTCAAAATTCCCTCCCTGGAAACTCCTGATCGAATCAGGAGAGCTAATGCTACCTTCATTTAAACCCCTGTGACAAGCATCTATATGGAATTTTAGAGTCAAAACTACATTCTTTTTTTGCTATAATTTCAGCATGAAGCGTAGCAGAACTGAAAACTCTGAAATCTCAACTGCCACATATTGTATTCCATAAAGACAAAGCTGGTATTATGCCGAAAAGTCCTTAATCATGTTCTCAGTTTTTTTTTTTTTTTACCTTGACCTTTATGAAGAAACAAAGGATGTTACTTTATTTCCTGTGGCTAGACTTTTTTGTTTCTGTGGAGATATGAGGGACTGGCCTCCCCTGTCCGTGCCTGCAGGTGGTGGAGATGCTGCCCAAACCATTCAATTAATAAAATAAAGTGGTATTATGCCCAGTTCAAGACTTTTATCCAAAGTAGCATAAGAAATCCACCTGTCACAAGACATTTGCCTTTCCAACAGACATTTAGTACAAACAATAATTTATAGAAGGAAAAAAAACCTACATTTGATATGGTATAATGTCAGCAGTTACATACAACAATCGAGAGAGTAATGTAAGATAGTCTATTATTAATTCCACAGTGACCCAGAAAAATTCTCATACCTGACAAAATTATACACTGGATTGTCTTATGTATTATTTTGGCATATAAACTTATAAAATACCCAATTCCACATATGGTCAATGTTCATTTTTTAAGGACAATATCTACCTCCTTACCCATGTAATGGAGCAATCTTTTCAATACCACTGTTTCTCCTCAAAAATGATAAATTAGATGTTAACGCATCATCAGAAGCATTACTTGATAATGTTTTTATCATTTGTGCTGTAAAACTAATACACTCTATCTTTTTTTTTTTTTTTTTGAGTTTTCGAAAACTTTATTGAAGTTGAATCAAAGACACATATCAAGGGGTTATCAAAAAGAGGGAGGGGAAACCAAATTGCCCCCACAACATCATGGTTCTTCAATGTTTAAAGTGACCCCCATACTGCAAATAACAATGTCAAGTTCAACAAATAACAGAAAATGCTTAAGGTAACAAACACTTAGTGCTCTAACCGGAAAAAAGAAAAGAAAAAAAGAGGTATAGAAAGAGAGGGGGTGGGGGGGTTCCAGAGGGAGAATATCCAGTAAAAAGAGTTGTCAAGAGTAAGATACACCCGCCATACGTCCGAGCTATCATTCTAAGAAGTCGAGTTGTCTGAAGTCAGCACAATAGGCTTCCAAATTGTGTCAAATAAATCTTTCCAGTCCGTCCAGGTCAACTCGAAAAGGTCAGAATTACCCCAATTTATAGAATATATCTTTCTCCATGGTGTAAAGATAAATACACTCTATCTTATGTATGATAATACTTAGTCTGGTCTTGGGTAACCTCTGCAGATTTTCTTATATTGCTTTATCAATCATCCTTGGCCAGTTCTACATGAGGGAGCCACTCACCAGAACCAATGCCCTCTACTTTCAAGCTTTGGATAGATATAGGAATGATAGAAAGGTCAACTAAATTAGTGAAGTTTGTTAGGTGACATATTTGTGCAAGCTCAGTTATATATTTACAAACATATAGACTGGTTTTCAATGAGCTTTTGTTTTAATAATTCACATAGTTATTGTTCTTGAGCGTAAACACATCTAGAAGTAAATGTAAAAGTTCTAAGTAAATGCTTTGCACACGAGCAAGTGAAACCCAACACGCGCTAACTTCAGGATATCACAAACACGCTAACTTTTTCTCTGCATAGCTTTAATGGATAGCGGAGAAGAAAAAAACCTAACACTATTGCTTGCGTGCTAACCCGACAGGAGTTATTAATATTTCACCTTCTATTTTTCTTCACATACAGGGGCAGTGACTGGTGAAGTGATTGGGGCCCAGACAGGAAGGGCTAGATTAGGAGTGGCCGTGAGCAAAAAGGGGTTTATCGTGGGTGTTTTGTGCGCATCGGGTTTAGCAAATGTATTACAAGTTGAAAGTAAAGGCGAAGGCTTGAGCGCAATTGCGCTAGAATGATTACCGCTTCCTCAGAGCTCTGATTAACTGTCGCAAAACAAAAAAGTGTAACAAAACACATCCAAAAATTCAATTTAAAAGTACAGTAACAGTCATAATAACACTATCTAATATAAAAATAATTAAATTGCACGTCGGGTTAGTGCACTTGAGAATATATATGATCGGGTTTGTGTACGAGTAGGGTGTTAGTTTTTTTTACCACTTGCTTTGCTCCACTGACTTCTATGGGGAACTACGTTAACTCGAGCTCGATATTCAAAGTTTGCCTTTTTGCATGCATTTAGTTAGTGCACAAGCGAAAACGTTTTACTTTCAACTTGTATTAGGAGCACTACTCATTATGTGCAAAAAAGCTTACTTCTAGCGGAGTTATCGCGCGAGTGGGAGCATTAAAGAATGCTTCACTTGTAATCTTGCCCTAAGTGGGGTCTTGCCAGACATGAGTTTGCAACCTGGCTGTTCCTTTGTCTCATTCCAGATCAACTCCTGGGTTTATTCATTTCCATCCAGTCAACAAAGTTTCATCACTTGCAGGAAGAACTATCAAACTCTTTGGGGATAGAAAGCAGCATAGCCAGCTAAAATGTATTCCAAAAGAAGATCTTTAAAGGGACACTGAAACCAAATTTTTTCTTTCGTGATTCAGAAAGAGCATGCAATTTTTAAGCAACTTTCTAATTTACTCCTATTATCAATTTTTCTTCATTCTCTTTCTATCTTTATTTGAAAAAGAAGGCATCTAAGCTTTTTTTTTGGTTCAGACTCTGGAGAGCAATTTTTTTAATGGTGGATGAATTTATCCAACAATCAGCAAGAACAACCCAGGTTGTTCACCAAAATGGGCCGGCATCTAAACTTACATTCTTGCATTTCAAATAAAGGATACCAAGAGAATGAAGACAATTTGATAATAGGAGAAATTAGAAAGTTGCTTAAAATTGCATGTTCTATCTTAATCACAAAAGAAAAAAATTGGGTTCAGTGTCCGTTTAAGCAAATGACCCACCCTGGAGATTTGCTTGTGCTTACAACAAAACAAACAAACAACAAATGTAACCCACTCCCAAATAAATTGTATAATGCCCAATCTTCTAAACCCATTACATTTTATAAAGCAAAAAAATCTGCAGTATATAGAACAGTAACTATAATTTTATTTTGGTGGTCTGCATTTAACTCCTGTATGAACAAGGACAGTCTGGTTTGAATGTCATTAGTATATAAATAAGTGAAAAATCTCTATTTACATTTTATTGTTTAGATTAAGACATTTAATGCAAGCAAATTAATAAATGTTAAATATTTGGGCTAAAAAGTTTTTCACCTTTATAGCCAAGAGGCATTTTACTATACATGTCTGTCGGTGGCACTGGCGTTACTTTTCTGATACTGATGTAATTTTAAAAGCAGCATCGCCCCCCACATTGGAGGTGTAATGTAAATGATCCCCTTTAGACAGTATTATATTCAATACAATTTACATATGTCAGCAGAAACTACCCCTTTTATTACATTACAATAATGATACCGGAAAAAAAAAAATACACCTACAGGAGCTGGGGGATTGTGGGTATATTATACATTTATCTACAACTAGTCCTAAAGCCTGTGTACATGGGTCGATTTCTGAAGTGCTGCGGTCCCACCCACCCGGCCCCTGCTGTTCACCCCCCACACCCGCTCCCACCCAACCACACCCCCGACCATGCCCGCGCGCCCGGTTCATGCCCCCATCACGCCCACTTCTGCCCACCCTCTCTGCTACCTGATCCTCACTGACTGATCCTTCCTTACAGCCAGGTATGTTTGTCTCGAACTGCAGTCTCTACTGCACATGACTGCATCAGACAAACATACCTGGCCTATTATATTATGCATTTTATTGTATAATGCTATATTATGTATTTTAGTGTATAAGGCTATATTATATATTTTATTGTATAATGCTATATTATTAATTTTATTGTATAATGCTATATTATGTATTTTATTGTATAATGCTATATTATTAATTTTATTGTATAATGCTATATTATGTATTATATTGTATAATGCTATAATATGAATTTTATTGTATAATGCTACATTATGTATTTTATTGTATACTGCTATATTATGTATTTTATTGTATAATGCTACATATGTATTTTATTGTATACTGATATATTATGTATTATATTGTATAATGCTACATTATGTATTTTATTGTATACTGCTATATTATGTATTTTATTGTATAATGCTACATTATGTATATTATTGTATAATGCTATATTATGTATTTTATTGTATAATGCTATATTATGTATTTTAGTGTATATGCTATATTATGTATTATATTGTATAATGCTATTATGTATTTTATTGTATAATGCTATATTATGTATTTTATTGTATAATGCTATATTATGTATTATATTGTATAATGCTACATTATGTATTTTATTGTATACTGCTATATTAATGTATTTTATTGTATAATGCTATATTATGTATTTATTGTATAATGCTATAATATGTATTTTATTGTATAATGCTATATTAGGTATTTTATTGTATAATGCTATAATATGTATTTTATTGTATAATGCTATATTATTCATTTTATTGTATAATGCTATATTATGTATTTTATTGTATAATGCTATAAAATTTATTTTATTGTATAATGCTATATTATTAATTTTATTGTATATTGCTATATTATGTATTTTAATGTATAATGCTATATTACTCATTTTATTGTATAATGCTATATTATGCATTTATTGTATAATGCTATATTATGTATTTTATTGTATAATGCTATAATATGTATATTATTATATAATGCTATATTATGTATTTTATTGTATAATGCTATAATATGTATTTTATTGTATAATGCTATATTATTCATTTTATTGTATAATGCTATATTATGTATTTTATTATATAATGCTATATTATGTATTTTATTGTATAATGCTATATTTATGTATTATATTGTATAATGCTACATTATGTATTTTATTGTATACTGCTATATTATGTATTATATTGTATAATGCTACATTATGTATTTTATTGTATACTGCTATATTATGTATTTTATTGTATAATGCTATATTATGTATTTATTGTATAATGCTATAATATGTATTTATTGTATAATGCTATATATGTATTTTATTGTATAATGCTATAATATGTATTTATTGTATAATGCTATATTATGTATTTTATTGTATAATGCTATATTATTCATTTTATTGTATAATGCTATATTATTCATTTTATTGTATAATGCTATATTATGTATTTTATTGTATAATGCTATAATATGTATTTTATTGTATAATGCTATATTATTAATTTTATTGTATATTGCTATATTATGTATTTTATTGTATAATGCTATATTATGTATTTATTGTATAATGCTATATTATGCATTTTATTGTATAATGCTATATTATGTATTTTATTGTATAATGCTATAATATGTATATTATTGTATAATGCTATATTATGTATTTTATTGTATAATGTTATAATATGTATTTTATTGTATAATGCTATATTATTCATTTTATTGTATAATGCTATATTATGTATTTTATTGTATAATGCTATAATATGTATTTTATTGTATAATGCTATATTATTAATTTTATTGTATATTGCTATATTATGCATATTATTGTATACTGCTATATTATGTATTTTATTGTATAATGCTACATTATGTATTTTATTGTATACTGCTATATTATGTATTATATTGTACAATGCTACATTATGTATTTTATTGTATACTGCTATATTATGTATTTTATTGTATAATGCTACATTATGTATATTATTGTATAATGCTATATTATGTATTTTATTGTATAATGCTATATTATGTATTTTAGTGTATAATGCTATATTATGTATTATATTGTATAATGCTATATTATGAATTTTATTGTATAATGCTATATTATGTATTTTATTGTATAATGCTATATTATGTATTATATTGTACAATGCTACATTATGTATTTTATTGTATACTGCTATATTATGTATTTTATTGTATAATGCTATATTATGTATTTTATTGTATAATGCTATAATATGTATTTTATTGTATAATGCTATATTATGTATTTTATTGTATAATGCTATATTATTCATGTTATTGCATAATGCTATATTATGTATTTTATTGTATAATGCTATAATATGTATTTTATTGTATAATGCTATATTATTAATTTTATTGTATATTGCTATATTATGTATTTTAATGTATAATGCTATATTATTCATTTATTGTATAATGCTATATTATTCATTTTATTGTATAATGCTATATTATGTATTTTATTGTATAATGCTATAATATGTATTTTATTGTATAATGCTATATTATTAATTTTATTGTATATTGCTATATTATGTATTTTATTGTATAATGCTATATTATGCATTTTATTGTATAATGCTATATTATGTATTTTATTGTATAATGCTATAATATGTATATTATTGTATAATGCTATATTATGTATTTTATTGTATAATGCTATAATATGTATTTTATTGTATAATGCTATATTATTAATTTTATTGTATAATGCTATATTATGTATTTTATTATATAATGCTATATTATGTATTTTATTGTATAATGCTATATTATGTATTATATTGTATAATGCTACATTATGTATTTTATTGTATACTGCTATATTATGTATTTTATTGTATAATGCTATATTATGTATTTATTGTATAATGCTATAATATGTATTTTATTGTATAATGCTATATTATGTATTTTATTGTATAATGCTATAATATGTATATTATTGTATAATGCTATATTATGTATTTTATTGTATAATGTTATAATATGTATTTTATTGTATAATGTTATATTATTCATTTTATTGTATAATGCTATATTATGTGTTTTATTGTATAATGCTATATTATTAATTTTATTGTATATTGCTATATTATGTATATTATTGTATAATGCTATAATATGTATTTATTGTATAATGCTATATTATGTATTTTATTGTATAATGCTATAATATGTATTTTATTGTATAATGCTATATTATGTATTTGATTGTATAATGCTATGTTATTCATTTTATTGTATAATACTATAATATGTATTTATTGTATAATGCTATATTATGTATTTTATTGTATAATGCTATAATATGTATTTTATTGTATAATGCTATATTATGTATTTGATTGTATAATGCTATATTATTCATTTTATTGTATAATGCTATATTATGTATTTTATTGTATAATGCTATAATATTGTATTTATTGTATAATGCTATATTATGTATTTTATTGTATAATGCTATATTATGCATTTTATTGTAAAATGCTATATTATGTATTTTATTGTATAAGGCTATAATATGTACTTTATTGTATAATGCTATATTATGTATTTTATTGTATAATGCTATATTATGTATTTTATTGTATAATGCTATATTATGTATTTTATTGTAAAATACTATATTATGTATTTTATTGTATAATGCTATAATATGTATTTTATTGTATAAGGCTATAATATGTACTTTATTGTATAATGCTATATTATGTATTTTATTGTATAATGCTATATTATGTATTTTATTGTATAAGGCTAATAATATGTACTTTATTGTATAATGCTATAATATGTATTTTATTGTATAATGCTAATATTATGTATTTTATTGTATAATGCTATATATGCATTTTATTGTATAATGCTATATTATGTATTTTATTGTAAAATACTATATTATGTATTTTATTGTATAATGCTATAATATGTATTTTATTGTATAAGGCTATAATATGTACTTTATTGTATAAGGCTATTTTATGTATTTTTATTGTATAAGGCCATATTATGTATTTTATTGTATAAGGCTATAATATGTACTTTATTGTATAAGGCTATATTATGTATTTTATTGTATAATGCTATAATATGTACTTTATTGCATAAGACTATATTATGTATTTTATTGTATAATGTTATAATATGTATTTTATTGTATAATTCTATAATATGTATTTTATTGTATAACTAGGCGGTATAACTTTGGCTGCATGCGCAACTGACAATGGCGACGGACACGTTACAAGCGCAATTATAGTATAAGATGCTATATTATGTATTTTATTGTATAATGCTATATTATGTATTTTATTGTATAATGCTATAATATGTATTTTATTGTATAAGGCTATAATATGTACTTATTGTATAATGCTATATTATGTATTTTATTGTATAATGCTATATTATGTATTTTATTGTATAAGGCTATAATATGTACTTTATTGTATAATGCTATAATATGTATTTTATTGTATAATGCTATATTATGTATTTTATTGTATAATGCTATATTATGCATTTTATTGTATAATGCTATATTATGTATTTTATTGTAAAATACTATATTATGTATTTTATTGTATAATGCTATAATATGTATTTTATTGTATAAGGCTATAATATGTACTTTATTGTATAAGGCTATTTTATGTATTTTATTGTATAAGGCCATATTATGTATTTTATTGTATAAGGCTATAATATGTACTTTATTGTATAAGGCTATATTATGTATTTTATTGTATAATGCTATAATATGTACTTTATTGCATAAGACTATATTATGTATTTTATTGTATAATGTTATAATATGTATTTTATTGTATAATTCTATAATATGTATTTTATTGTATAACTAGCGGTATAACTTTGGCTGCATGCGCAACTGACAATGGCGACGGACACGTTACATGCGCAATTATAGTATAAGATGCTATATTATGTATTTTATTGTATAATGCTATATTATGTATTTTATTGTATAATGCTATAATATGTCTTTATGATTTTGACGTGCTTTTTCTTTTTTTAGGAAGACGATTTCATGTTCGGGATATTAATATTTTATATAAGACAGAGCGCTTTCTAGTTTCCAAACGTGCATTATTTTCAACTTTGTCACTGTGTAAAATGTTTTTTTTTTTTAATTTATGAGTTTTTTTCATATTCTATTTTTATTGCCGATATAAGTTCTTGCTGTTCTGAAAGTGTTATAATATTGCGACCGCACTGTAACAAACATGTTTTATATTAAACAGTACAGTACAGTACAGTGCGTTGCAACATTATAAGCATTGTATTATATGTATTTAATTATAACGCGTTAGAACAGAGAACTTATATCAGCAATAAAAATAAAATATGAAAAAAGAGTGAGCATAAAAATTAAATACTCTATTTGATTTGAGCATTTAATTTCTATATAAATTATTTTGCTATGTGTTTAAGCCCATAACTGAGAGGCAGGCATACCGGCGTATGATCCAATAACAGACTATATCCCCATCAAACGATATTTTATTTTTAAACCAGAATATTTCTTTAACCCCCTTAATGACCGAGGACGTGCAGGGTACGTCCTCAGAAAAAAGGCAGTTAATGCATGAGAACGTACCCTGCACGTCCTCGGTGTGGAAAGCAGCTGGAAGCGATCCTGCTCGCTTCCAGCTGCTTTCCGGTTATTGCAGTGATGCCTCGATATGGAGGCATCCTGCAATAACCTTAGATGGCCATCCGATGCAGAGAGAGCCACTCTGTGGCCCTCTCTGCACCGGACATCGATGGCCGGTATCGTTGGTGGGTGGGAGCCGGTGTGGGAGGTGGGGTGGCGGCCATTGATGGCCCTTGTCATGTGGAGGGGGCGGGATCGTGGGCGTGCAAGTCCGGGCGCGCGCGGGGGCGCGCGCACGTGCACGGAGGGGGCGCGCACGGGTGCGCGCCGGGGCAGGGACCGGGTTGGGGACCGCTGCACTACAGAAAAAAATGTGTCCCAAAATAAAAGTGGGACGAGTAATTAAAAAAAAACACCTTATTCGTTATTTAGGTGGTTGGGGGTTGGTCCGTGGGGGGGGGGGGGTGGAAATAACAAAAATAAAAAAGAAATAAATATTTGATCGTGCAAAATGGGTACTGGCAGACAGCTGCCAGTACCCAAGATGGCCCCCAATAAGGCAGAGGGGGGGCTTAGAGAGCTGTTTTGGGGGGGATCAGGGAGGTTGGGGGCTAAGGGGGGATCCTAAACACAGCATATGTAAATATGCTTTTTTTTTTTTCTTTTAAAAAAAAAAAATAATCTTTATTTTAGTACTGGCAGACTTTCTGCCAGTACTTAAGATGGTGGGGACAATAGTGGGGTGGGGGAGGGAAGGGAGCTGTTTGGGAGGGATCCGGGGGTGGGATGTGTCAGGTGGGAGGCTGAACTCTACACTAAAGCTAAAATTAACCCTGCAAGCTCCCTACACACTACCTAATTAACCCCTTCACTGCTAGCCATAATACACGTGTGATGCGCCGCAGCATTTAGCGGACTTTCTAATTACCAAAAAGCAACGCCAAAGTCATATATGTCTGCTATTTCTGAACAAAGGGCATCCCAGAGAAGCATTTACAACCATTTGTGCCATAATTGCACAAGCTGTTTGTAAATAATTTCAGTGAGAAACCTAAAATTGTGAAAAAATTAACGTTTTTTTAATTTGATCGCATTTGGCGGTGAAATGGTGGCATGAAATATACCAAAATGGGCCTATATCAATACTTGGGGTTGTCTACTACACTACACTAAAGCTAAAATTAACCCTAGAAAGCTCCCTACATGCTCCCTAATTAACCCCTTCACTGCTGGGCATAATACGCGTATTTTGCGCAGGGGCATTTAGCAGCCTTCTAATTACCAAAAGCAAGCCAAAGCCATATGTCTGCTATTTCTGAACAAAGGGGATCCCAGAGAAGCATTTACAACCATTTATGCTATAATTGCATAAGTTGTTTGTAAATATTTCAGTGAGAAACCTAAAGTTTGTGAAAATATTTGTGAAAAAGTGAAAAAAAATTTTTATTTGATCGCATTTGGCGGTGAAATGGTGGCATGAAATATACCAAAATGGGCCTAGATCAATACTTTGGGATGTCTTCTAAAAAAAAATATATACATGTCAAGGGATATTCAGGGTATTCCTGACAAATATCAGGGTTCCAATGTAACTAGCACTAATTTTGAAAAAAGTGGTTTTGGAAATAGCAAAGTGCTACTTGTATTTATGTCCCTATAACTTGCAAAAAAAACAAATAACATGTAACCATTGGGTATTTCCTAAACTCCAGAACAAAATTTAGAAACTATTCAGCATTGGGGTTTTTTGGGTGATTGCAGATGTGTTAACAGAATTTTGGGGGTCAAAGTTAGAAAAAATGTGTTTTTTTCCATTTTTTCCTCATATTTTATAATGGTTTTTATAGTAAATTATAAGATATGATGAAAATAATGGTATCTTTGGAAAGTCCATTTAATGGCGAGAAAAACGGTATATAATATGTGTGGGTACAGGTAAATGAGTAAGAGGAAAATTACAGCTAAACACAAACACCGCAAAAATGTAAAAATAGCCTTGGTCCCAAACGGACAGAAAATGAAAAGTGCTGCGGTCATTAAGGGGGTTAAAGGGATATAAAACCCAAACTTTCTTTCGTGATTCAGATACAGCACGAATTTAAACAACTTTCTAAATTACTTCTATTATCAATTTTTCTTTGTTCTCTTGGTATCTTTGTTTAAAAAGCAGGGAAGTAAGCTTATGAGCCTCCGCATTTATGGAGCACTATATGGCAGCAGTTTTGCTAGAATGTTATCCATTTGCAAGAGCACTTGAGAGCAGCACTATTCCCTGCCACGTAGTGCTCCAGATGACTACCTAGGTATCTCTTTCAGCACAGAATATCGTAGGAACAAAGCAAATTTGATAATAGAAGAAAACTGGAAACTTTTTTTTTTTTTTATTGAGGTTTAATATGTAATATGACATACAAGCAATAATTCAAATAACATGCAAATTCAAGAAGGAGAGATCATATACAGACATTGTTAAAATAGGAATACAAATATTATCTAGGAATGCAAATAAAAGATTGAACCTCGTGTTTTCTATTAAGGTGTGTCCCCTTAAAATATGATAAAATAAAAGATTAAGTGTTACCCCCAGAGGTAAATAGAGGCCTCTCTTGGACCCCCTGGGATAATATTATGACATTGTGGGGGGACTTTGGGGAGAAAAGGGAAAATAAAAAAATTGGGCCACTCTTGGACCCAAGATATGAATTCAGAATGACAATTACCAACATTAAATGTGATGAGTTGCTAAAACAGATATTAGTTGTCTATTGAGCCACTTGTATAGGTAGCTCCTGGGGGCACATTCACATTAACCATAATGAGTTACAGAAAGTAACTATTAATGTATTGAGGAGCTTACATCAGATATCTATGGGCTCTTAACTGAGGTAGTATGCTTATGTGTGAAGTATACTGGCTTGCAGCAAATATTCCAGATATATTCTAAATGTTAGGAGCTTCAACATAACCCTCTCATTCCTGCCTATGTAAAACAGATTTTCAGAGTAAAATAGGTAATAAAGTACAGAACATTCACGTTATAGTGCATTAAACAGGTATAATCGGATGCGCTGAATGAGGCTGCTGAGGGAGTCTTATGTTTATGCCATATATCATATTCTTAAGCACAGGGATCTAAGGCTCAAATACTGAATTATATTAACTATATATATATATATAAAAAAAAAGAAACAACCCACAAACATATTTAATTTTAATTAACATCTACCAGAGATGGTCAGCACAACATTTATAAGTGACATTGTACTCACCTGCGTAAAGTCTAGTTTTCTGTCACATAGTTATCTGCAACTGATCAGAGTTTAGAGGATCAGTTTTGGGACTGGTAAGGCAGAGTTAAATGAAACACCACAGGCAATTAGAAACAGATGTGCTCGATGCGTAGCGAAGATAAGGAGAGAAGCCCCTGCAAGTTAATCTCTTTGAGCACCACTGCTTCCCCCGTTAGCAGCACAGCATCAACTTCTGATTTATAGGTGGCAGATCTCTAAGAGCACACTGTGGCAGCGATACTTAGAAACTTTAACTAAAGAAATTTAGTCAAGGTAGCTGACTAAAGAGCATAAAGGTGGCTATGACCTAACACCAATGTGGCAGGCATTATACACTTATCCACACACCTTAGCGTGGCCGCCAAACTATGCAAACTATAGCTGTGCAATATAAGCAGAATATTACCTCAAGTTTCCTGTAACAAAATGTTCTAAATATGTTAGTCAGTCTTCCGTAGTGCAGCATTAATAATATAGTATACATAAAATTAAGAAAGGTAGTGAACAATGAAAATAACTGTTTTAACAAATCTATAATATACAAGTTCCTATGGTAGAAGAAACATGAGGAGCATTTTAATATGACTATAATATATCAGACTTAGTCCTCATTAGTACAGTCCTTTATAAGTAGTTAAATAGCGAGCACATCAGTTCTCTATCAGAGAGAGCATACCTTACAGGGGCTGTTCAGTTATAGTATACAGAGGAGGAAGTGCAAAGATTTTTGTAGGGAACGTTAACCTATGCTAATAAGTAGATGTGTAATGTTAATGACTACTTTACATTATTGGTATTGGTAATCCTCCTTTTTTGCGTGTATTGCTGTTAACCGACTTTGGACCTGGAAAAAACCGCAGTTTTCCAAAAAAACACTACTCTGACAAGTGCTAGTTTACGCAGACATAAATGCACCACTCTGAGTAAACATGTCTGAGATGGCATCTCATTAACCAATTCCGGACCGGAGAGGCACAAGAGTCCATGCCAATCCAGTTAATAGCCTGGGTATGTCAGTTTTTATCATGTGCCCCCCCGTTTTTGATGACATATTTGTTAGGATATGGATTCGTGGCTGTATGACATTGTGTCTCAGCGATGTAAATGCAGCAGCGGAAACTTTCTGCCTGTCTCCTTAATAGCTCCAGTTAGAGCTGTAGATCTGAGCATGGTGGCTCTCCGCATACGGCGCAACAGGGCCTGTAGAAAAGTTTCTCTCTGTAGCTTCAATCGGTTGGTAATTGCTGTGTCACTTGCTCAGGATCTAGGTCTCCCAAATGAGAGTGATCTTTGTCCTCAGCAAGGCAGGTAGGGTATCAAATGGGCTTTTCTTCATCTGAGCAGTTTTGTAGCCTGCTGATCCATCTGCATCCAGCATTCTACCGCTACTCGCTCCTCCGCTGACCACCATCCGCTGTCAAGTTTACTGTCAGCCAGCTGAACGGCATGTGACACAGTATGTATAAGGTCTGTCCATTCAGTAGAAGCACTTACTATTATCGGTTCTCTATTCATTTCGTTTGGTAACGCTTCTAGGTGATAATGCTTCAGGGGTTGTGGCGGAGAAGTATTGTCATCTTGCCTGGTTGTTAGAATAGGGTGTGTTGAAGGCCGCTCAGTAGGTTTTCCGCTCCGATGGAGTTGTTGCATGCATCCGGTTCTCTCTAAACGGCTGTGCACATCTGCGATAGTGCCCCAAAGCTATCCACAATGAGATCGACAGGTTCCGGTAATGCATGTCCAATAGTTTAGCCATTGAGGGCCTCAAGGTGCTGCCACTTAAGCGTCATATTGCTGTTGGCAAGGCAAATAATAAAAGGTTATGAGAAAATATCCCGAAGAGTTTAGTGCTGCTAGGTAAGAGAAAGGAAAGGACAGCTTTCAAAGCTGCTATACCCGGATAACCGGGGGGGGTTAGGTATAGGCAGGCCCGCTTCGAGGCCTCCACTGGCGTACCTCACCGTTCCAGTACTTCAGGGCAGAAGGTGGCTTCGCATTTAGACCAAACTGTTTAGCATAAGTTACTATACAGAATAGTGTGTGTTTCAATCCTAGATGGAGCCATAGTTAAGCGATATGCAGTGGATAGATATGCTCAACTCTTCAGCTGCTGAAATAAGCGACCATCATGGCCGCCGCCCGGAAGCATCCCCCTGGAAACTTTTTTAAAATGATATGCTCAGTCTAAATTACAAAAGAACATTTTCGGTTTCATATCCTTTAACTATTTCAGAGTAACACAAATTGAAAGGCTTGGTTTAAACATTGTTTTTAAGCCTAAACTTTGATAAAATGGAAACGATTGTATCCCAGTTTAAATGTGGAAACTTCTGTTTGTCTTTTCCAAATCAGAATAGAAACTGTAAAATATATAGCAGGGAGATTTATATAAACTATGTTATGGTAACAAATGAACACGAAGCTTGCATATCTAAAACATTTTGCTGAAATGTATACATCAATGTCTGGAAACATTTCCTTAGTGGAAATACCCAACAGATTTCAGTGTCTGCAGTTCCTTTATACACCCTATGTCCTCAAACAGCTTATATCTGAATTAAAAAAATAGATTACAAGTGGGCACAAAATATAGCTTTCGCGTAAGTGATGTTTGCGCTCCAAGCAAATTGTGCACTGGTATTACAAGTTGAGCACAATGCGAATGCGACCTCACGACGTCCGCATTGCAGGGAAGCATTGCGCTCACCAGAGCACACTTCCATAGGCTCCAATGGGAGCCCTCGTTCTCATGCGCAGCGTATGGGCAGCAAATTTAAAATACATATGTATATGAATATATTTTGTGTATATACACATATTAACACATAAATATATATGTTCATAAGCATAATACATATATATTTACAGAGGACACACAGTTCCCCATAGACCACAATTGTAAAGGCAGTTTTCAAGGCTGTTTTTTTTCTAACACCCCACACTCTCCAACTTTAACCCCATAAAACTGCTTTGTGCATATATATATATAAAGATAGGGGCATATGTATCAAGCTCCGAACGGAAGCTTGATGCCCCGTGTTTTTGGCGAGCCTGCATAAAGACCGCTGCTCCATAACCTGTCCGCCTGCTCTGAGCAGGGCGGACAGAACATTGCCGCAATTCAACCCGAACGAGTACGATCAGGTTGATTGACCGAGTCGCAGGGGGCGGCGTTGCACCAGCAGCTCTTGTGAGCTGCTGATGCAATGCTGAATACATTCAGCGATGTCTGTCGGACCTGATCCGCACTGTCGGATCAGGATCCGACAGACATTGATAACTAGAGGCCTTACACTAAAGTTTGGGGGCAAATAGGGCACTTTTTGAAATGAACAAGAGATCTGATCCCTAATTAATTTTCTGAGCGCTAACTGCTACCGCGAGCCACTTGTAATGGCTGGCTATTTATTGCGCGACCCCTGTAAACAGGCGTATTTTCCATTTATGGGCAAGCGATATATTTAGCGCTCCACTTGTAATCTAGCCCTTTATAATTTAAAGTGATGGTAAACTTTATATGTTTAAAATCAGGGTCCGGAGATCTAAGTTATATTTTACGGGGACTTAATTGATCACTTAAAGATGCGCTGTAATTTACTTTTTAATCTAGCTGTGCCAATCTTATACCCCGTGCTCCAGCCCCCACTTCAAAACATTTTTTTTGGGTGAGCTAACGGTTTTGAACTGTTCTCCCTATTGGCGCTCTAGTTACAAAAGAAGTGCAGTACAGCTAGAGCGTCGATTAGAGAACAGTTCAAAACCATTAGCTCACAAAAACGGAGCGCAGGCTATTAAAATGGCTGCCCAAAATTAAAAAGAAATTTACATGCGCATCTTTATTAGAAATGATCAATTAAAGTCCCTCTAAAAATATCCGGGGCCAGATTTTAAAACATGTAAAGCTCACCATCACTTTAATTTTTGGTAGTTTGACAAAGTTTTTTTTTTTCTTTTACTACAGTTTTCCTTTCCACAAAAATGTCACATTGGTCACAAAAATATCACAAAAAAAGAAACTATGTGCTTATATTTACTAGTAAAGTCTTCTAGTAACTCAAAATCTCTCAACTTAAAGGGACAGTCTGGTCAAAATTAAACTTTCATAATTTAGATAGGGCATGTGATTTTAAACAACTTTCCAATTTACGTTTTATCATCAATTTTGCTTTGTTTTCTTGCCATTCTTTGTTGAAAGCTAACCTAGGTAGGCTCATATGCTAATTTCTAAGCTCTTGAAGGCTGCCTCTTATCTCAGTTTTTTACAGCTAGAGGACATTGGTTCATGTGTGTCATATAGATAACATTGTGCTCATGCACATAGAGTTACCTAGGAGTCAGCACTGTTTGGCTTATAAGCATGCCTGTCAAAAGAACTAAAATAAGTGGAAATATGATAATCCCACAGGAATATCTAAGAGAAAGCGCGTGAAAGATATATAATTAAATTGGATGATAGGTGTGTAAAAGGATAAAATGTGTCTATATAAGCTAAATAGGGATCATAATAGAAACCAACATTAAGACACAAAAATTTATATAAAAACAAACAATGATGATAATATGTGTAATCGTCCAAAAAAAGAAATAAAAATAAAGTCTCAAATAATATGTGTAAGTCGGCAAGCTCTTCTTGTCCCACGGTGTAATGGCTCAAACTGTGCAAAGATAAAGAGAAAACAAGAGGCGCCTCGTAGTGGAACTTGTATTATGAAACGTGAATTCAAAAGAGAAGTATAAAAACTACTAACAAGGCAAGTGGCATCTTAAACGAATAAGATGCTATCGAGCAGGCTGACGTTTGTACAGCAGTCAGTACGCTGAGGATATCCGTGTATCCAACAAGGCAGATGTAGTTACAGACAGTTGATCTACCGACCTCCGGCGCTGGTAACAGGTTTTTCCTTGTGCCTGACAGACGATTGCTTCTTGCTTTATTGCCGGACACGCTGTGTCCGCGCTAAGGGATTCACTTGTTACCAGCACCGGAGGTCAGTAGATCGACTGCCTGTGACTACATCTGCCTTGTTGGATACACGGATATCCTCATCGTACTGACTGCTGTACAAACGTCAGCCTGCTCGATAGCATCTTATTCGTTTAAGATGCCACTTGCCTTGTGAGTAGTTTTTATACTTCTCTTTTGAATTCACGTTTCATAATACAAGTCACACTACGAGGCGCCCCTTGTTATTTCTTTATCTAAAATAAGGGGGCAGTCTGCAAAGGCTTAGATACAAGGAAATCACAGAGGGAAAAAGTGTATTAATATAACAGTGTTGGTTATGCAAAACAGCGGAATGGGTAATAAAGAGATTATCTATCTTTTTTAAACAATAACAATTCTGGAGTAGACTGTCCCTTTTAATTTAGTTTAAGCAAAATAAAAAATGTTCTATAATTACAATAAGGAATATTACATAAGTAAATAAAAAAAAAATGTGGCAACAGAACTAAAAAACAGAATTTATGTTTACCTGATAAATTTCTTTCTCCTACGGTGTATCCGGTCCACGGCTTCATCCTTACTTGTGGGATATTCTCAATCCCTACAGGAAGTGGCAAAGAGAGCACACAGCAGAGCTGTCCATATAGCTCCCCTCAGGCTCCGCCCCCCCAGTCATTCGACCGACGGTTAGGAGAAAAAGGAGAACCATAGGGTGCAGTGGTGACTGTAGTTTACAAAAAATAAATTTAAACCTGACCAAAATGCCAGGGCGGATACACCGTAGGAGAAAGAAATTTATCAGGTAAACATAAATTCTGTTTTCTCCTACATTGGTGTATCCGGTCCACGGCTTCATCCTTACTTGTGGGAACCAATACCAAAGCTTTAGGACACAGATGAAGGGAGGGAACAAGTCAGGTAACCTAAACGGAAGGCACCACTGCTTGCAAAACCTTTCTCCCAAAAATAGCCTCCAAAGAAGCAAAACTATTGAATTTGTAAAATTTGGCAAACGTATGCAGTGACCAAGTCGCTGCCTTACAAATCTGTTCAACAGAAGCCTCATTCTTGAAAGCCCATGTGGAAGCCACAGCTCTAGTAGAGTGAGCTGTAATTCGTTCAGGAGGCTGCCTTCCAGCAGTCTCATAAGCAAACCGGATGATGCTTTTCAGCCACATCAAGATTGTGTAACAGACGTTCCTTGTTAGAAACTGGATTAGGACACAGAGAAGGAACAACTATTTCCTGGTTGATATTCTTATTGGAAACCACTTTTGGAAGAAAACCAGGTTTGGTACGTAAAACGACCTTATCTGTATGAAACACCAGATAGGGTGAATTGCACTGCAAAGCAGACAATTCAGAAACTCTTCTAGCAGAAGAAATAGCTACTAAAAACAAAACTTTCCAAGATAGTAACTTAATATCTATGGAATGTAGCGGTTCAAACGGAACCCCTTGAAGAACTGAAAGAACTAAATTTAGACTCCATGGAGGAGCCACAGGTCTGTAGACAGGCTTGATTCTGACTAAAGCCTGTACAAACGCCTGAATATCTGGCATGGCTGCCAGACGCTTGTGTAACAAAACAGACAGAGCAGATATCTGTCCCTTTAAAGAACTAGCTGACAGACCTTTCTCCAATCCTTCTTGGAGAAAAGATAGTATCCTTGGAGTCCTAATCTTACTCCATTAGTAACCCTTGGATTCGCACCAGCAAAGATATTTCCGCCATATCTTATGGTAAATTTTCCTGGTGACAGGCTTTCTAGCCTGGATCAGAGTATCTATAACTGATTACGAAAACCCACGCTTAGCTAGAATCAAGCGTTCAATCTCCAAGCAGTCAGTTGCAGAGAAACTAGATTTGGATGTTCAAATGGACCTTGAATTAGAAGGTCCTGCCTCAAAGGCAGCTTCCATGGTGGAACCGATGACATATTCACCAGGTCTGCATACCAAGTCCTGCGTGACCACGCAGGAGCTATCAGAATTACCGAAGCCTTCTCCTGTTTGATCCTGGCTACTAGCCAGGGGAGATGGGGAAACGGTGGAAAGACATAAGCTAGATTGAACGACCAAGGCGCTACTAAGGCATCTACCAATGTCGCCTTGGGATCCCTGGACCTGGACCCGTAATGTGTAACTTTGGAGTTCTGACGTGACGCCATCAGATCCAGATCTGGAATGCCCCATAGCTGGGTCAGCTGAGCAAAAACCTCCGGGTGGAGTTCCCACTCCCCCGGATGGAAAGTCTGACAACTCAGATAATCCGCTTCCCAGTTGTCCACTCCTGGGATGTGAATTGCTGATAGATGGCAGGAGTGATCCTCTGCCCATTTTATGATCTTGGATACCTCCCTCATCGCCATGGAACTCTTTGTTCCCCCCTGATGATTGATGTACGCTATAGTCGTCATGTTGTCCGACTGAAATCTGATGAATTTGGCCTCCGCTAGTTGAGGTCATGCCTGGAGCGCATTGAATATCGCTCTCAATTCCAAAATGTTTATCGGGAGAAGAGATTCTTCCCGAGACCATAGACCCTGAGCCTTCAGGGACTTCCAGACCGCGCCGCAGCCTAAGAGGCTGGCGTCGGTCGTGACAATGATCCACTCCGGTCTTCGGAAACTCATTCCCTGAGACAGGTGATCCTGAGACAACCACCAGAGCAGTGAGTCTCTGGTTTGCTGGTCCATCTGAATCTGGGGAGACAAATCTGCATAATCCCCATTCCATTGTTTGAGCATGCACAGTTGCAATGGTCTTAAATGAATTCGAGCAAAAGGAACCATGTCCATTGCCGCAACCATTAGTCCTATTACCTCCATGCACTGAGCTATGGAGGGTTGAGGAATGGATTGAAGAACTCGACAAGTGTTCAAAAGTTTTAATTTCCTGACCTCTGTGAGAAAGATTTTCATTTCTACAGAGTCTATTATTGTTCCCAGGAAGGGAACCCTTGTGAACGGGGACAGAGAACTTTTTTCTATGTTCACCTTCCACCCGTGAGACCTTAGAAAGGCTAGAACAATGTCCGTATGAGCCCTTGCTTTGTGAAAGGACGACGCCTGTATTAAAATGTCGTCTAGGTAAGGTGCTACTGCAATACCCCTTGGCCTTAGCACCGCTAGAAGGGACCCTAGCACCTTTGTGAAAATTCTGCGAGCAGTGGCCAATCCGAAGGGAAGAGCCACAAACTGGTAATGCTTGTCCAGAAAGGCGAACCTCAGAAACTGATGGTGATCTTTGTGGATAGGAATATGCAGGTATGCATCCTTTAAGTCCACGGTAGTCATATATTGACCCTCCTGGATCATTGGTAAAATTGTCCGAATGGTTTCCATTTTGAATGATGGAACTCTGAGGAATTTGTTTAGGATCTTTAAATCCAGAATTGGCCTGAAAGTTCCTTCCTTTTTGGGAACTACAAAAAGGTTTGAGCAAAATCCCAGTCCTTGTTCTGCTGTTGGAACTGGGTTTATCACTCCCATTTTTAAAAGGTCTTCTACGCAATGTAAGAATGCCTGTCTCTTTATCTGGTCTAAAGATAAGCGAGACATGTGGAACCTTCCCCTTGGAGGAAGGTCCTTGAATTCTAGAAGATACCCCTGAGAGACAATTTCTAGTGCCCAGGGGTCCGGAACATCTCTTGCCCAGGCCTGAGCAAAGAGAGAAAGTCTGCCCCCTACTAGATCCGGTCCCGGATCAGGGGCTACCCCTTCATGCTGTCTTGGTAGCAGCAGCAGGCTTTTTGGCCTGTTTCCCTTGTTCCAGCCTTGCAATGGTTTCCATGCTGGTTTGGGCTGGGGTGCGTTACCCTCTTGCCTAGTGGATGTAGAGGTAGAAGCCAGTCCGTTCCTGAAATTGCGAAAGGAACGAAAATTAGACTTATTTTTAGCTTTGAAAGGTCTATCCTGTGGAAGGGCATGGCCCTTTCCCCCAGTGATATCTGAAATAATTTCTTTCAACTCTGGCCCGAATAGGGTCTTACCCTTGAAAGGAATATTAAGCAATTTTGTTTTGGACGACACATCCGCCGACCACGATTTTAGCCAAAGCGCCCTACGCGCCACTATTGCGAAACCAGAATTAATCGCCGCTAATTTAACTAACTGAAAAGCGGCATCTGTAATGAAAGAATTAGCCAACTTCAGGGCGTGAATTCTATCCATGACTTCATCATAAGAAGTCTCCTTCTGGAGCGAGTTTTCTAATTCCTTAAACCAAAAAGCAGCTGCAGTGGTTACAGGAATAATGCAAGAAATTGGTTAAAGAAGAAAACCTTGTTGAACAAAAATTTTCTTAAAGGGACAGTATACACTCATTTTCATATAAATGCATGTAATAGACACTACTATAAAGAATAAGATGCACTGATACTGATATAAAAATCCAGTATAAAACTGTTTAAAAACGTACTTAGAAGCTGTCAGTTTGGCTCTGTTGAAAAGGTAACTGGAAAGCCCACTGCAAGTGGGAAATAAGACACTCCCCCCTCCCCCTTCTTTTGCATATGAAAAGACCCTTTACACAAACAGGAGCAAGCTGGAGAAGGTAGCTGACGGTTTTCACATAAAACGTTGGGGCTTGGTTAGGAGTCTGAAAATCAGAGCAATGTTATTTAAAAATAAGCAAAACTATACATTTATTTTTAAAAAAACTTTATGGGCTATATAAATAGATCATCTACAAAACATTTATGCAAAGAAAAAATGAGTGTATAATGTCCCTTTAAGTAAACCTTCTAATTTTTTATCCATAGGATCTTTGAAAGCGCAACTGTCTTCTATTGGTATAGTTGTGCGCTTAGCTAGCGTTGAAACTGCCCCCTCTACCTTAGGGACCGTCTGCCATGCGTCCCTTCTGGGGTCAACAATGGGGAACATTTTCTTAAATATAGGAGGGGAAACAAAAGGTACACCTGGCTTCTCCCACTCCTTATTCACTATATCCGCCACCCTCTTAGGTATCGGAAACGCATCAGTGTGTACTGGGACCTCTAAGAATTTATCCATTTTACACAATTTTTCTGGGACCACCAAAGGGTCACAATCATCAAGAGTAGCTAGGACCTCCTTAAGTAGAGCGCGGAGGTGTTCAAGCTTAAATTTAAATGCTATGGTATCAGGCTCTGCCTGCTGAGAAACTTTTCCTGTGTCAGAAATTTCTCCCTCAGACAGGCCGTCCCTCACCGCCAAGTCAGATTGATGTGAGGGCACTACAGATAAATTATCCTCTGCGTCTGTTTGCTAATTTTCTGTATTTAAAACTGAGCAATCACGCTTCCTAGGAAAAGCTGGCAGTTTGGATAAAAATGCTGCGAGAGAATTATCCATTACTGCTGCTAACTGTTGCATAGTAATAGCAATTGGCGCGCTAGATGTACTGGGCATCGCTTGCGCGGGCATAGCTGGTGTTGACACAGAAGGAGAGGATAGTGAGCTATCCTCACTACCTTCAACTAAAGAATCATCTTGGGCTACATCTTTAAGCGTGATTGTACGGTCCTTAAGCTGTTTGGACGCTATGGCACACTTCACATATAAATTTAATGGGGGAACCACCTTGGCCTTTGAACATACAGAACATAGGTTATCTGAAGGGTCAGACATGTTTGACAGACTTAAACAGATCTTCAATGCAAAATTTTTATTTTTGACAAAAACCTTACTGTGTCTTTAAATAATAAAAGTGCACACTTTATTACTAAAACATCAAAAAACCATCAAATAAACATCCGATTTTAATGAAATTTTCACCACAGTGTCTTAATGCTTTGAAATGATTGCACACAAATGTTCAAACCAATTAACCCCTTAATGCCCAAACCGGAGCTAATAACAACAATTAACCTGTTAAAAACACTACAGTACTATGCCACAGCTTCCACTGTGGCCTTTACCTTCCTTAGGGATTATTTTAGTAGGAAATAAGCCTCTCTGGAGTCTTTTCTGATGCCTCTGGACTCCCCACGGGAAGCTGCATGAACTGCCTAAGCAAAACAACTGTGCAATTGAGGCCTGAAAATGAGGCCTCCTCCCTCTTCATTCCAGAGTGGAGGGGCCTTTCTGACTAGAATAGGTGTCCAAATAAGTGCCAGGCGCAAAATAAAACCCCAAAAGTGTTTTAAAGTCTGAAAAACACCTTATTTATAGTGAAAACATGCTAAAAAGCAATCGATTTAGCCCACAATAGTGTCAACCAGCATAGAGCCCTTAATATAAGCCATAATTTTATACAGAGTCTAAGAAAAATGGCTTACCTATCCCAGAGGGGATTGCTGACAGTCTTCTAGCATTACTAGGTCTTGTTAGAAAAATGACTGATCATACCTGAAGCAGTTAAGCCTGCAAACTATTCCCCCCAACTGAAGTTCTCTGGTTTCAAAAGTCCTGCGTGGGAACAGCAATGGATTTTAGTTATTGGTGCTAAAATCATATTCCTCTCGGCAGAAATCTTCATCACTTTCTGCTGCAGAGTAAATAGTACAAGCCGGCACTATTTTAAAATAACAAACTCTTGATATAAGAATAAAAAACTACAACTAAACACCACATACTCTTTACCACCCCCGTGGAGATGCTACTAGTTAGAGCAGCAAAGAGAATGACTGGGGGGGGCGGAGCCTGAGGGGAGCTATATGGACAGCTCTGCTGTGTGGTTTCTTTGCCACTTCCTGTAGGGATTGAGAATATCCCACAAGTAAGGATGAAGCCGTGGACCGGATACACCAATGTAGGAGAAATATATATAAAACATGAAGACTGAGTTTACATTGGTGGTGTTAATTGGACATAAAAGTAAAGAATTCCTATGAAGGTAAAAGGTGTCCTGCTCGCAAATGGGATAGAAACAAAGTCACCCTCAGGAGCCCCAAGCATTGCAGCTTCTTAGCTGAACAGATTTGTTGATTGACATGGACATACTACTCTATCTGCTGCTGCAGATTGGCTTACTGGTTGTTTATGGCTCAAGACCAGATGTTCTCTGTTGCTCCTGAAGGGGTTTTTATATATGTTTTTGATTACTTTGCAGTGGTTAAATGAAAAGGTCAAGTGTTAGTTATACAAAAATAACATGTTTAATAAACTAGAGAATGTCATTTTCGAATAATAATTTCCCTTTTATGCACAAAAAGAAGAATATATGTAAAGAAGAACGTACAAACACAGTGATGAATTACGTAAAGAGTGGTAATAGGACGCTTTGCACCAATCTTATATTGCCATTCAGTGATATACTGTTCCGGTTAAACAAACTACTTGTTGTTTCACTTACTCATAATTTCAGCAGTAAACCTGTTATGTCCCTTTAAATGTACCAAATTTTGGAGTCCTGTGTCCCTTAAGCACCTAAGCATCTAGTACAACAATAAAACATGTCACTAATAGAGATTTCCAACAAAGCTCCCAACTGTTCTGCAGTCTATGGGATGGTCCAGTCTAGGAGCCACAACTGATCGGAAATACCTAGTTACATCCCTTCCTTGACCCCCCCATAGTTCATCCTGGTGCTGCCTTCTACCTACTCAGCCCAGTTTTAAGTCACAACATTCTGCCACAGCCTCCCAGTCCCTGATACTGCCTAGAAAATGTTAAGAGGTATATACTGTAGCTGCACACACATATCCTTGGTATATAATAGTATGTCTCCTAACATAGAACCCAAGACCAAATGTATCAAAATTTAACTGAACTGATGTGTTTAACCTCCATAAAGGGGTGAAATACATGCTTTAAGTTCCTCTCTGGAGCTGCTTAGAACTACTGGGACGAGCAATTGTCTGCAGCTCCCCTGTGGGATTTTAACTTTATGTTTAAACACCTTGAATAGTGTGACTTTTGCACTACAATATTTTTAAAAGATATGGGGCTACATGTTTATTGGTCAAGGTGATTTCTTTAATTCATTATTAATATTTATTATTAGCAATCTTGATTGCAAAATAAACTGGCACATCAGGTCACTTTACCGTACTGCTTTGCCATAGGGGATTACCAGAGTGCAGAGTACGGCATAAGTGGTAGTTTTAATTTTGTTATCCAAGGCTTTAATGACACTTTCCATTTGCATGTGACCCGCAAAGCCCACTGTGGAAGACCTAGGGTCGCCAACTGTCCGGGAATGACCGGACAGTTCGGGTTTCCATTTGTGTGCCTGGGTTTGAAGCTGAGTCAGACCCGGACAGCAAAAAAAAAGATGACATTGTGCATTAGCAACATAATGCACATGCCTACAGTCATTTCTCTCTTGCGTGTGTGTGTCTGAGTGTGGGAGTGTGTCTGATTGTGGGTGTGTGTCCGTGTGTGAGAGAGTGTCCGTGTGTGTTAGAGCATTAGTGTCTTTGTGTGAGTGTGAGAGTGAGTTAGTGTGTGAGAGAGTGCGTGAGAGCATTAGTGTCTATGTGAGAGTGATAGTGTCTGTGTTGTGTGAGAGAGAAAGTGTGTGTGAGAGATTGTGAGAGTGTGAATATCTAAGTGCAAGTTTGTATTTATGTGCTATTATACATAGTGTGCTGTGCACGGCGCAAGAGTGTTCGAGTTTGGCCTGAACACCCCAGGAAGACAATATTTTTTTTAATGATGAATTCTTGGAAAAATAGACACATCAAAGAAATACTTCTAGTAGATTTGAAATACACTTCTATGCATTTCATGTTTGTCATGTTTAATTCAACCAAAACTAATTTCAGACATATTGGTCTCAGAGTGTGACAAGTAGCAGATCATATGAAATTACTGGTATTTATATGTGACTATATTTTACAGCCTAATACAACACAGCTATTAGGAAGGAAGTTAGAAGTTGGTCTAATTAAGTACAGTACTGCACAGAATTATCGCTGGTGATCTACAAAGCTTTTTTAACCTCATATTGTTTAGCTCAAACTCAGTCTCAGATCACAAGTGCAAAGAAATCTCATCTTTTACAGTATGTTTAAAAGTAAAAATGTGATTTTTTTTTCTCTTGTATTCAGGGTACAAAAACTCATTAAATCATGGAAAACCTCTGGTTAAATTTCACTATTTCTATGTAGGTAACATACATGTATGTAGGTATTTATATTTGTACATTAAAGGGTCAGTAAACCTAAAAAATAATGTTATGTAATTCTGCACATAGTGCAGAATTATATAACATTATATTAGTGCTAAGTTTATATAACATAATATTGCCTGTGCATTTTTATTAAAAAAGAGGGTTTTTCAGACCGCCCTCTGTGCTCTACTGAGCGGGTCTGGTTTTCCCTCAGAGCGCATCCGGGCAGCTGTCTAGTCACAGCCTGGCCCGACCGCGCCATTACACTCAATGTAGCTTGTTCCTGCTCTGTCTGACAGCAGGCAATATTATGTTCTATAAAGCTAGCACTAATATAATGTTATATAATTCTGCACTATGTGCAGAATTATATAACATTATTTTCTAGGTTTACTGGCCCTTTAATATCCACGTACAATTATACTTTTTTTTTTTTTTTAAATAATATTTTATTGAGGTCAAAAGTCATAAGAACAACAAGATAATGTTCAAACATCCAACATGACATTAGCAATCAAAATGTTCACAGTTCATAGCATATTGATAAAAACATTACATGAGTGAACATACAATCTGGTAACATCATTGCAACAGACGGCCTCAACATTTTCTGATAATACTGTGGAGTACCGTATAACTGTAGAAAAGAAAAGCGAATAACAATACGAATAGTTTGTTATATATAAATCAATAACTGACTATCTTGGTGACCCAAACGGAGGATAGCAAGGTGTGAGGTGGGAGGGGGTGGAGGTGGAGGAGAGAAGGTGAGGCAAGAAGAGAAATAAAAAAGGGGGGAGGGGTAACCATATATTAACTCAGGCTTCTAGAGTAATAACCTGATTTTATCTGATGATTAGTTGTACCGTGGGACAGACATTAATTACTCTATACTCATGGGAGATTGGGTGCTACCTGAGGGTCCGCTCGGAGGGTCTATCAGCCATCTCCAAGAGTCCCAAATTTGAGAGTGTAAGGCCACCTGCAATTATACTTTTATGGCTTTGTTACTAAATATAGAAGGAAAGTAAATTTTACATGATATAGAGTTCCTGATACAAAGAGCTTACAATCTACTTCAGAGGCTCATATTTTGTTGGGATAATTCTGAACTGTCTGAATAGTCCCAATATCCTCTTTATAGTAAACCATATAGTAGGTGATTAGCATTTTCTTGGCACAAGATGGAGTGTGAATGTGACATGGTTGTCCTTTATGGCATTGCGATAAATAGCTCCATCCATCTGCCCCTCGTTGCCAGTTTCTCATGCCCATAACATATTTCTGCAATCATCATATGTAACGGAATGTTGTTCTCAGGAACTACAGCACCATTAGTATTGCACAACACAAGCCGTTTTGCATTTACACTGTAAAGTTCAATTGTAGTTTCATCTGATAAGAGCACTTTTTGCTCCATATTTCATTTGTTTTCCATGTAACTTATGGTTAAGTCCAAACAGGATTTAATATAAAAGATTTTCAGCATTTGCTCAGCTCAGTTTTGTGAGGCTCCAGTGTAATAGTTGACATTAAGAACATTTCTCTCATCCTTTACATAGAATTCTGCCACAGTTACCTTCGGTCTTTTAGTTATTTGCCAGAACATTAATATCCTTGTCCAAAGAATAAACTTCAGTGTATTGGCTCCAGTAATGTTGCCAGGTGTTTAGTATTTAACCAGACAGTCCAGTATGTTAGCAGGTTGTTTAGTAAAATATTCAGAAAAATACTGGACACTTAGTGGTAGATTTATCAAAGCCATTCTCCTTTAATTCCGTCCAAAATTGCGCATACTAAGTGATCGTCATATTCATCAAAGTACTCTGCGCCTATAATTGCGCAAATCTGAAAGAAACTTTTTCGCACTCTGCTTGCATTCGCCTGGGCGCACGGGTGTGCTCCCGAGTGCACCAATATACATTAGTAATAGGCGTAATTTCACAGCCCGACCTACAAATACGCCCAGTTTCTTATTTATCATTGCTTTGTGCCAATAGGGAACTAAAATTTCGGCTTCAATTGCATGTTCTATATTTTGCAATACAAACTGAGGCGAACACCATTATAATACATGCTTTTACATCTTGTGATGCAGCTTCCACAGGCGAATACGGGTACCAACAGTTTAATATATATATATCGATATATTTATATATTTATTTTTGCGATCTTAAATTATCAACATATGGCAAAAAAACACAGAAACATTATATAATATAAATATAAGCTAAATAGTTACCTAAAAAAAGCTTTTTTAATAATCAAGACATGGCGGCGTAAATATTTATAGGGATGTACTGTGATAAATAGGGAGTAAATGCTTTTTCCGACAGGTGAAACTTATCATTATTACGCCCCAGCTCGCCTGCACAAAGTTATGTCTATTTTTTTTATAAATTCAGGCGCACATGTGCGCTTCTACAGAGGCAAGCTGGGGGGCAGTTAAAGGAGAAGCACATACAGAATTCGCCTAGCCTTTGATAAATATAGCCCTTAAACTGCAGTTTTTTAAGTCCATGAGTGGTAGGTAAATAAAAAAGGCATTTTAATGCCTAAACACATTACAAATTTGGAGCAGAAATATGTGAGGGTCAGTAAAGAGGTTCAAAACACTTCTGTTTACTTTTGTTACTGGCAGTCAAAGAGGTAAAATTATTGATTTGTATGTTACTGTCATCAAAGAGGTAAAATGACTGCATAGTTGTGAAAAATTCAAATGTGGATTCAAAAGTGGGGGATTATTATTATTTTTATTATTCTTTATTTATAAAGCGCCAACAGATTCCGTAGCGCTGCCCATGGGTACAAGGATAAAAGTACAACAGAGAAACAATACAATAAAAGACAATATTTTACAGACAAATACAGGGGGAATTGAGGGCCCTATTCCCATGGGAACTTACAATCTAGGGATGAGGTATTGGGACCGATTTACTAACCCCCAAATGCTGCTATATGCAGCTGTTTCTGCGTGAGCCTTCAGGCTCACCGGAAAAAGGGAGTTAAAAAGCAGCGGTCTTAAGACCGCTGCTCCTTAACTCGTCCGCCATCTCTGAGGCTGCGGACATCAATCCGCCCGATCTTATACGATCGGGTTGATTGACGCCTGCTGCTAGTGGCCGGGTTGGCATTGCACAAGCAGTTCACCAGAACTGCTTGTGCAATGTTAAATGACGACAGCGTATGCTGTCGGCATTCAGCAATGCAGGGTGGACATGAATCACTACCCCAGAGCTTCTAGGGGGGCAATGTGCAGATCCCCATCTATCATTGGGCCCAGTCACCAACAGAGTGCCAGATTACAAGTGGCACACAATTTAGAGCTTTCGCTCATATGAAAACACCGCCAGAACTAAACTTATAACACACACTGGTAAGCAAGCGTATTAGAAGTTGAAAGTAAATTGTTTGCGCATGAGTGAAAGCCGTCGTGCCTAACTTCAGATATCATGACTGGGCTAACTTCTTCTCCCCACAGACTTCAATGGAGCGCATAAACTAAAAAAAAAACAAAAAACGTATAGCTTGCGCGCTAACCCGACATGTATTAGACTAAATGTGCTAACATTGAAGAATATGTTTGATTTATTTTTAAATATATATTTCTATAAATATCTGATATATTTTTTGTAAAATATCTATCTATCCTATGTATATATCTATATATATCAATCAGGGCTCAAAATTTCCACTAGCCATGGGCGAGTGGAAATTTAACAGTGGCGAGTGAAAGTTAGTGAGGGAATGCTGGGCTACCTGCTACATATATTATCTAAAGGGATATTATATATCTATGAAAGTGCAAGGATATGATATTCCTCTAGGGCTATAGGGACCACATTAGTGCTTAGACTGTGAGAGGGTCAACAGGGGCAGAAAGAGATTGAAGAGGAAAAGTGTAAGTGGAGAAAAAGATTGAGTGAAAGAGTGGCGGAAAAAAAAAAAGTGAAGAGATTTGAGAGAGAAGAGAGAGAGTTTAAAGAGAAGATATGGCTTAAGAGAGAAGGGAGGGGGTATAAAGAGAGATTGAAGAGAGGAGGTAGTGGAGAAAGATAGATGAGAGATCGTAGTTAAAAAAAATTTTTTCCAGGTCTGCTATGACCTCACATTAATGTCAACACTCTCTGCTTTCTCTTAGTTCAGCAACTTCCTTTTTCTGTCCAGCTGTTGTCTTCCCCAGAACCCTAGTTGAGGTTGCTAACTGCTATGCACTTATTTTTGTTAATTTTGTTAATTATTTAATTTATAGTATGCTGTATTTGAAATCATTAATATTAATGTTAAATGTATGTCTTTAGCAGTTCTTTCTAGAAGAGATTTATGGTTAAAATCTTGTGCATCTGATATGGTTTATAAATCTAGACTTTTATGTCTTTCTTTTCAAGGAAATAAATTGTTTGGCTCTGATTTGGATTCTATTATTCTACTGTTATGGGAGGTAAAGGAGCTTTTCTAAGTCTAAGGCTTCTAATCACTTTCATTCCTTTCGTCAGAACAGGGAACAAAAACCTGATTAGGTCTCTTTCTTTTCCTTCTGTTGCTCTTTGCATGGAAGTTTTAAGTCTCATGATTACTGCATCGGATGCAATTCCGTTTGCTCATTTTAACATGAGGCCTCTTCAGCTTTGTATGCTTTATAAATTGTGCAGGTATTATACTCAGGAAATCTTTTTAGATCACAGAACAGTTCAGTCTCTGTCTTGGTGGCTGGATCATCACCTTATTATCGAGGGGCTTCTTTTGCTCGTCCATCTTGGACTATGATCATTACAAATGCAAATCTTTAAGGTTGGGGCAGTCTGGAGGTGTTTGAAGGAACAAGGGGTTTGGTCTCCTCGGGAGTTGAGGTTGCCATTAAATATTCTGGAGCTCCGTTTCATTTTCAGGGCAGGGGAATCCGCAGTTCTCGAGCAAGGAGGGAAGTGTCTCAATCTTTCACATCATCAGTAAATTCCCATATATTTAGCAATAGTATCCCTATCAATTATACAATGTAAATAATCTAACAGGGAGTTGTATTAAGTATGCACTGAAAAATAAAACTTTATCACAAATATAGTGTTGGCTCACTAAGCCATTTTTAAATTTACACGGTAAGTAGTACATTTACCTAAGGTATTGGTAGTCACTACCCCCTTAGACAAGATGTTCCACAATTTTATTGTCCTTACCGTGATTTTTTTAGATTAAATCTTATTTTTTCCAGGCTCAAATTGTGATCTCATCTCATAAACAAGTACCTTGGAATAAACAGAGCTTCTTCCAACTCTGTATATGGGCCTTAAATGTATTTATATAAAGTAATCATATTACCTATCAAGCCCCTTTCTTTAGAGTAAACAGACCCAATTTGGTTAACATCTATTAAGTTTAAATTCTCCATTCCCTTTATTAGTTTTGTGGCCCTTCTCTGAACATTTTTTACTTCTTCATTGTCCTTTTTTAAAATTGGAGCTGAATTCTATACCTAAGATGAGGTCTTGCCAGGGATTTATATAACAAAATAATTATGCTTTCTTCCCTTGCATCA